>NC_058102.1:35467045-35770075 GCF_020171115.1 Neogale vison | reverse complement strand
CCCTCGGAGGTGTTCCTCTGTTCACTACAGCATAATGTTGTTGTGGACACCGTCCACATTAGTTTTCAGAGCTAGAGGTTTACAGAGGTTGGTCTCTCCAATGGGAGTCTTCAAAGGTGGTGAACCGGATGTGGGATTCACATCTTTCCCTGCTCAAGAAGACGTTGGCAGTTCCCACTTCCTCCTGAGTCTGTGACTCAGCCTCTACTAACTGTTTCAAAATGCGTTTTTCTTTTGTATCAGATGTATACCAGCAGGCTCAGCTAGTTTGGGTTTCTTTGAGAGCTCATGGATCCATATGGAGCTGCATATTCAGCGTGTCCTTGGAGGAGGTCATTTCCGGAGTGTCCCATGAAGCCATCTTGAACTGGTACCCACTCTTGTATCTTCTCATTTTTTCTCCCTGGACGTGTTATATTCAAGAGATCTACATCTTCCGTTCTGGGGACTTGCCCTTTAGTCTGCTATTGAAGTTTCCTTTTATATTTTTAAATTCAATTCGTGGCTTCTTCATATCCAGAACTTGTTGTGTTTTTGTTTGTTTGTTTCTTTCAATGACTTCTGTTTCCTGATCTTCTCCTTTTGCTCATGCATTGTTTCTCTCTTTATTGAGTTGTCTGTTGTCTCTTGAAATTCACCGAAGTTCCTTCATTATTTTGAATTCTTTGTCAGGCAACTAAGAGGTTGCCATTTTTTGGTGGTTATTTCCTGAATAATTAGTGTGTTGTTTGACAGTATCCTATTTCCTGTACTAATTTTTGATAGGTTTCTCTGTATGAACTAGGTACTGTTCAGTAGCAGCAATACTTCCTACGAAGGCCATTTTGTTTTCCAATTTCTCAAATACTTTTGGAATAGTTACTATGCACTGTGCATTGTTAATTGTTCTTTCAGATAGCAATGTATCCAAACCAAATGCCCCCGCCCCCTCACGTGAAGTCCAAATACCATCTTATAAGGATAAGGTGGCCTTTTTGGAAATAGGCTATATGCAGTTATGGCCAAGTTAAGATGAGGTCCGTAGCGTAGGGACTGATTCCAAATGACTGTTTTCCTTCAAGGAAGAGAGGAATTTAAACATACAGACACAACCACACACACACAGAAAGGAGACAACGGCCCAAGTGAAGACAAAACAGACTAGGAGAAAGCCATGTGCTACTAGATGCAGAGATTGGATTAAAGGAGTTGCCAACCCAGCAAGTCTAAGGATAGATGGCCTTCACCAGATGCTAGGAGAGGAAGGAGTTCTCCATTCCATATGTGAGAGAAAGAATGGCCCAACTGACTCCTTGTCTTGGCCTTCTTTCCAGAACTTGGAAAGAATAACCTTCTGTTCTTCGGAGCCATCCAGTTGGTGGCACTTACGCATAGCGACTCTAGAAAATGCATCCAGAATTCTGTATTGTAACACTGAAGTACAGGTATATAATTTAACAGGCTCTGGAAAAAGCTCTACCATTTGATCAATTTGGAAAGTAAGATGATGCCGCAGCTCATTCAGCTCTAGGTATATAATTGGTATATTTAGAACAGGATTATAAGAATGACTAACGTGGGGCCCTTTATTTACTAGAGAACCAAGACTCTGTCCCAGGACAGACAAGTAAGGAACTTACAATATTCCTGAGACTGCAAGACATATACCATGCCCACCATGCAAAACAAGTGCAATCAGTATAAAAAAATTTTTTTCCAGTTGGTGACACTGGTCCAGGTATGATGACCTACCTACTAATTTCTAGTGAAGGAGTGGCTATATTTGATTGGAAACACTTCAGGGCAGAGGCATGAGCTTAGGATCATTTGGATTTGAGAGTTTAAAAGAATACAGACTTATGGTTCTTGGTGCTATAGTAAATGGAATCGATTCTCTAATTTCCCTTTCTGTATTTTCATTGTTAGTGTATAAGAAAGCCACTGATTTCTGCACATTGACTTTGTATCCTGCCACGCTGCTGAATTGCTGTATGAGTTCTAGTAGTTTGGGGGTGGAGTCTTTTGGGTTTTCCATATAAAGAATCATGTCATCTGCGAAGAGAGTTTGACTTCTTCATTACCAATTTGGATACCTTTTATTTCTCTCTGTTGTCTGATTGCTGTTGCTAGGACTTCTAATACTATGTTGAATAAGAGTGGTGAAAGTGGGCATCCTTGTCTTGTTCCTGATCTCAATGGGAAGGCTGCAAGCTTTTTCCCATTGAGGATGATATTTGCTGTGGGTCTTTCATAGATAGATTTGATGAGGTTCAGGAATGTTCCCTCTATCCCTATACTTTGAAGCGTTTTAATCAGGAACGGATGTTGGATTTTGTCAAATGCTTTTTCTGCATCAATTGAGAGGACCATGTGGTTCTTCTCTCTTCTCCTATTAATTTGTTGTATCACATTGATTGATTTACGAATGTTGAACCATCCTTGTAGCCCAGGGATGAATCCCACCTGATCATGGTGGATAATCTTTTTAATGTGTTGTTGGATCCTGTTGGCTAGGATCTTGTTGAGAATCTTAGCATCCATATTCATCAGTGATATTGGTCTGAAATTCTCCTTTTTGGTATGGTCCTTGCCTGGTTTGGGGATCAGGGTAATGCTGGCTTCATAGAAAGAGTCTGGAAGTTTTCCTTCTGCTTCAATTTTTTGAAACAGCTTCAGGAGAATAGGTGTTATTTCTTCTTGGAAGGTTTGGTAGAATTCCCCAGGGAATCCGTCAGGTCCTGGGCTCTTGTTTTTTGGGAGATTTTTGATCACTGCTTCAATCTCGTTATTAGATATCGGTCTATTCAGGTTGTCGATTTCTTCCTGGTTCAATTTTGGTAGTTTATATTTTTCCAGGAATGCATCCATTTCATCTAGGTTGCTAAGCTTATTGGCATATAACTGTTCGTAATAACTTCTGATGATTGTTTCTACTTCCTTGGTGTTAGTTGTGATCTCTCCCTTTTCATTCATAATTTTATGAATTTGGGATTTCTCTCTTTTCTTTTGGATTAGTGTAGCCAGTGGCTTATCGATCTTATTGATTCTTTCAAAAACCAGCTTCTAGTTTCATTGATACGTTCTACTGTATCTCTGGTTTCTCCCTCATTGGTCTCAGCTCTAATCTTGATGATTTCCCTTCTTATGTGTGGAGTTGGTTTGATTTGCTGTTGATCCTCCAGTTCTTTAAGGTGTAGAGACAGCTGGTGTGTTCTGGATTTTTGCACTCCTGGGTATTTACCCCAAGATACAGATGTCATGAAAAGAAGGGCCATCTGTACCCCAATGTTTATAGCAGCAATGGCCACAGTCGCCAAACTATGGAAAGAACCAAGATGCCCTTCAACGGATGAATGGATAAGGAAGATGTGGTCCATATACACTATGGAGTATTATGCCTCCATCAGAAAGGACGAATATCCAACTTTTGTAGCAACATGGACGGGACTGGAAGAGATTATGCTGAGTGAAATCAGTCAAGCAGAGAGAGTCAATTATCATATGGTTTCACTCATTTGTGGAGCATAACCAATTGCATGGAGGACAGGGGGTGTTAGAGAGGAGTAGGGAATTTGGGTAAATTGGAAGGGGAGGTGAACCATGAGAGACTATGGACTCTGAAAAACAGTCTGAGGGGTTTGAAGTGGCGGGGGGATGGGAGGTTGGGGTACCAGGTGGTGGTATTATAGAGGGCACAGCTTGCATGGAGCACTGGGTGTGGTGAAAAAATAATGAATACTGTTTTTATGAAAATAAATAAATTGGGAGGAAAAAAAAAAAAGACTACAGACTTAAGGAGAAGGGCTTGCCTAGGTAACCATGTGGATAGAGCCTCAGAGGCAAAAAGCCCGTGAGTGTGGGCTATTAAAGACCCACGCTCTTGTCTATGCTAACATTCTTCAGCACTGGGAAGTGCCCTGGGCAAAGTTCTGACCTTGGAACCCTATTTTTCCAGGCTTTTCGAGGGGATGCATCCTCTGAAGCAACAGAGAAGGGTTTCTACAAACGGTATCCTCAGGACAGACCAGGTAAGAGGAAAACAAAAGAAACAATAAAACAGGGCTTCAAGTACTTCACCCCACCCTGATTATCTACACAATTTTAAACACTCACTCTCACGAAACTTATGCTTGAGACAGAAAAGTCTATTTCGTTTGTTTTCACTGCTCAGTTAAGACTCCAGTTGGACTTATAGAGTGGGAAACTGAGGTTGAGACTGCTGAGCCTATGGGAAGAAAGATCACAAGGGAATGTGACTAGACCTTAGAAACAGTGGTTCTTTGGGAAGTGCCCATCCCCTGTTTCTTTGGACGAAGCCCAAAGACTGGAGATGGGGAAGTAAAGCCCTAGATATGAGGAGAAGAGAGTAGTGCTTAGCTTCCCACAGGTGATCCAAAAACTGGCAAGAGGCCCGATGGGGAAACCGATGAACCATAATGGCATCCAAGAGAGACTTATTTAAAGGAGTATGAGGTCAAGCATACAAGTCATGAACTGCCAGAGGAGTATGGCAAGATAACCAAGGTTCCTGAGGACCCAAACCCCACCAAAGTTTCTGATGCGTAGAAATCAATCCTACTTGCTTGAGGGGAACGATGTTTCTTTTTTTTTTTCCAATTTATTTATTTTCAGAAAAACAGTATTCATTATTTTTTCACCACACCCAGTGCTCCATGCAAGCTGTGCCCTCTATAATACCCACCACCTGGTACCCCAACCTCCCACCCCCCGCCACTTCAAACCCCTCAGACTGTTTTTCAGAGTCCATAGTGTCTCATGGTTCACCTCCCCTTCCAATTTACCCAAATTCCCTACTCCTCTCTAACGCCCCTTGTCCTCCATGCTATTTGTTATGCTCCACAAATAAGTGAAACCATATGATAATTGACTCTCTCTGCTTGACTTATTTCACTCAGCATAATCTCTTCTAGTCCCTTCCATGTTGCTACAAAAGTTGGGTATTCATCCTTTCTGATAGAGGCATAATACTCCATAGTGTATATGGACCACATCTTCCTTATCCATTTCTTAAAGTATGGGTGGATTTGGTTGGCTAATATTTTGTTGTCTGTGTTGATCAGAGCTATGGGCCTGTCGTTCTCCATTGGCTTCTTTTTTTTGTTTTGTTTTCTTTTTTTTTTTTTTTACGTTTTGTTCATCTAGATTTGCTTCCAGAGTCATTCTAAGCCGGTAGAAGGACTTTGAACTTTTTTTCCATTCTTTTTTATTTTCTGGAAGAGATGGAGAAGAATAGATATCAACTCCTAAGAGTTTGATAGACTCCACTTTTGAAGACCTCTGGATTCTGCAGTTTTGTTGGGAGTGTTCTGATTACTGATTCCACATCGTTGCTGGTAGTTTTCTCAAAATCTTTCTTTCTTGCTGTTTCAGTGTTGGGCGGTTCCATGTTTCTACAAATTTGTCCATTTCTTCTAGGTTACCCAGTTTCATAGCATATAATTTGTATGACAGTCTTTCATCGTACTTTCTTTTTCTGTGGTCTCAGTTATTGTTTTCTCTGTTTCATTTCTCAGTAGGATTCCCCGCCCCTTTTTTTGAAAGTCTAACTAAAGGCTTATCCTAGTTGGGGATCTTTTCAAGGAATCCCTTCCTAGTTTCAAAGATTCGTTGTTGTATTGTTGTGGGTTTAGTCTATATTTTCTTTATTTCTGCTGTGTTACTGAAGCTCCCTGTAATGGTGTACGTTCCATATTTTCTCCTGTGGTTGATGGCTAGTTTCATAAAGTTTTTGTAAGAAAAGATGCATGATACGACTTGAGTTGCCGTGAATTTGGTGAGACTTGTTTGTGGCCTTCAAAGTGATCTGTTTTGGAGAATGATCTATCAGTACTGGAAAAGAATGTGTATCTTCCTATTCTAGGCCAAATGTTGGTATATATCGTTGAGAGCCATCTAGTCCAATATGTCCTTCAAAGGCACAGTTTCCTCCAGGATTTTCTGTCTAGATGACCTCTCCATGGATGTAACCAAGGTGTACGTGTCCCCTGCTCTTATTGATTACTTTGAAAAAGTTCCTTGTATTTTTTTGAAAGATTTTATTTATTTATTTGACAGAGATCACAAGTAGGCAGAGAGGCAGGCAGAGAGAGAAGGGGAAGCAGGCTTCCGACTGTGCAGAGAGTTCGATGCAAGGCTCGATGCCAGGACCCTGGGATCATGACCTGAGCCGAAGCAGACACTAAACCCACTGAGCCACCTAGGTGTCCCCAAAGTTCCTTGTTTTTAATAGCTTCTTATGTATTGGGGGGCTCCCATGTTGGGTGTAGAAATATTGGCAACTTTTGTATGTTCTTCTTGATTAACTGCTTTGGAATTATCGTACTGTCCTTCTATGTTTCTTGTTTCATCTTTGTTTGAAAGACTATTTTGTGTCTGCTGTAAGTATTTCTACCCTGGCTCTCTTTTCACTTCTGATTACATGGCCAAAGTTCTTTCCAAACCTTCCCTTTATATTTACATCTGCCTGTAGGTCTGATATGTGACTATTGTGTGCAGTATATAGAGGGTCTACTTTTATCCATCCTGTCACCTTATGTCTCTTGTTTTTAGGGTATGGCCCATTTACATTTAAAGTAATATTTGATCTCTCTCTCTGTCTCTCTCTCTCTCTCTATGTTTGTGTGTATTTTTTTCCACTTTCTTTTTTGTTTTTAGATTGTCTGTACTGTTCTTCATTATTTCTTCTCTTGAACTTTCTCTCATGAATTGCTTGATTTCTTTAGGCTATACTGAGCTTCCTTCTTGTGTGTTTTTTGCAGATGTGTTACCAGTTTTGGTTTGTAGTTACCATTCTGTTTATATAGATCATCCTATGCACATAGCAGTCTATGGTGAGTTGATGACTGCTTATGTTTGAATCGCATATTCACGGTTGTCTCTTCCACGGTTTAGGTATGGTGTGTGATACGTTACAACGTTTTATGGTATGCTTCCCTTGACCTATTATTAGAGATGTAGTTCCTTTTATTGCTTTTGTGCTGCTTTCATTTGTTCCTCCTATATATGCTCTTTCTTTTCACCTCAAAATGTCTCCCTTAATGCTTCTTGTAAAGATGGTATAGGGATCCTAATTCCTTCAACTTTTGTTTGGGAAATTCCCTCTCTCCTTCTCTTCTGAGTGACAGCCTTGTAGGATAGAGTGTTGTTGGCTGGATTTTGTTTGTTTTTGTCTGTTGTTTAGGTTTCATTTTTCTTCTTTGTGTACATCGACTGTATCATCTCACTCAATTACAGACTGCAAAATTTCTGCTGAAAAGTTTGTCAAAACACTTCTTTTCTCCTTTTGCTTTTTTTGCCCCCTTTTTTATTAATTACTTAAAATTTTTAGCATAACTGTATTCATTATTTTTGCATCACACCAAGTGCTCCATGCATGTTGTGCCATCTCCAATACCCACCACCTGGATCCCACCAACTCCCACCCCCAGCCACTTCAAAACCCTCAGATGGATTTTCAGCGTCCATAGTCTCCCATTGTTCAACTCCCTTTCCAATTTCCCTCACTTCCCTTCTCCTCTTCATCTCCCCTTGTCTTCCATGCTATTTGTTATGCTCCACAAATAAGTGAAACCTTATGATCATTGACTTTCTCTGCTTGACTTATTTCACGCTGCATAATCTCTTCCAGTCCTGTCCCTGTTGCTACAAAAGTTGGGTATTTATCCTTTCTGATGGAGGCATAATATTCCATAGTGTATAGGGCTCACATCTTCCTTATCCATTTGTCTGTTGAAGGGCATCTTGGTTCTTTCCATAGCTTGGCGACCGTGGCCATTGTGGCTATAGACATTGGGCTAGAGATGGCCCTTCTTATCACTACATCTGTATCCTTGGGGTAAATACCCAGTAGTTCAATGGCAGGGTCATAGGGAAGCTCTATTTTTAATTTCGTGAGGAACCTCCACACTGTTCTCCAAAGTGGCTGCACCAACTTGCATTCCCACCAACAGTGGAAGAGGGTTCCCCTTTCTCCACATCCTCTCCAACACATGTGGTTTCCTGTCTTGCTCCTCCTGGCCAGTCTTAGTGGTGTAAGGTGGTATCTCAAGGTGGCTTTGATTTGAATCTCCCTGATGGCAAGTCGTGATGAAAATGTTTTCATGTGTCTGATAGCCCTTTTTAAGGCTTCATGGCAGAACTGTCTGTTCATATCTTCTGCCCATTTTTTGAAATGATTGTCTGTTTTGTGTGTGTTGAGTTACAGGAGTTCTTTATAGATCCTGGATATCAACCTTTTGTCTGTCCTGGCATCAAAACAGACACATAGGCCAATGGAACAGAGTAGAGAGCCCAGATATGGACCCTCAGCTCTATGGCCAATTAATCTTTGACAACACAGGAACAAACATACAGGGGATAAAAACATTCTCTTCAATAAATGGTGCTGAGAAAACTGGAGAGCTATATGCAGAAGAATGACACTCGACCATTCCTTACACCGTCCACAAAGATAAACTCCCAATGGATAAAAGATCTCCATGTGAGACAGGAATCCATCAGAATCCTAAAGAGAATATAGGCAGGAACCTCTTCGATATCAGCCACAGCAACTTCTTTCAAGATATGTCCCCAAAGTCCACGGAAACAAAAGCGACAATGAACTTTTGGGTCTTCTTCAAACTCAAAGGCTTCTGCCCAGCAAAGGAAAGAGGCAAGGAAACAAAGAAGCAACCCACGGAATGGGAAAAGGTATTTGGAAATGACAGGACACACAAAAGGTTGATATGCAGGATCTCCTTCTGCTTTGAAAATGATTTCTTTTCACCCCCTTTTTGCCATTTGGATTATGAGGCATTTTGTGGTGGACTAGCTTGGGAAGATTTTGTTGGGGGCTCCTTGTGCATCCTGGATCTGGACTTTGGTTTCCTTCCCCAGATTCAGGAACGTTTTAGCTACGACTCGTGCAAATAACTTTTCTGTCCCCTTCCCTCTCCCCTCCTTCTGGCATCCCTGTAATGCCCACGTTACTAAAGTTGATGGTGTCACTGACTTCTTCAATCATATTTCATTTTTATAACAGGTTTTTCACCCTACACTTCAGGTTGATTGTTTTCCATCAATCTATCTTTCGGATCACTGATCCTTCTGTTTGCTCTCACCTTCTGTGTGTTCCATGTAATGTGTTTTTGGCCCATTTCCTGTATTTTAGGTTTAACAGATAGAATTAAGAATGGGGGGTGGGGGCAAGGGAATTTAGACAGTCATGGAGATGAGCATACGAACCTCCCCCGACCACCCCGCCCCCTGACCCTGCCATGTACCTGACTACATGGGAATGCCGGTTGCTGGTTGGGTTCCAGGCGGAATGTTGAGGGTGTGTTGTGACTACCGGATCCAAGGTGACCATCACTTGTCCTGTGGTCGAGCAGTACCATGGAGCAGCTGCCAGGCTCTCTGGAGCATGGCTTTGAACTGATTCTTGGGAAGCTGGATGAGATGATGGCGAAGCTGCTGCCAATTGACTCGAGTCCTCGGCTGATGTTCCACAACCTCCAGTGGGAGACACTGCTGTGTCCGCCTGTCATTGGCTTCTTGGTGGGCCTCCTCTTTCTATGCCGACTTGTTCAGTCTGTTAGAAGTCACTCCTACGAGAAACGTGAGAAGCAGCTGGCAGAAGCACTGGCTGCAGGGATCGAGGAGAAATGCCACCTCATTGACAAGGTTTTTGTAGCTGAGAAGGAGCATGCAGCCATCGAATCATCTGTAGAAAAGGCCAAACTGGAGAAAGAGTCATTCGATATCCCCAGCCTTGCAGACTCTTACAGAAAGGGGAAGGCGACCAACGTGATGCTGATGAAGGAACTCCATTCTCTGTGTCGGGACCTGGAGGAAGAGAGAGCCAAAAGATGCCAGCATGAAGAGCAGATGATGGAGATGCTAAAAGACCTGCAGGCCCTCGAAGACATGATGACTTTCGCTAAATCACAGGGAGCTTTTCCGAACCTGCTTGGAGACCAAGAGCCAAGCCCTGGTGCTCCTTGTCCTGGGAGTGGGCCTAGGGCTTAAAGCGGTGCTGTTGCCTCCCCTCCACTCCGGCCTCCCACCTCCCACCTGGAGGCTTTGTTCCTCCACTTCGACATCTACCTTCGGGTCACAGTGGCCAGTGGATGCAAGGCTTGTCCTCCCCGGACTGAGTTCTTCCATCTTCACTTGCTAGGCACAGCACACAGCTCCTTCATGATTGACTCCCCCAAGTCGAAACACTATTGCATGTCCTCCAACTGCACTCAGCACTCTGGGACTTTCTTTGTCTTCACAGAAGTGTGGATTTGCTTTCAGTACTACCGAAAGACATACTCTCCTTAGAAGCGAATTATCTTTTACCCTGATGCCTTAGTATTCTCATGTTCTAACATTGCCAAGGCTATTGATGGTAGTCTTTGATAGGGAACAATTTTTTTTTTTATTCTCTCTGTAATATTGTTATATAGTTTACAAATAGTTGTAATGTAGCAATAAAGACTTGTAGTTATTAACAGCAGTATTGTTTTGGTTTTGTTTTCCAACATTGACCAGTCATACATAAGGGAGTCACACCTCCCTCAAGTATGGATTATTTTAATTTAAATCCAAATAGCCAACTTGGAGCCTATCACCGGTGTCTGCTGGAGTGCTCAATGATTGCTCCTTTGCGGAGAATACCCAGTGCTCATCACATCCCATGCCCTCCTTAATGGCTATCACCCATTGACCCATTCCCCTGGCCACTGCCTCTCCAGCAACAAAAGAAAGCTAGCCTATGACCCTAGATATTAACTCTAAAGATACAAATGGAGCGATGCAATGTGACACGCGCCCTTAAAGGTTCTTAGAAGCCATGTGCCCAGAAGCCAAACTGTGGAAAGAGCCAAGATATTCACTGATGGATGCACGAGTAAATGTGATGTGGAATCTGCCCATGCAGGCACATATAGACACACACACATCGCACACACACACACACACACACACACACAAACAATGGAGTACTCCTTAGCACTAAGAAAGGATGAATACTTACCATTTACATCAAGATGAAAGAACTGGAAGGGATTTTGCTAAGTGAAATAAGCCAAACAGAGAAAGACAAGTATCATGTGATTTCACTCCTATGTAACACAGGGTAGGGAACTTCGGGAATGGGAGGGAAAACAGAATGGCAAGTGGTTCGAGAAGGAGAGACACCGTAAGAGACTTCAACTTGTAATGCATTTTTAATTCCATTTATTAAGTTTTTCATCTTTGGTTCTAGTTTTCTACCTCTTGTGTGAGGGCCTTATGTCCTTCACTCTTTTCTCGTGGACAGAGTGTTTTTAAACATTGCTTTAATAAGTGTAGCAGGCATATTGCTTATCTCTGCTTGACTTAGCTCCCTTGATGGGATATTGTCCCGTTCTTTGTTTTTAGATACATTCCTGTGTCTGTTGATTTCTCTAACTCTCTCTGTTTCCATGCTTTAAGCAAGACACCTAGATTTCCTGTTCTTGAACATTTTGACGATGTAGAAAGGAGTTCCTGTGATGCTAGCAGTGGCCTGTTCTCTCCTCAGGAAGGCTGTGTTCATGTCACTTGAAGGCTGTCTCTAACCTGTGTTTTGAGAGCAATACTCTTGTGGCTGTGCTGCCTTTGCCCATAGGCAAGTCCTGTGCAGGGGTTTGGTTGGTTGTGGGCAGGGTTCAGTCCCGCTGTGGTTAGTGGGCCAGTCTGGGGCTCCCTTGGGCTCGAGGTGAGCCAGACCTGGCGTTGGCCAAAGATAGAGTAGCCCCACACTGTAGGGCTGTTCTCTTGTCTTGGTCCCTGAAAAGCTTGCTTTGGTGGGAGGTGCCTGCTGTCAGAGCAGATATCGGCTTCCAGCCCATGCTACGTTTTGACATATTTCATATGTGTGGGTATCTTCTTGTTTCCGTAGGTCAAGAGTCACTCTAGAGTGCTGGACTGGCCACTGTGACGGTTGCTTGCACACTGTCAGGCACTGTTGCGGAGGGGCTCTGGCCAAGAAGTATTGGTGGGAGCCGTTCCACAGAAGGAAGCAAGGAGTCCTAGTGCTAAGAAGATTGTGTAGATCTCTTTGGGGAGGCGACCTGTAGGTGCTTTGGCAGGGCTGGAGAGGATGACCTTGCAGGCAAATAGTAGTGCAGGATAAGCAGTAGCAGCAAGGCCCATTGTGGGAGGTAACCTGTAGCCACGGAAAACTCCTCCTCGGACCACACTGGGATAGAAGGCGGACAAGTTGGCAGAAGGGAGCCAGCTGGGTTAAGAGTACTGAGCTGGTTTCCACAGGCCTCTGGGTATCTCAGCTGGTGGGCAGGGATGGGAAGTGGCACTAGTCAGCTCCTTTGTTCCTGGAGAAGCCGCTCCACAATCCCCTCCAGCACATGCTCTGGGATTAGTCCACCAATCTCCATTTTGTGGACCTCCGTCATTATTCAAACCACTGTTCACTGCTTTCCTTCTGAGGGCTGCTTATTTGATTGTCCCTTGAAGGGCAGGTGTGTAGGACTCAGGTTCCTCTTATCCTCCTGGCCCTCCCACAGCTGAGCCTCGTGATGCCAAAATGACAGGTATTCCCCCGCTGGAGATTGGAAGAACTCACAGAATTTGGCTCTTCTGGTTGGCAAAGCCAAATGGGATGGGGATTTGTCTTCCTTGCTGGCACCCCCATGCCTGGAATGCCTCGTGTGTCTCTCAGCTTTTCTCTACCCTCTTCATCCGTGGCATCTCTCCCTCCCAAGCACAGGTAGACAGGTCCCTTTCGATCCTGATGGCATCTCTCACCTTTCTCCTTTCTTGATCTAGCCTCTTTGGGGCATTTCGCTGTAGAGCGTCTGTTGTGCCAGTTTTGGGGTAATTTTCTGGGTTATTGACTCTGCTGTGGGTGCTGTGTAGATGGATCCATGGGACAGGGTCACCTTAGGATCCTCCTCCTCCACCATCTCCCTCGAAGGTGTTCCTCCATTCACTACAGCATAATGTTGTTGTCGACACCGTCCACATTAGTTTTCAGATATAGAGGTTTACAGAGGTTGGTCTCTCCAATGGGAGTCTTCAAAGGTGGTGAACCGGATGTGGGATTCACATCTTTCCCTGCTCAAGAAGACGTTGGCAGTTCCCACTTCCTCCTGAGTATGTGACTCAGCCTCTACTAAATGTTTCAAAATGCGTTTTTCTTTTGTATCAGATGTATACCAGCAGGCTCAGCTAGTTTGGGTTTCTTTCAGAGCTCATGGATCCATATGGAGCTGCATATTCAGCGTGTCCTTGGAGGAGGTCATTTCCGGAGTGTCCCATGAAGCCATCTTGAGCTGGTACCCACTCTTGTATCTTCTCATTTTTTCTCCCTGGACGTGTTATATTCAAGAGATCTATATCTTCCGTTCTGGGGACTTGCCCTTTAGTCTGCTATTGAAGTTTCCTTTTATATTCTTAAATTCAATTCGTGGCTTCTTCATATCCAGAACTTGTTGTGTTTTTCTTTGTTTGTTTGTTTCTTTCAATGACTTCTGTTTCCTGATCTTCTCCTTTTTGTCATGCATTGCTTCTCTGTTTATTGAGTTGTCTGTGGTCTCTTGAAATTCACCGAAGTTCCTTCATTATTTTGAATTCTTTGTCAGGCAACTAAGAGGTTGCCATTTTTTGGTGGTTATTTCCTGAATAATTAGTGTGTTGTTTGACAGTATCCTATTTCCTGAACTAATTTTTGATAGGTTTCTCTGAACTAGGTACTGTTCAGTAGCAGCAATACTTCCTATGAAGGCCATTTTGTTTTCCAATTTCTCAAATACTTTTGGAATAGTTACTATGCACTGAGCCTTGTTTATTGTTCTTTCAGGTAGCAATGTGTCCAAAACAAGTGTCCCCGCCCCCTCACCTGAAGTCCAAATACCATCTTATAAGGATAAGGTGGCCTTTTTGGAAATAGGCTATTTGCATATGGCCAAGTTAAGATGAGGTCCGTAGCGTAGGGACTGATTCTAAATGACTGTTTTCCTTCAAAGAAGAGAGGAATTTGGACAGACACACACACACACACACACAGAAAGGATACAACGGACCAAGTGAAGACAAAACAGACTTTGAGAAAGCCATGTGCTATAGATGCAGAGATTGGATTAAAGGAGTTGCCAACTCAGCAAGTCCAAGGATAGATGGCCTTCACCAGATGCTAGGAGAGGAAGGAGTTCTCCATTCCATATATGAGAGAAAGAATGGCCCAACTGACTCCTTGTCTTGGCCTTCTTTCCAGAACTTGGAAAGAATAAACTTCTGTTCTTCTGAGCCATCCAGTTGGTGGCACTTACGCATAGCGGCTCTAGAAAATGCATCCAGAACTCTGTATTGTAACACTGAAGTACAGGTATATAATTTAACAGGCTCTGGAAAAAGGTCTACCATTTGATCAATTTGGGAAGTAAGATGATGCCGCAGCTCGTTCAGCTCTAGGTATATAATTAGTGTATTTAGAACAGGATTATGAGTATGATTAATGTGGGGACCTTTATTTACTAGTGAACCAAGACTCTGTCCCAGGACAGACAAGTAAGGAACTTACAATATTCCTGAGACGGCAAGACATATACCATGCCCACCCTGCAAAACAAGTGCAATCAGTATAAAAGATTTTTTTTCCAGTTGGTGACACTGGTCCAGGTATGATGACCTACCTATTAATTTCTAGTGAAGGAGTGGCTATATTTGATTGGAAACACTTCAGGGCAGAGGCATGAGCTTAGGATCATTTGGATTTGAGAGTTTAAAAGACTACAGACTTAAGGAGAAGGGCTTGCCTAGGTAACCATGTGGATAGAGCCTCAGAGGCAAAAAAGCCCGTGAGTGTGGGCTATTAAAGACCCACGCTCTTGTCTATGCTAACATTCTTCAGTACTGGCAAGTGCCCTGGGCAAAGTTCTGACCTTGGAACCCTATTTTTCCAGGCTTTTCGAGGGGATGCATCCTCTGAAGCAACAGAGAAGGGTTTCTACAAACGGTATCCTCAGGACAGACCAGGTAAGAGGAAAACAAAAGAAATAACAAAACAGGGCTTCAAGTACTTCACCCCACCCTGAATATCTGCACAATTTTAAACACTCACTCTCACGAAACTTATGCTTGAGACAGAAAAGTCTATTTCGTTTGTTTTCACTGCTCAGTTAAGACTCCAGTTGGACTTATAGAGTGGGAAACTGAGGTTGAGACTGCTGAGCCTATGGGAAGAAAGATCACAAGGGAATGTGACTAGACCTTAGAAACAGTGGTTCTTTGGGAAGTGCCCATCCCCTGTTTCTTTGGACGAAGCCCAAAGACTGGAGATGGGGAAGTAAAGCCCTAGATATGAGGAGAAAAGAGTAGTGCTTGGCTTCCCGCAGGTGATCCAAAAACTGGCAAGAGGCCCGATGGGGAAACCAATGAACCAAAATGGCTTCCAAGAGAGTCTTATTTAAAAGAGTATGAGGTCAAGCATACCAAGTCATGAACCGCCAGAGGAGTGTGGCAAGATAACCAAGGTTCCTGAGGACCCAAACCCTACCAAGTTTCTGAAGTGTTGGGCGCATCAAGGCCCTCTAATAGAAATCAATCCTACTAGCTGGAGGGGAACAATGTTTCTTTTTTTTTTTTCCAATTTATTTATTTTTCAGAAAAACAGTATTCATTATTTTTTCACCACACCCAGTGCTCCATGCAAGCTGTGCCCTCTATAATACCCACCACCTGGTACCCCAACCTCCCACCCCCTGCCACTTCAAACCCCTCAGACTGTTTTTCAGAGTCCATAGTGTCTCATGGTTCACCTCCCCTTCCAATTTACCCAAATTCCCTACTCCTCTCTAACGCCCCTTGTCCTCCATGCTATTTGTTATGCTCCACAAATAAGTGAAACCATATGATAATTGACTCTCTCTGCTTGACTTATTTCACTCAGCATAATCTCTTCTAGTCCCGTCCATGTTGCTACAAAAGTTGGGTATTCATCCTTTCTGATGGAGGCATAATACTCCATAGTGTATATGGACCATATCTTCCTTATCCATTTCTTAAAGTATGGGTGGATTTGGTTGGCTAATATTTTGTTGTCTGTGTTGATCAGAGCTATGGGCCTGTCGTTCTCCATTGGCTTTTTGTTTTGTTTTGTTTTCGTTTTTCTTTTTACGTTTTGTTTATCTACATTTGCTACCAGAGTCGTTCTAAGCCGGTAGAAGGACTTTGAACTTTTTTTCCATTCTTTTTTATTTTCTGGAACAGATGGAGAAGAATAGATATCAACTCCTAAGAGTTTGATAGACTCCACTTTTGAAGACCTCTGGATTCTGCAGTTTTGTTGGGAGTGTTCTGATTACTGATTCCACATCGTTGCTGGTAGTTTTCTCAAAATTTTTCTTTCTTGCTGTTTCAGTGTTGGGCGGTTCCATGTTTTTACAAATTTGTCCATTTCTTCTAGGTTACCCAGTTTCATAGCATATAATTTGTATGACAGTCTTTCATCGTACTTTCTTTTTCTGTGGTCTCAGTTATTGTTTTCTCTGTTTCATTTCTCAGTAGGATTCCCCGCCCCTTTTTTTGAAAGTCTTACTAAAGGTTTATCCTAGTTGGGGATCTTTTCAAGGAATCCCTTCCTAGTTTCAAAGATTCGTTGTTGTATTGTTGTGCGTTTAGTCTATATTTTCTTTATTTCTGCTGTGTTACTGAAGCTCCCTGTAATGGTGTACGTTCCATATTTTCTCCTGTGGTTGATGGCTAGTTTCATAAAGTTTTTGTAAGAAAAGATGCATGATACGACTTGAGTTGCCGTGAGTTTGGTGAGTCTTGTTTGTGGCTTTCAAAGTGATCTGTTTTGGAGAATGATCTATCAGTACTGGAAAAGAATGTGTATCTTCCTATTCTAGGCCAAATGTTGGTATATATCTTTGAGAGCCATCTAGTCCAATATGTCCTTCAAAGGCACAGTTTCCTCCAGGATTTTCTGTCTAGATGACCTCTCCATGGATGTAACCAAGGTGTACGTGTCCCCTGCTCTTATTGATTACTTTGAAAAAGTTCCTTGTATTTTTGAAAGATTTTATTTATTTATTTGACAGAGATCACAAGTAGGCAGAGAGGCAGGCAGAGAGAGAAGGGGAAGCAGGCTTCCGACTGAGCAGAGAGTTCGATGCAAGGCTCGATGCCAGGACCCTGGGATCATGACCTGAGCCGAAGCGGACGCTAAACCCACTGAGCCACCTAGATATCCCCAAAGTTCCTTGTTTTTAATAGCTTCTTTATCTATTGGGCAGCTACCATGTTGGGTGTAGAAATATTGGCAACGTTTGTATATTCTTCTTGATTAACTGTTTTGGGATTATCGTAGTGTCCTTCTATGTCTTGTTTCAGGCTTTATTTGAAAGACTATTTTGTGTCTGCTGTAAGTTTTTCTACCCTGGCTCTCTTTTCACTTCTGATTACATGGCCAAAGTTCTTTCCAAACCTTCCCTTTATATTTACTTCTGCCTGTAGGTCTGATATGTGACTATTGTGTGCAGTATATAGAGGTTCTACTTTTATCCATCCTGTCACCTTATGTCTCTTGTTTTTAAGGTATGGCCCATTTACATTTAAAGTAATAGTTGATCACTCTCTCTGTCTCTCTCTCTCTCTCTATCTCTATCTCTCTATCTATGTTTGTGTGTATTATTTTGCCACTTTCTTTTTTTGTTTTTAGATTGTCTATACTGTTCTTCATTATTTCTTCTCTTGCTCTTTCTCTCATGATTTGCTTGATTCTTTAGTCTATACTGAGCTTCCTTCTTGTGTGTTTTTTGCAGATGTGTTACCAGTTTTTGGTTTGTAGTTACCTTTCTGTTTATATAGAGCATCCTATGCATATAGTAGTCTATGGTGAGTTGATGACTGCTTAAGCGTGAATCAAATATTCATGCTTGTCTCGTCCACGGTTAGGTATGGTGTGTGATACATTACATCATTTTATGGTATGCTTCCCTTGACCGATTATTAGAGACGTAGTTCGTTTTATTGCTTTTGTGCTGCTTTCTTTTCTTCCTCCTATATATGCTCTTTCTTTTCACCTCAAAGAATCTCCCTTAATGCTTCTTGTACAGACGGTATAGAGATCCTAATTCCTTCAACTTTTGTTTGGGAAATTCCCTCTCTCCTTCTCTTCTGAGTGACAGCCTTGTTGGATAGAGTGTTGTTGGTTGGATTTTGTTTGTTTTTGTCTGTTGTTTAGGTTTCATTTTTCTTCTTTATGTACATCGACTGTATCATCTCACTCAATTACAGACTGCAAAATTTCTGCTGAAATTTTGCCGAAACACTTCTTCTTTTCTCCTTTTGCTTTTTTTGCCCCCTTTTTTATTAATTACTTAAAATTTTTAGCATAACTGTATTCATTATTTTTGCATCACACCAAGTGCTCCATGCAAGTCGTGCCGTCTCCAATACCCACCACCTGGATCCCACAAACTCCCACCCCCAGCCCCTTCAAAACCCTCAGATGGATTTTCAGCGTCCATAGTCTCTCATTGTTCAACTCCCTTTCCAATTTCCCTCACTTCCCTTCTCCTCTTCATCTCCCCTTGTCTTCCATGCTATTTGTTATGCTCCACAAATAAGTGAAACCTTATGATCATTGACTTTCTCTGCTTGACTTATTTCACGCCGCATAATCTCTTCCAGTCCTGTCCCTGTTGCTACAAAAGTTGGGTATTTATCCTTTCTGATGGAGGCATAATATTCCATAGTGTATATGGCTCACATCTTCCTTATCCATTTGTCCGTTGAAGGTCATCTTGGTACTTTCCATAGCTTGGCGACCGTGGCCATTGTGGCTATAAACATTGGGGTAGAGATGGCCCTTCTTATCGCTACCTCTGTATCCTTGGGGTAAATACCCAGTAGTTCAATGGCAGGGTCATAGGGAAGCTCTATTTTTAATTTCGTGAGGAACCTCCACACTGTTCTCCAAAGTGGCTGCACCAACTTGCATTCCCACCAACAGTGGAAGAGGGTTCCCCTTTCTCCACATCCTCTCCAACACATGTGGTTTCCTGTCTTGCTCCTCCTGGCCAGTCTTAGTGGTGTAAGGTGGTATCTCAAGGTGGCTTTGATTTGAATCTCCCTGATGGCGATTGATGATGAACATGTTTTCATGTGTCTGATAGCCCTTTGTAAGGCTTCATGGCAGAACTGTCTGTTCATATCTTCTGCCCATTTTTTGATATGATTGTCTGTTTTGTGTGTGTTGAGTTACAGGAGTTCTTTATAGATCCTGGATATCAACCTTTTGTCTGTCCTGGCATCAAAACAGACACAGACCAATGGAACAGAGTAGAGAGGCCAGATATGGACCCTCAGCTCTATGGTCAATTAATCTTCCACAGCACAGGAAAAAATATACAGGGGATAAAAAACATTCTCTTCAATAAATGGTGCTGAGAAAACTGGAGAGCTATATGCAGAAGAATGACACTCGACCATTCCTTACACCGTCCACAAAGATAAACTCCAAATGGATAAAAGATCTCAACGTGAGACAGGAATCCATCAGAATCCTAGAGGAGAATATAGGCAGGAACCACTTCGATATCAGCCACAGCAACTTCTTTCAAGTTATGTCTCCAAAGGCAATGGAAACAAAAGCGAAGATGAACTATTGGGTCTTCTTCAAACTCAAAGGCTTCTGCCCAGCAAAGGATAGAGGCAAGGAATCAAAGAAGCAACCCACGGAATGGGAAACGGTATTTGGAAATGACAGGACACACAAAAGGTTGATATGCAGGATCTCTTGCTGCTTTGAAAATGATTTCTTTTCACCCCCTTTTTGCCATTTGGATTATGAGGCATTTTGTGGTGGACTAGCTTGGGAAGATTTTGTTGGGGGCTCCTTGTGCATCCTGGATCTGGACTTTGGTTTCCTTCCCCAGATTCAGGAACGTTTTAGCTACGACTCATGCAAATAACTTTTTTTGTCCCTTTTCCCTCTCTCTCCTCCTTCTGGCATCCCTGTAATGCCCACGTTACTAAAGTTGATGGTGTCACTGACTTCTCCAATAGTATTTCATTTTTATCACAGGTTTTCCCCCTAGACTTTAGTTTGAATTTTTTTCCGTCATTCTATCTTTCGGATCACTGATCCTTCTGCTTGCTCTCGCCTTTTGTGTGTTCCATGTAATGTGTTTTTGGCCCATTTCCTGTATTTTAGGTTTAACAGATAGAACTAAGAATGGGAGTGGGGGCATGGAAATTTAGACAGTCATGGAGACGAGCATACGAACCTCCCCCCACAACCCCTCCCCCAGACCCTGCCATATACCTGACTCCATGGGAATGCCGGTTGCTGGTTGGGTTCCAGGCGGAATGTTGAGGGTGTGTTGTGACTACCGGATCCACGGTGACCATCACTTGTCCTGTGGTCGAGCAGTACAATGGAGCATCTGCCAGGCTCTCTGGAGCATGGCTTTGAACTGATCCTGGGGAAGCTGGATGAGATGATGGCGAAGCTGCTGCCAAGTGACTCGAGTCCTCGGCTGATGTTCCACAACCTCCAGTGGGAGACACTGCTGTGTCCGCCTGTCATTGGCTTCTTGGTGGGCCTCCTCTTTCTATGCCGACTTGTTCAGTCTGTTAGAAGTCACTCCTACGAGAAACGTGAGAAGCAGCTGGCAGAAGCACTGGCTGCAGGGATCGAGGAGAAATGCCATCTAATTGACAAGGTTTTTGTAGCTGAGAAGGAGCATGCAGACATCGAATCATCTGTAGAAAAGGCCAAACTGGAGAAAGAGTCATTCGATATCCCCAGCCTTGCAGACTCTTACAGAAAGGGGAAGAGGACCACCGTGATGCTGATGAAGGAACTCCAATCCCTGTGTCGAGACCTGGAGGAAGAGAGAGCCAAAAGATGCCAGCAGGAAGAGCAGATGATGGAGATGCTCAAAGACCTGCAGGCCCTCGAAGACATGATGACTTTCGCTAAATCACAGGGAGCTTTTCCGAACCTGCTTGGAGACTAAGAGCCATGACCTGGTGCTCCTTGGCCTGGGAGTGGGCCTAGGGCTTAAAGCGGTGCTGTTGCCTCCCCTCCACTCCGGCCTCCACCTCCCACCTGGAGGCTTTGTTCCTCCACTTCGACATCTACCTGTGGGTCTCGGGGGCCAGTGGTTGCAAGGCTTGTCCTCCCCGGACTGAGTTCTTCCATCTTCACTTTCTAGGCACAGCACACAGCTCCTTCATGATTGACTCCCCCAAGTCGAAACACTATTACATGTCCTTGAACCACATCCAGCACTCTGCGACTTTCTTTGTCTTCACAGAAGTGTGGATTTGCTTTCAGTACTATCGAAAGACATACTTTCCTTAGAAGCGAATTATCTTTTACTCGGATGCCTTAGGAGTCTCATGTTCTTACATTGCCAAGGCTATTGATGGTAGTCTTTGATAGGGGAACTATTTTTTTTTTTATTCTCTCTGTAATATTGTATTATAGTTTACAAATATATGTAATGTAGCAATAAAGACTTGTAATTATTAACAGCAGTATTGTTTTGGTTTTGTTTTCCAACATTGTCCCGTCATACATAAGGGAGTCACACCTCCCTCAAGTATGGATTATTTTAATTTAAATCCAAATAGCCAACTTGGAGCCTATCACAGGTGTCTGCTGGAGTGCTCAATGATTGCTCCATTGCGGAGAATACCCAGTGCTCATCACATCCCATGCCTTCCTTAATGGCTATCACCCATTGACCCATTCCCCTGGCCACTGCCTCTACAGGAACAAAAGAAAGCTAGCCTATGACCCTAGGTATTTACCTTAAAGATACAAATGGAGCGATGCAATGTGACACCTGCCCTCCAAGGTTCATAGCAGCCATGTGCCCAGAAGCCAAATTGTGGAAAGAGCCAAGATAACCACTGATGGATGCACGGGTAAAGGTGATGTGGAGTCTGCCCGTGCAGGCATTTATACACACACACACACACACACACACACACACACACACACAATGGAGTACTCCTTAGCCCTCAGAAAGGATGAATACTTACCATTTACATCAAGATGGATGGAACTGGAAGGGATTTTGTTAAGTGAAATAAGCCAAACAGAGAAAGACAAGTATCATATGGTTTCTCTCCTATTTAAGACAGGGCAGGGAGCTTCGGGAATGGGAGGGAAGGCAGAATGGCAAGTGGTTCGAGAAGGAGAGACACCGTAAGAGACTTCAACTTGTAATGCATTTTTAATTCCAGTTATTAAGTTTTTCATTTTTGGTTCTTGTTTTCTACCTCTTGTGTGAGGGTCTTATGTCCTGCACTCTTTTCTCGTGGACCGAGTGTTTTTAACCATTGCTTTAATAAGTGTAGCAGGCATATTGCTTATCTCTGCTTGACTTAGCTCCCTTGATGGGATGTTGTCCCGTTCTTTGTTTTTGGATACATTCCTGTGTCTGTTGGTTTTCTCTAACTCTCTCTGTTTCCATGCTTTAAGCAAGTCACCGAGATTTCCTGTTCTTGAACATTTTGACGATGTAGAAAGGAGTTCCTGTGATGCTCTGCAGTGGCCTGTTCCCTCCTCAGGAAGGCTGTGTTCATGTCACTTGAAGGCTGTCTCTAACCTGTGTTTTGAGAGCAATACACATGTGGCTGAGCTGCCTTTGCCCACAGGCAAGTCCTGTGCATTGGTTTGGTTGGTTGTGGGCAGGGTTCAGTCCCGCTGTGTTTAGTGTGTCAGTCTGGGGCTCCCTTGGGCTCGAGGTGACCCAGACCAGGCGTTGGCCAAAGATACAGTAGCCACACACTGTAGGGCTGTTCTCTTGTCTTGGTCCATGAAAAAGTTGCTTTGGTGGGAGGGGCCTGCTGTCAGAGCAGATATCGGCTTCCAGCCCATGCTACGGTTTGACATATTTCATATGTGTGGGTATCTTCTCGTTTCCTTAGGTCAAGAGTCACTCTAGAGTGCTGGACTGACCCCTGTGACGGTTGCTTGCACACTGTCAGGCACTGTTGCGAAGGGGCTCTGGCCAAGAAGTATTGGTGGGAGCCGTTCCGCAGAAGGAAGCAAGGAGTCCTAGTGCTAAGAAGATTGTGCAGATCTCTTTGGGGAGGCGACCTGTAGGTGCTTTGGCAGGGCTGGAGAGGATGACCTTGCAGGCAAATAGTAGTGCAGAATAAGCAGTAGCAGCAAGGCCCATTGTGGGAGGTAACCTGTAGCCACGGAAAACTCCTCCTCGGAGCACACTGGGATAGAAGGCGGACAAGTTGGCAGAAGGGAGCCAGCTGGGTTAAGAGTACTGAGCTGGTTTCCACAGGCCTCTGGGTATCTCAGCTGGTGGGCAAGGATGGGAAGTGGCACTAGTCAGCTCCTTTGTTCCTGGAGAAGCCGCTCCACAATCCCCTCCAACACATGCTCTGGGATTAGTCCACCAATCTCCATTTTGTGGACCTCCGTCATTTTTCAAACCACTCTTCACTGCTTTCCTTCTGAGGGCTGCTTATTTGATTGTCCCTTGAAGGGCAGGTGTGTAGGACTCAGGTTCCTCTTATCCTCCTGGCCCTCCCACAGCTGAGCCTACTGATGCCAAAATGACAGGTATTCCCCCACTGGAGATTGGAAGAACTCACAGAATTTGGCTCCTCTGGTTGGCAAAGCCAAATGGGATGGGGATTTGTCTTCCTTGCTGGCACCCCCATGACTGGAATGCCTCGTGTGTCTGTCAGCTTTTCTGTACCCTCTTCATCCATGGCATCTCTCCCTCCCAAGCACAGGTAGACAGGTCCCTTTCGATCCTGATGGCATCTCTCACCTTTCTCCTTTCTTGATCTAGCCTCTTTGGGGCATTTCGCTGTAGAGAGTCTGTTGTGCCAGTTTTGGGGTAATTTTCTGGGTTATTGACTCTGCTGTGGGTGCTGTGTAGATGGATCCATGGGACAGGGTCACCTTAGGATCCTCCTCCTCCACCATCTCCCTCGAAGGTGTTCCTCCGTTCACTACAGCATAATGTTGTTGTGGACACCGTCCACATTAGTTTTCAGAGCTAGAGGTTTACAGAGGTTGGTCTCTCCAATGGGAGTCTTCAAAGGTGGTGAACCGGATGTGGGATTCACATCTTTCCCTGCTATAGAAGACGTTGGCAGTTCCCACTTCCTCCTGAGTATGTGACTCAGCCTCTACTAAATGTTTCAAAATGCGTTTTTCTTTTGTATCAGATGTATACCAGCAGCTCAGCTAGTTTGGGTTTCTTTCAGAGCTCATGGATCCATATGGAACTGCATATTCAGCGTGTCCTTGGAGGAGCTCATTTCCGGAGTGTCCCATGAAGCCATCTTGAACTGGTACCCACTCTTGTATCTTCTCATTTTTTCTCCCTGGACGTGTTATATTCAAGAGATCTATATCTTCCGTTCTGGGGACTTGCCATTTAGTCTGCTATTGAAGTTTCCTTTTATATTCTTAAATTCAATTCGTGGCTTCTTCATATCCAGAACTTGTTGTGTTTTTCTTTGTTTGTTTGTTTCTTTCAATGACTTCTGTTTCCTGATCTTCTCCTTTTTGTCATGCATTGCTTCTCTGTTTATTGAGTTGTCTGTGGTCTCTTGAAATTCACCGAAGTTCCTTCATTATTTTGAATTCTTTGTCAGGCAACTAAGAGGTTGCCATTTTTTGGAGGTTATTTCCTGAATAATTAGTGTGTTGTTTGACAGTATCCTATTTCCTGTACTAATTTTTGATAGGTTTCTCTGTATGAAATAGGTACTGTTCAGTAGCAGCAATACTTCCTACGAAGGCCATTTTGTTTTCCAATTTCTCAAATACTTTTGGAATAGTTACTATGCACTGAGCCTTGTTTATTGTTCTTTCAGGTAGCAATGTGTCCAAAACAAGTGTCCCCGCCCCCTCACCTGAAGTCCAAATACCATCTTATAAGGAAAGGTGGCCTTTTTGGAAATAGGCTATATGCAGTTGTGGCCAAGTTAAGATGAGGTCCGTAGCGTAGGGACTGATTCCAAATGACTGTTTTCCTTCAAAGAAGAGAGGAATTTGGACAGACAGTCAGACAGACAGACACACACACACACACACACACACAGAAAGGATGCAACGGACCAAGTGAAGACAAAACAGACTTTGAGAAAGCCATGTGCTATAGATGCAGAGAGTGGATTAAAGGAGTTGCCAACCCAGCAAGTCCAAGGATAGATGGCCTTCACCAGATGCTAGGAGAGGAAGGAGTTCTCCATTCCACATATGAGAGAAAGAATGGCCCAACTGACTCCTTGTCTTGGCCTTCTTTCCAGAACTGGGAAAGAATAAACTTCTGTTCTTCTGAGCCATCCAGTTGGTGGCACTTACGCATAGCGGCTCTAGAAAATGCATCCAGAACTCTGTATTATAACACTGAAGTACAGGTATATAATTTAACAGGCTCTGGAAAAAGGTCTACCATTTGATCAATTTGGGAAGTAAGATGATGCCGCAGCTCGTTCAGCTCTAGGTATATAATTAGTGTATTTAGAACAGGATTATAAGCATGATTAACATGGGGACTTTTATTTACTAGTGAACCAAGACTCTGTCCCAGGACAGACAAGTAAGGAACTTACAATATTCCTGAGACGGCAAGACATATACCATGCCCACCCTGCAAAACAAGTGCAATCAGTATAAAAGAATTTTTTTCCAGTTGGTGACACTGGTCCAGGTATGATGACCTACCTACTAATTTCTAGTGAAGGAGTGGCTATATTTGATTGGAAACACTTTAGGGCAGAGGCATGAGTTTAGGATCATTTGGATTTGAGAGTTTAAAAGACTACAGACTTAAGGAGAAGGGCTTGCTTAGGTAACCATGTGGATAGAGCCTCAGAGGCAAAAAAGCCCGTGAGTGTGGGCTATTAAAGACCCACGCTCTTGTCTATGCTAACATTCTTCAGCACTGGCAAGTGCCGTGGGTAAAGTTCTGACCTTGGAACCCTATTTTTCCAGGCTTTTCGAGGGGATGCAGCCTCTGAAGCAACAGAGAAGGGTTTCTACAAACGGTATCCTCAGGACAGACCAGGTAAGAGGAAAACAAAAGAAATAACAAAACAGGGCTTCAAGTACTTCACCCCACCCTGAATATCTGCACAATTTTAAACACTCACTCTCACGAAACTTATGCTTGAGACAGAAAAGTCTATTTCGTTTGTTTTCACTGCTCAGTTAAGTCTCCAGTTGGACTTATAGAGTGGGAAACTGAGGTTGAGACTGCTGGCCCTTGGGAAGAAAGATCACAAGGGAATGTGACTAGACCTTAGAAACAGTGGTTCTTTGGGAAGTGCCCATCCCCTGTTTCTTTGGACGAAGCCCAAAGACTGGAGATGGGGAAGTAAAGCCCTAGATATGAGGAGAAGAGAGTAGTGCTTGGCTTCCCGCAGGTGATCCAAAAACTGGCAAGAGACCCGATGGGGAAACCGATGAACCAAAATGGCATCCAAGAGAGACTTATTTAAAGGAGTATGAGGTCAAGCATACCAAGTCATGAACCGCCAGAGGAGTGTGGCTAGATAACCAAGGTTCCTGAGGACCCAAACCCCACCAAAGTTTCTGAAGTGTTGGGCGTATCAAGGCCCTCTAATAGAAATCAATCCTACTTGCTTGAGGGAAACGATGTTTCTTTTTTTTTTTTTTTCAATTTATTTATTTACAGAAAAACAGTATTCATTATTTTTTCACCACACCCAGTGCTCCATGCAAGCTGTGCCCTCTATAATACCCACCACCTGGTACCCCAACCTCCCACCCCCCGTCACTTCAAACCCCTCAGACTGTTTTTCAGAGTCCATAGTGTCTCATGGTTCACCTCCCCTTCCAATTTACCCAAATTCCCTACTCCTCTCTAACGCCCCTTGTCCTCCATGCTATTTGTTATGCTCCACCAATAAGGGAAACCATATGATAATTGACTCTCTCTGCTTGACTTATTTCACTCAGCATAATCTCTTCTAGTCCCGTCCATGTTGCTACAAAAGTTGGGTATTCATCCTTTTGATGGAGGCATAATATTCTATAGTGTATATGGACCACATCTTCCTTATCCATTTCTTAAAGTATGGGTGGATTTGGTTGGCTAATATTTTGTTGTCTGTGTTGATCAGAGCTATGGGCCTGTCGTTCTCCATTGGCTTTTTGTTTTGTTTTCGTTTTTGTTTTTATGTTTTGTTTATCTACATTTGCTACCAGAGTCGTTCTAAGCGGGTAGAAGGACTTTGAACTTTTTTTCCATTCTTTTTTATTTTCTGGAACAGATGGAGAAGAATAGATATCAACTCCTAAGAGTTTGATAGACTCCACTTTTGAAGACCTCTGGATTCTGCAGTTTTGTTGGGAGTGTTCTGATTACTGATTCCACATCGTTGCTGGTAGTTTTCTCAAAATCTTTCTTGCTGTTTCAGTGTTGGGCGGTTCCATGTTTCTACAAATTTGTCCATTTCTTCTAGGTTACCCAGTTTCATAGCATATAATTTGTATGACAGTCTTTCATCGTACTTTCTTTTTCTGTGGTCTCAGTTATTGTTTTCTCTGTTTCATTTCTCAGTAGGATTCCCCGCCCCTTTTTTTGAAAGTCTTACTAAAGGTTTATCCTAGTTGGGAATCTTTTCAAGGAATCCCTTCCTAGTTTCAAAGATTCGTTGTTGTATTGTTGTGCGTTTAGTCTATATTTTCTTTATTTCTGCTGTGTTACTGAAGCTCCCTGTAATGGTGTACGTTCCATATTTTCTCCTGTGGTTGATGGCTAGTTTCATAAAGTTTTTGTAAGAAAAGATGCATGATACGACTTGAGTTGCCGTGAATTTAGTGAGACTTGTTTGTGGCCTTCAAAGTGATCTGTTTTGGAGAATGATCTATCAGTACTGGAATAGAATGTGTATCTTCCTATTCTAGGCCAAATGTTGGTATATATCGTTGAGAGCCATCTAGTCCAATATGTCCTTCAAAGGCACAGTTTCCTCCAGGATTTTCTGTCTAGATGACCTCTCCATGGATGTAACCAAGGTGTACGTGTCCCCTGCTCTTATTGATTACTTTGATAAAGTTCCTTGTATTTTTTTGAAAGATTTTATTTATTTATTTGACAGAGATCACAAGTAGGCAGAGAGGCAGGCAGAGAGAGAAGGGGAAGCAGGCTTCTGACTGAGCAGAGAGTTCGATGCAAGGCTCGATGCCAGGACCCTGGGATCATGACCTGAGCCGAAGCAGACGCTAAACCCACTGAGCCACCTAGGTGTCCCCAAAGTTCCTTGTTTTTAATAGCTTCTTTATCTATTGGGGAGCTCCCATGTTGGGTGTAGAAATATTGGCAACTTTTGTATATTCTTCTTGATTAACTGCTTTGGGATTATCGTAGTGTCCTTCTATGTCTCTTGTTTCAGTCTTTGTTTGAAAGACTATTTTGTGTCTGCTGTAAGTTTTTCTACCCTGGCTCTCTTTTCACTTCTGATTACATGGCCAAAGTTCTTTCCAAACCTTCCCTTTATATTTACATCTGCCTGTAGGTCTGATATGTGACTATTGTGTGCAGTATATAGAGGGTCTACTTTTATCCATCCTGTAACCTTATGTCTCTTGTTTTTATGGTATGGCCCATTTACATTTAAAGTAATAGTTGATCACTCTCTCTGTCTCTCTCTCTGTCTCTCTCTCTCTATCTCTCTATCTATGTTTGTGTGTATTATTTTGCCACTTACTTTTTTTGGTTTTAGATTGTCTATACCCTTCTTCATTATTTCTTCTCTTGAACTTTCTCTCATGAATTGCTTGATTTCTTTAGGCTATACTGAGCTTCCTTCTTGTGTGTTTTTTGCCAATGTGTTACCAGTTTTTCGTTTGTAGTTACCTTTCTGTTTATATAGAGCATCCAATGCATATAGCAGTCTATGGTGAGTTGATGACTGCCTAAGTGTGAATCGAATATTCATGCTTGTCTCGTCCACGGTTTAGGTATGGTGTGTGATACCTTACATAATTTTATGTTATGCTTCGCTTGACCGATTATTAGAGATGTATTTCGTTTTATTGCTTTTGTGCTGCTTTCTTTTCTTCCTCCTATATATGCTCTTTCTTTTCACCTCAAAGAGTCTCCCTTAATGCTTCTTGTACAGACGGTATAGAGATCCTATATCCTTCAACTTTTGTTTGGGAAATTCCCTCTCTCCTTCTCTTCTGAGTGACAGCCTTGTTGGATAGAGTGTTGTTGGCTGTATTTTGTTTGTTTTTGTCTGTTGTTTAGGTTTCATTTTTCTTCTTTGTGTACATCGACTGTATCATCTCACTCAATTACAGACTGCAAAATTTCTGCTGAAATTTTGCCAAAACACTTCTTCTCTTCTCCTTTTGCTTTTTTGCCCCCTTTTTTATTAATTACTTAAAATTTTTAGCATAACTGTATTCATTATTTTTGCATCACACCAAGTGCTCCATGCAAGTCGTGCCGTCTCCAATACCCACCACCTGGATCCCACCAACTCCCACCCCCAGCCCCTTCAAAACCCTCAGATGGATTTTCAGCGTCCATAGTCTCTCATTGTTCAACTCCCTTTCCAATTTCCCTCACTTCCCTTCTCCTCTTCATCTCCCCTTGTCTTCCATGCTATTTGTTATGCTCCACAAATAAGTGAAACCTTATGATCATTGACTTTCTCTGCTTGACTTACTTCACGCCGCATAATCTCTTCCAGTCCTGTCCCTGTTGCTACAAAAGTTGGGTATTTATCCTTTCTGATGGAGGCATAATATTCCATAGTGTATAGGGCTCACATCTTCCTTATCCATTTGTCCGTTGAAGGTCATCTTGGTACTTTCCATAGCTTGGCGACCGTGGCCATTGTGGCTATAAACATTGGGGTAGAGATGGCCCTTCTTATCGCTACCTCTGTATCCTTGGGGTAAATACCCAGTAGTTAAATGGCAGGGTCATAGGGAAGCTCTATTTTTAATTTCATGAGGAACCTCCACACTGTTCTCCAAAGTGGCTGCACCAACTTGCATTCCCACCAACAGCGGAAGAGGGTTCCCCTTTCTCCACATCCTCTCCAACACATGTGGTTTCCTGTCTTGCTCCTCCTGGCCAGTCTTAGTGGTGTAAGGTGGTATCTCAAGGTGGCTTTGATTTGAATCTCCCTGATGGCGATTGATGATGAACATGTTTTCATGTGTCTGATAGCCCTTTGTAAGGCTTCATGGCAGAACTGTCTGTTCATATCTTCTGCCCATTTTTTGATATGATTGTCTGTTTTGTGTGTGTTGAGTTACAGGAGTTCTTTATAGATCCTGGATATCAACCTTTTGTCTGTCCTGGCATCAAAACAGACACAGACCAATGGAACAGAGTAGAGAGGCCAGATATGAACCCTCAGCACTATGGTCAATTAATCTTCCACAGCACAGGAAAAAATATACAGGGGATAAAAAACATTCTCTTCAATAAATGGTGCTGAGAAAACTGGAGAGCTATATGCAGAAGAATGACACTCGACCATTCCTTACACCGTCCACAAGATAAACTCCAAATGGATAAAAGATCTCAACGTGAGACAGGAATCCATCAGAAACCTAGAGGAGAATATAGGCAGGAACGTCTTCGATATCAGCCACAGCAACTTCTTTCAAGTTATGTCTCCAAAGGCAATGGAAACAAAAGCGAAGATGAACTATTGGGTCTTCTTCAAACTCAAAGGCTTCTGCCCAGCAAAGGATAGAGGCAAGGAATCAAAGATGCAACCCACGGAATGGGAAACGGTATTTGGAAATGACAGGACACACAAAAGGTTGATATGCAGGATCTCTTGCTGCTTTCAAAATGATTTCTTTTCAGCCCCTTTTTGCCATTTGGATTATGAGGCATTTTGTGGTGGACTAGCTTGGGAAGATTTTGTTGGGGGCTCCTTGTGCATCCTGGATCTGGACTTTGGTTTCCTTCCCCAGATTCAGGAACGTTTTAGCTACGACTCGTGCAAATAAGTTTTCTTGTCCCCTTCCCTCTCTCTCCTCCTTCTGGCATCCATGTAATGCCCACGTTACTAAAGTTGATGGTGTCACTGACTTCTCCAATCGTATTTCATTTTTTTTTCTTTTTTTTCCCAATTTATTTATTTTCAGAAAAACATTATTCATTATTTTTTCACCACACCCAGTGCTCCATGCAAGCTGTGCCCTCTATAATATCCACCACCTGGTACCCCAACCTCCCATCCCCCCGCCACTTCAAACCCCTCAGACTGTTTTTCAGAGTCCATAGTCTCTCATGGTTCACCTCCCCTTCCAATTTACCCAAATTCCCTACTCCTCTCTAACGCCCCTTGTCCTCCATGTTATTGGTTATGCTCCACAAATGAGTGAAACCATATGATAATTGACTCTCTCTGCTTGACTGATTTCACTCAGCATAGTCTCTTCCAGTCCCGTCCATGTTGCTACAAAATTTGGATATTCGTCCTTTCTGATGGAGGCATAATACTCCATAGTGTATATGGACCACATCTTCCTTATCCATTCATCCGATGAAGGGCATCTTGGTTCTTTCAATAGTTTGGCGACTGTGGCCATTGCTGCTATAAACATTGGGATACAGATGGCCCTTCTTCTCACGACATCTGTATCTTTGGGGTAAATACCCAGGAGTGCAATTGCAGTGTCGTAGGGAAGCTCGTATTTCATTTTTATCACAGGTTTTCCCCCTAGACTTCAGTTTGATTTTTTTCCGTCATTCTATCTTTCGGATCACTGATCCTTCTGCTCTCTCTCGCCTTTTGTGTGTTCCATGTAATGTGTTTTTGGCCCATTTCCTGTATTTTAGGTTTAACAGATAGAATTAAGAATGGGGGTGGGGGCATGGAAATTTAGACAGTCATGGAGACGAGCATACGAACCTCCCCCCACCACCCCTCCCCCAGACCCTGCCATATACCTGACTACATGGGAATGCCGGTTGCTGGTTGGGTTCCAGGCGGAATGTTGAGGGTGTGTTGTGACTACCGGATCCACGGTGACCATCACTTGTCCTGTGGTCGAGCAGTACCATGGAGCAGCTGCCAGGCTCTCTGCAGCATGGCTTTGAACTGATCCTTGGGAAGCTGGATGAGATGATGGTGAAACTGCTGCCAAGTGACTCGAGTCCTCGGCTGATGTTCCACAACCTCCAGTGGGAGACACTGCTGTGTCCGCCTGTCATTGGCTTCTTGGTGGGCCTCCTCTTTCTATGCCGACTTGTTCAGTCTGTTAGAAGTCACTCCTACGAGAAACGTGAGAAGCAGCTGGCAGAAGCACTGGCTGTAGGGATCGAGGAGAAATGCCATCTAATTGACAAGGTTTTTGTAGCTGAGAAGGAGCATGCAGCCATCGAATCATCTGTTGAAAAGGCCAAACTGGAGAAAGAGTCATTCGATATCCCCAGCCTTGCAGACTCTTACAGAAAGGGGAAGAGGACCACCGTGATGCTGATGAAGGAACTCCAATCCCTGTGTCGAGACCTGGAGGAAGAGAGAGCCAAAAGATGCCAGCATGAAGAGCAGATGATGGAGATGCTCAAAGACCTGCAGGCCCTCGAAGACATGATGACTTTCGCTAAATCACAGGGAGCTTTTCCGAACCTGCTTGGAGACCAAGAGCCAAGCCCTGGTGCTCCTTGGCCTGGGAGTGGGCCTAGGGCTTAAAGCGGTGCTGATGCCTCCCCTCCACTCCGGCCTCCCACCTCCCACCTGGAGGCTTTGTTCCTCCACTTCGACATCTACCTGTGGGTCACGGGGGCCAGTGGTTGCAAGGCTTGTCCTCCCCGGACTGAGTTCTTCCATCTTCACTTGCTAGGCACAGCACACAGCTCCTTCATGATTGACTCCCCCAAGTCGAAACACTATTGCATGTCCTGGAACCACACTCAGCACTCTGGGACTTTCTTTGTCTTCACAGAAGTGTGGATTTGCTTTCAGTACTATCAAAAGACATACTTTCCTTAGAAGCGAATTATCTTTTACTCGGATGCCTTAGGAGTCTCATGTTCTTACATTGCCAAGGCTATTGATGGTAGTCTTTGATAGGGGAACTATTATTTTTTATTCTCTCTGTAATATTGTATTATAGTTTACAAATAGATGTAATGTAGCAATAAAGACTTGTAATTATTAACAGCAGTATTGTTTTGGTTTTGTTTTCCAACATTGACAAGTCATACATAAGGGAGTCACACCTCCCTCAAGTGTGGATTATTTTAATTTAAATCCAAATAGCCAACTTGGAGCCTATCACAGGTGTCTGCTGGAGTGCTCAATGATTGCTCCATTGCGGAGAATACCCAGTGCTCATCACATCCCATGCCTTCCTTAATGGCTATCACCCATTGACCCATTCCCCTGGCCACTGCCTCTCCAGGAACAAAAGAAAGCTAGCCTATGACCCTAGGTATTTACCTTAAAGATACAAATGAAGCGATACAATGTGACACCTGCCCTCCAAGGTTCATAGCAGCCATGTGCCCAGAAGCCAAATTGTGGAAAGAGCCAAGATAACCACTGATGGATCCATGGGTAAAGGTGATGTGGAGTCTGCCCGTGCAGGCATTTATACACACACACACACACACACACACACACACACAGACACACACACACACACACACACACTGGAGTACTCGTTAGCCCTCAGAAAGGATGAATACTTACGATTTACATCAAGATGGATGGAACTGGAAGGGATTTTGTTAAGTGAAATAAGCCAAACAGAGAAAGACAAGTATCATATGGTTTCTCTCCTATTTAAGACAGGGCAGGGAGCTTCGGGAATGGGAGGGAAGGCAGAATGGCAAGTGGTTCGAGAAGGAGAGACACCGTAAGAGACTTCCACTTGTAATGCATTTTTAATTCCAGTTATTAAGTTTTTCATTTTTGGTTCTTGTTTTCTACCTCTTGTGTGAGGGTCTTATGTCCTGCACTCTTTTCTCGTGGACCGAGTGTTTTTAACCATTGCTTTAATAAGTGTAGCAGGCATATTGCTTATCTCTGCTTGACTTAGCTCCCTTGATTGGATGTTGTCCCGTTCTTTGTTTTTGGATACATTCCTGTGTCTGTTGGTTTTCTCTAACTCTCTCTGTTTCCATGCTTTAAGCAAGTCACCGAGATTTCCTGTTCTTGAACATTTTGACGATGTAGAAAGGAGTTCCTGTGATGCTCTGCAGTGGCCTGTTCCCTCCTCAGGAAGGCTGTGTTCATGTCACTTGAAGGCTGTCTCTAACCTGTGTTTTGAGAGCAATACTCTTGTGGCTGAGCTGCCTTTGCCCTCAGGCAAGTCCTGTGCAGTGGTTTGGTTGGTTGTGGGCAGGGTTCAGTTCCGCTGTGGTTAGTGGGCCAGTCTGGGGCTCCCTTGGGCTCGAGGTGAGCCAGACCAGGCGTTGGCCAAAGATACAGTAGCCCCACACTGTAGGGCTGTTCTCTTGTCTTGGTCCCTGAAAAGCTTGCTTTGGTGGGAGGGGCCTGCTGTCATAGCAGATATCAGTTTCCAGCCCATGCTGCGGTTTGAGATTTTTCATATGTGTGGGTATCTTCTCGTTTCCGTAGGTCAAGAGTCACTGTAGAGTGCTGGACTGGCCCCTGTGACGGTTGCTTGCACTCTGTCAGGCACTGTTGCGGAGGGGCTCTGGCCAAGAAGTATTGGTGGGGCCGTTCTGCAGAAGGAAACAAGGAGTCCTAGTGCTAAGAAGATTGTGCAGATCTCTTTGGGGAGGCGACCTGTAGGTGCTTTGGCAGGGCTGGAGAGGATGACCTTGCAGGCAAATAGTAGTGCAGGATAAGCAGTAGCAGCAAGGCCCATTGTGGGAGGTAACCTGTAGCCACGGAAAACTCCTCCTCGGACCACACTGGGATAGAAGGCGGACAAGTTGGCAGAAGGGAGCCAGCTGGGTTAAGAGTACTGAGCTGGTTTCCACAGGCCTCTGGGTATCTCAGCTGGTGGGCAGGGATGGGAAGTGGCACTAGTCAGCTCCTTTGTTCCTGGAGAAGCCGCTCCACAATCCCCTCCAGCCCATGCTCTGGGATTAGTCCACCAATCTCCATTTTGTGGACCTCCGTCATTTTTCAAACCACTCTTCACTGCTCTCCTTCTGAGGGCTGCTTATTTGATTGTCCCTTGAAGGGCAGGTGTGTAGGACTCAGGTTCCTCTTATCCTCCTGGACCTCCCACAGCTGAGCCTACTGATGCCAAAATGACAGGTATTCCCCTGCTGGAGATTGGAAGAACTCACAGAATTTGGCTCCTCTGGTTAGCAAAGCCAAATGGGATGGGGATTTGTCTTCCTTGCTGGCACCCCCATGCCTGGAATGCCTCGTGTGTCTGTCGGCTTTTCTCTACCCTCTTCATCCATGGCATCTCTCCCTCCCAAGCACAGGTAGACAGGTCCCTTTCGATCCTGATGGCATCTCTCACCTTTCTCCTTTCTTGATCTAGCCTCTTTGGGGCATTTCGCTGTAGAGAGTCTGTTGTGCCAGTGTTGGGGTAATTTTCTGGGTTATTGACTCTGCTGTGGGTGCTGTGTAGATGGATCCATGGGACAGGGTCACCTTAGGACCCTCCTCCTCCACCATCTCCCTCGGAGGTGTTCCTCCGTTCACTACAGCATAATGTTGTTGTGGACACCGTCCACATTAGTTTTCAGAGCTAGAGGTTTACAGAGGTTGGTCTCTCCAATGGGAGTCTTCAAAGGTGGTGAACCGGATGTGGGATTCACATCTTTCCCTGCTCAAGAAGACGTTGGCAGTTCCCACTTCCTCCTGAGTCTGTGACTCAGCCTCTACTAACTGTTTCAAAATGCGTTTTTCTTTTGTATCAGATGTATACCAGCAGGCTCAGCTAGTTTGGGTTTCTTTGAGAGCTCATGGATCCATATGGAGCTGCATATTCAGCGTGTCCTTGGAGGAGGTCATTTCCGGAGTGTCCCATGAAGCCATCTTGAACTGGTACCCACTCTTGTATCTTCTCATTTTTTCTCCCTGGACGTGTTATATTCAAGAGATCTACATCTTCCGTTCTGGGGACTTGCCCTTTAGTCTGCTATTGAAGTTTCCTTTTATATTTTTAAATTCAATTCGTGTCTTCTTCATATCCAGAACTTGTTGTGTTTTTGTTTGTTTGTTTCTTTCAATGACTTCTGTTTCCTGATCTTCTCCTTTTGCTCATGCATTGTTTCTCTCTTTATTGAGTTGTCTGTTGTCTCTTGAAATTCACCGAAGTTCCTTCATTATTTTGAATTCTTTGTCAGGCAACTAAGAGGTTGCCATTTTTTGGTGGTTATTTCCTGAATAATTAGTGTGTTGTTTGACAGTATCCTATTTCCTGTACTAATTTTTGATAGGTTTCTCTGTATGAACTAGGTACTGTTCAGTAGCAGCAATACTTCCTACGAAGGCCATTTTGTTTTCCAATTTCTCAAATACTTTTGGAATAGTTACTATGCACTGTGCATTGTTAATTGTTCTTTCAGATAGCAATGTATCCAAACCAAATGCCCCCGCCCCCTCACGTGAAGTCCAAATACCATCTTATAAGGATAAGGTGGCCTTTTTGGAAATAGGCTATATGCAGTTATGGCCAAGTTAAGATGAGGTCCGTAGCGTAGGGACTGATTCCAAATGACTGTTTTCCTTCAAGGAAGAGAGGAATTTAAACATACAGACACAACCACACACACACAGAAAGGAGACAACGGCCCAAGTGAAGACAAAACAGACTAGGAGAAAGCCATGTGCTACTAGATGCAGAGATTGGATTAAAGGAGTTGCCAACCCAGCAAGTCTAAGGATAGATGGCCTTCACCAGATGCTAGGAGAGGAAGGAGTTCTCCATTCCATATGTGAGAGAAAGAATGGCCCAACTGACTCCTTGTCTTGGCCTTCTTTCCAGAACTTGGAAAGAATAACCTTCTGTTCTTCGGAGCCATCCAGTTGGTGGCACTTACGCATAGCGACTCTAGAAAATGCATCCAGAATTCTGTATTGTAACACTGAAGTACAGGTATATAATTTAACAGGCTCTGGAAAAAGCTCTACCATTTGATCAATTTGGAAAGTAAGATGATGCCGCAGCTCATTCAGCTCTAGGTATATAATTGGTATATTTAGAACAGGATTATAAGAATGACTAACGTGGGGCCCTTTATTTACTAGAGAACCAAGACTCTGTCCCAGGACAGACAAGTAAGGAACTTACAATATTCCTGAGACTGCAAGACATATACCATGCCCACCATGCAAAACAAGTGCAATCAGTATAAAAAAAATTTTTTCCAGTTGGTGACACTGGTCCAGGTATGATGACCTACCTACTAATTTCTAGTGAAGGAGTGGCTATATTTGATTGGAAACACTTCAGGGCAGAGGCATGAGCTTAGGATCATTTGGATTTGAGAGTTTAAAAGAATACAGACTTATGGTTCTTGGTGCTATAGTAAATGGAATCGATTCTCTAATTTCCCTTTCTGTATTTTCATTGTTAGTGTATAAGAAAGCCACTGATTTCTGCACATTGACTTTGTATCCTGCCACGCTGCTGAATTGCTGTATGAGTTCTAGTAGTTTGGGGGTGGAGTCTTTTGGGTTTTCCATATAAAGAATCATGTCATCTGCGAAGAGAGTTTGACTTCTTCATTACCAATTTGGATACCTTTTATTTCTCTCTGTTGTCTGATTGCTGTTGCTAGGACTTCTAATACTATGTTGAATAAGAGTGGTGAAAGTGGGCATCCTTGTCTTGTTCCTGATCTCAATGGGAAGGCTGCAAGCTTTTTCCCATTGAGGATGATATTTGCTGTGGGTCTTTCATAGATAGATTTGATGAGGTTCAGGAATGTTCCCTCTATCCCTATACTTTGAAGCGTTTTAATCAGGAACGGATGTTGGATTTTGTCAAATGCTTTTTCTGCATCAATTGAGAGGACCATGTGGTTCTTCTCTCTTCTCCTATTAATTTGTTGTATCACATTGATTGATTTACGAATGTTGAACCATCCTTGTAGCCCAGGGATGAATCCCACCTGATCATGGTGGATAATCTTTTTAATGTGTTGTTGGATCCTGTTGGCTAGGATCTTGTTGAGAATCTTAGCATCCATATTCATCAGTGATATTGGTCTGAAATTCTCCTTTTTGGTATGGTCCTTGCCTGGTTTGGGGATCAGGGTAATGCTGGCTTCATAGAAAGAGTCTGGAAGTTTTCCTTCTGCTTCAATTTTTTGAAACAGCTTCAGGAGAATAGGTGTTATTTCTTCTTGGAAGGTTTGGTAGAATTCCCCAGGGAATCCGTCAGGTCCTGGGCTCTTGTTTTTTGGGAGATTTTTGATCACTGCTTCAATCTCGTTATTAGATATCGGTCTATTCAGGTTGTCGATTTCTTCCTGGTTCAATTTTGGTAGTTTATATTTTTCCAGGAATGCATCCATTTCATCTAGGTTGCTAAGCTTATTGGCATATAACTGTTCGTAATAACTTCTGATGATTGTTTCTACTTCCTTGGTGTTAGTTGTGATCTCTCCCTTTTCATTCATAATTTTATGAATTTGGGATTTCTCTCTTTTCTTTTGGATTAGTGTAGCCAGTGGCTTATATCTTATTGATTCTTTCAAAAACCAGCTTCTAGTTTCATTGATACGTTCTACTGTATCTCTGGTTTCTCCCTCATTGGTCTCAGCTCTAATCTTGATGATTTCCCTTCTTATGTGTGGAGTTGGTTTGATTTGCTGTTGATCCTCCAGTTCTTTAAGGTGTAGAGACAGCTGGTGTGTTCTGGATTTTTGCACTCCTGGGTATTTACCCCAAGATACAGATGTCATGAAAAGAAGGGCCATCTGTACCCCAATGTTTATAGCAGCAATGGCCACAGTCGCCAAACTATGGAAAGAACCAAGATGCCCTTCAACGGATGAATGGATAAGGAAGATGTGGTCCATATACACTATGGAGTATTATGCCTCCATCAGAAAGGACGAATATCCAACTTTTGTAGCAACATGGACGGGACTGGAAGAGATTATGCTGAGTGAAATCAGTCAAGCAGAGAGAGTCAATTATCATATGGTTTCACTCATTTGTGGAGCATAACCAATTGCATGGAGGACAGGGGGTGTTAGAGAGGAGTAGGGAATTTGGGTAAATTGGAAGGGGAGGTGAACCATGAGAGACTATGGACTCTGAAAAACAGTCTGAGGGGTTTGAAGTGGCGGGGGGATGGGAGGTTGGGGTACCAGGTGGTGGTATTATAGAGGGCACAGCTTGCATGGAGCACTGGGTGTGGTGAAAAAATAATGAATACTGTTTTTATGAAAATAAATAAATTGGGAGGAAAAAAAAAAAGACTACAGACTTAAGGAGAAGGGCTTGCCTAGGTAACCATGTGGATAGAGCCTCAGAGGCAAAAAGCCCGTGAGTGTGGGCTATTAAAGACCCACGCTCTTGTCTATGCTAACATTCTTCAGCACTGGCAAGTGCCCTGGGCAAAGTTCTGACCTTGGAACCCTATTTTTCCAGGCTTTTCGAGGGGATGCATCCTCTGAAGCAACAGAGAAGGGTTTCTACAAACGGTATCCTCAGGACAGACCAGGTAAGAGGAAAACAAAAGAAACAATAAAACAGGGCTTCAAGTACTTCACCCCACCCTGATTATCTACACAATTTTAAACACTCACTCTCACGAAACTTATGCTTGAGACAGAAAAGTCTATTTCGTTTGTTTTCACTGCTCAGTTAAGACTCCAGTTGGACTTATAGAGTGGGAAACTGAGGTTGAGACTGCTGAGCCTATGGGAAGAAAGATCACAAGGGAATGTGACTAGACCTTAGAAACAGTGGTTCTTTGGGAAGTGCCCATCCCCTGTTTCTTTGGACGAAGCCCAAAGACTGGAGATGGGGAAGTAAAGCCCTAGATATGAGGAGAAGAGAGTAGTGCTTAGCTTCCCACAGGTGATCCAAAAACTGGCAAGAGGCCCGATGGGGAAACCGATGAACCATAATGGCATCCAAGAGAGACTTATTTAAAGGAGTATGAGGTCAAGCATACAAGTCATGAACTGCCAGAGGAGTATGGCAAGATAACCAAGGTTCCTGAGGACCCAAACCCCACCAAAGTTTCTGAAGTGTTGGGCGCATCAAGGCCCTCTAATAGAAATCAATCCTACTTGCTTGAGGGGAACGATGTTTCTTTTTTTTTTTCCAATTTATTTATTTTCAGAAAAACAGTATTCATTATTTTTTCACCACACCCAGTGCTCCATGCAAGCTGTGCCCTCTATAATACCCACCACCTGGTACCCCAACCTCCCACCCCCCGCCACTTCAAACCCCTCAGACTGTTTTTCAGAGTCCATAGTGTCTCATGGTTCACCTCCCCTTCCAATTTACCCAAATTCCCTACTCCTCTCTAACGCCCCTTGTCCTCCATGCTATTTGTTATGCTCCACAAATAAGTGAAACCATATGATAATTGACTCTCTCTGCTTGACTTATTTCACTCAGCATAATCTCTTCTAGTCCCTTCCATGTTGCTACAAAAGTTGGGTATTCCTCCTTTCTGATAGAGGCATAATACTCCATAGTGTATATGGACCACATCTTCCTTATCCATTTCTTAAAGTATGGGTGGATTTGGTTGGCTAATATTTTGTTGTCTGTGTTGATCAGAGCTATGGGCCTGTCGTTCTCCATTGGCTTCTTTTTTTTGTTTTGTTTTCTTTTTTTTTTTTTTTACGTTTTGTTCATCTAGATTTGCTTCCAGAGTCATTCTAAGCCGGTAGAAGGACTTTGAACTTATTTTCCATTCTTTTTTATTTTCTGGAAGAGATGGAGAAGAATAGATATCAACTCCTAAGAGTTTGATAGACTCCACTTTTGAAGACCTCTGGATTCTGCAGTTTTGTTGGGAGTGTTCTGATTACTGATTCCACATCGTTGCTGGTAGTTTTCTCAAAATCTTTCTTTCTTGCTGTTTCAGTGTTGGGCGGTTCCATGTTTCTACAAATTTGTCCATTTCTTCTAGGTTACCCAGTTTCATAGCATATAATTTGTATGACAGTCTTTCATCGTACTTTCTTTTTCTGTGGTCTCAGTTATTGTTTTCTCTGTTTCATTTCTCAGTAGGATTCCCCGCCCCTTTTTTTGAAAGTCTAACTAAAGGCTTATCCTAGTTGGGGATCTTTTCAAGGAATCCCTTCCTAGTTTCAAAGATTCGTTGTTGTATTGTTGTGGGTTTAGTCTATATTTTCTTTATTTCTGCTGTGTTACTGAAGCTCCCTGTAATGGTGTACGTTCCATATTTTCTCCTGTGGTTGATGGCTAGTTTCATAAAGTTTTTGTAAGAAAAGATGCATGATACGACTTGAGTTGCCGTGAATTTGGTGAGACTTGTTTGTGGCCTTCAAAGTGATCTGTTTTGGAGAATGATCTATCAGTACTGGAAAAGAATGTGTATCTTCCTATTCTAGGCCAAATGTTGGTATATATCGTTGAGAGCCATCTAGTCCAATATGTCCTTCAAAGGCACAGTTTCCTCCAGGATTTTCTGTCTAGATGACCTCTCCATGGATGTAACCAAGGTGTACGTGTCCCCTGCTCTTATTGATTACTTTGAAAAAGTTCCTTGTATTTTTTTGAAAGATTTTATTTATTTATTTGACAGAGATCACAAGTAGGCAGAGAGGCAGGCAGAGAGAGAAGGGGAAGCAGGCTTCCGACTGTGCAGAGAGTTCGATGCAAGGCTCGATGCCAGGACCCTGGGATCATGACCTGAGCCGAAGCAGACACTAAACCCACTGAGCCACCTAGGTGTCCCCAAAGTTCCTTGTTTTTAATAGCTTCTTATGTATTGGGGGGCTCCCATGTTGGGTGTAGAAATATTGGCAACTTTTGTATGTTCTTCTTGATTAACTGCTTTGGAATTATCGTACTGTCCTTCTATGTTTCTTGTTTCATCTTTGTTTGAAAGACTATTTTGTGTCTGCTGTAAGTATTTCTACCCTGGCTCTCTTTTCACTTCTGATTACATGGCCAAAGTTCTTTCCAAACCTTCCCTTTATATTTACATCTGTCTGTAGGTCTGATATGTGACTATTGTGTGCAGTATATAGAGGGTCTACTTTTATCCATCCTGTCACCTTATGTCTCTTGTTTTTAGGGTATGGCCCATTTACATTTAAAGTAATATTTGATCTCTCTCTCTGTCTCTCTCTCTCTCTCTATGTTTGTGTGTATTTTTTTCCACTTTCTTTTTTGTTTTTAGATTGTCTGTACTGTTCTTCATTATTTCTTCTCTTGAACTTTCTCTCATGAATTGCTTGATTTCTTTAGGCTATACTGAGCTTCCTTCTTGTGTGTTTTTTGCAGATGTGTTACCAGTTTTGGTTTGTAGTTACCATTCTGTTTATATAGATCATCCTATGCACATAGCAGTCTATGGTGAGTTGATGACTGCTTATGTTTGAATCGCATATTCACGCTTGTCTCTTCCACGGTTTAGGTATGGTGTGTGATACGTTACAACGTTTTATGGTATGCTTCCCTTGACCTATTATTAGAGATGTAGTTCCTTTTATTGCTTTTGTGCTGCTTTCATTTGTTCCTCCTATATATGCTCTTTCTTTTCACCTCAAAATGTCTCCCTTAATGCTTCTTGTAAAGATGGTATAGGGATCCTAATTCCTTCAACTTTTGTTTGGGAAATTCCCTCTCTCCTTCTCTTCTGAGTGACAGCCTTGTAGGATAGAGTGTTGTTGGCTGGATTTTGTTTGTTTTTGTCTGTTGTTTAGGTTTCATTTTTCTTCTTTGTGTACATCGACTGTATCATCTCACTCAATTACAGACTGCAAAATTTCTGCTGAAAAGTTTGTCAAAACACTTCTTTTCTCCTTTTGCTTTTTTTGCCCCCTTTTTTATTAATTACTTAAAATTTTTAGCATAACTGTATTCATTATTTTTGCATCACACCAAGTGCTCCATGCATGTTGTGCCATCTCCAATACCCACCACCTGGATCCCACCAACTCCCACCCCCAGCCACTTCAAAACCCTCAGATGGATTTTCAGCGTCCATAGTCTCCCATTGTTCAACTCCCTTTCCAATTTCCCTCACTTCCCTTCTCCTCTTCATCTCCCCTTGTCTTCCATGCTATTTGTTATGCTCCACAAATAAGTGAAACCTTATGATCATTGACTTTCTCTGCTTGACTTATTTCACGCTGCATAATCTCTTCCAGTCCTGTCCCTGTTGCTACAAAAGTTGGGTATTTATCCTTTCTGATGGAGGCATAATATTCCATAGTGTATAGGGCTCACATCTTCCTTATCCATTTGTCTGTTGAAGGGCATCTTGGTTCTTTCCATAGCTTGGCGACCGTGGCCATTGTGGCTATAGACATTGGGCTAGAGATGGCCCTTCTTATCACTACATCTGTATCCTTGGGGTAAATACCCAGTAGTTCAATGGCAGGGTCATAGGGAAGCTCTATTTTTAATTTCGTGAGGAACCTCCACACTGTTCTCCAAAGTGGCTGCACCAACTTGCATTCCCACCAACAGTGGAAGAGGGTTCCCCTTTCTCCACATCCTCTCCAACACTTGTGGTTTCCTGTCTTGCTCCTCCTGGCCAGTCTTAGTGGTGTAAGGTGGTATCTCAAGGTGGCTTTGATTTGAATCTCCCTGATGGCAAGTCGTGATGAAAATGTTTTCATGTGTCTGATAGCCCTTTGTAAGGCTTCATGGCAGAACTGTCTGTTCATATCTTCTGCCCATTTTTTGAAATGATTGTCTGTTTTGTGTGTGTTGAGTTACAGGAGTTCTTTATAGATCCTGGATATCAACCTTTTGTCTGTCCTGGCATCAAAACAGACACATAGGCCAATGGAACAGAGTAGAGAGCCCAGATATGGACCCTCAGTTCTATGGCCAATTAATCTTTGACAACACAGGAACAAACATACAGGGGATAAAAACATTCTCTTCAATAAATGGTGCTGAGAAAACTGGAGAGCTATATGCAGAAGAATGACACTCGACCATTCCTTACACCGTCCACAAAGATAAACTCCCAATGGATAAAAGATCTCCATGTGAGACAGGAATCCATCAGAATCCTAAAGAGAATATAGGCAGGAACCTCTTCGATATCAGCCACAGCAACTTCTTTCAAGATATGTCCCCAAAGTCCACGGAAACAAAAGCGACAATGAACTTTTGGGTCTTCTTCAAACTCAAAGGCTTCTGCCCAGCAAAGGAAAGAGGCAAGGAAACAAAGAAGCAACCCACGGAATGGGAAAAGGTATTTGGAAATGACAGGACACACAAAAGGTTGATATGCAGGATCTCCTTCTGCTTTGAAAATGATTTCTTTTCACCCCCTTTTTGCCATTTGGATTATGAGGCATTTTGTGGTGGACTAGCTTGGGAAGATTTTGTTGGGGGCTCCTTGTGCATCCTGGATCTGGACTTTGGTTTCCTTCCCCAGATTCAGGAACGTTTTAGCTACGACTCGTGCAAATAACTTTTCTGTCCCCTTCCCTCTCCCCTCCTTCTGGCATCCCTGTAATGCCCACGTTACTAAAGTTGATGGTGTCACTGACTTCTTCAATCATATTTCATTTTTATAACAGGTTTTTCACCCTACACTTCAGGTTGATTGTTTTCCATCAATCTATCTTTCGGATCACTGATCCTTCTGTTTGCTCTCGCCTTCTGTGTGTTCCATGTAATGTGTTTTTGGCCCATTTCCTGTATTTTAGGTTTAACAGATAGAATTACGAATGGGGGCTGGGGGCAAGGGAATTTAGACAGTCATGGAGATGAGCATACGAACCTCCCCCGACCACCCCGCCCCCTGACCCTGCCATGTACCTGACTACATGGGAATGCCGGTTGCTGGTTGGGTTCCAGGTGGAATGTTGAGGGTGTGTTGTGACTACCGGATCCAAGGTGACCATCACTTGTCCTGTGGTCGAGCAGTACCATGGAGCAGCTGCCAGGCTCTCTGGAGCATGGCTTTGAACTGATTCTTGGGAAGCTGGATGAGATGATGGCGAAGCTGCTGCCAATTGACTCGAGTCCTCGGCTGATGTTCCACAACCTCCAGTGGGAGACACTGCTGTGTCCGCCTGTCATTGGCTTCTTGGTGGGCCTCCTCTTTCTATGCCGACTTGTTCAGTCTGTTAGAAGTCACTCCTACGAGAAACGTGAGAAGCAGCTGGCAGAAGCACTGGCTGCAGGGATCGAGGAGAAATGCCACCTCATTGACAAGGTTTTTGTAGCTGAGAAGGAGCATGCAGCCATCGAATCATCTGTAGAAAAGGCCAAACTGGAGAAAGAGTCATTCGATATCCCCAGCCTTGCAGACTCTTACAGAAAGGGGAAGGCGACCAACGTGATGCTGATGAAGGAACTCCATTCTCTGTGTCGGGACCTGGAGGAAGAGAGAGCCAAAAGATGCCAGCAGGAAGAGCAGATGATGGAGATGCTCAAAGACCTGCAGGCCCTCGAAGACATGATGACTTTCGCTAAATCACAGGGAGCTTTTCCGAACCTGCTTGGAGACCAAGAGCCAAGCCCTGGTGCTCCTTGTCCTGGGAGTGGGCCTAGGGCTTAAAGCGGTGCTGTTGCCTCCCCTCCACTCCGGCCTCCCACCTCCCACCTGGAGGCTTTGTTCCTCCACTTCGACATCTACCTTCGGGTCACAGTGGCCAGTGGATGCAAGGCTTGTCCTCCCCGGACTGAGTTCTTCCATCTTCACTTGCTAGGCACAGCACACAGCTCCTTCATGATTGACTCCCCCAAGTCGAAACACTATTGCATGTCCTCCAACTGCACTCAGCACTCTGGGACTTTCTTTGTCTTCACAGAAGTGTGGATTTGCTTTCAGTACTACCGAAAGACATACTCTCCTTAGAAGCGAATTATCTTTTACCCTGGTGCCTTAGTATTCTCATATTCTAACATTGCCAAGGCTATTGATGGTAGTCTTTGATAGGGAACAATTTTTTTTTTATTCTCTCTGTAATATTGTTATATAGTTTACAAATAGTTGTAATGTAGCAATAAAGACTTGTAGTTATTAACAGCAGTATTGTTTTGGTTTTGTTTTCCAACATTGACCAGTCATACATAAGGGAGTCACACCTCCCTCAAGTATGGATTATTTTAATTTAAATCCAAATAGCCAACTTGGAGCCTATCACCGGTGTCTGCTGGAGTGCTCAATGATTGCTCCTTTGCGGAGAATACCCAGTGCTCATCACATCCCATGCCCTCCTTAATGGCTATCACCCATTGACCCATTCCCCTACCCACTGCCTCTCCAGCAACAAAGGAAAGCTAGCCTATGACCCTAGATATTAACTCTAAAGATACAAATGGAGCGATGCAATGTGACACGCGCCCTTAAAGGTTCTTAGAAGCCATGTGCCCAGAAGCCAAACTGTGGAAAGAGCCAAGATATTCACTGATGGATGCACGAGTAAATGTGATGTGGAATCTGCCCATGCAGGCACATATAGACACACACACATCGCACACACACACACACACACACACACACAAACAATGGAGTACTCCTTAGCACTAAGAAAGGATGAATACTTACCATTTACATCAAGATGAAAGAACTGGAAGGGATTTTGCTAAGTGAAATAAGCCAAACAGAGAAAGACAAGTATCATGTGATTTCACTCCTATGTAACACAGGGTAGGGAACTTCGGGAATGGGAGGGAAAACAGAATGGCAAGTGGTTCGAGAAGGAGAGACACCGTAAGAGACTTCAACTTGTAATGCATTTTTAATTCCATTTATTAAGTTTTTCATCTTTGGTTCTAGTTTTCTACCTCTTGTGTGAGGGCCTTATGTCCTTCACTCTTTTCTCGTGGACAGAGTGTTTTTAAACATTGTTTTAATAAGTGTAGCAGGCATATTGCTTATCTCTGCTTGACTTAGCTCCCTTGATGGGATGTTGTCCCGTTCTTTGTTTTGGGATACATTCCTGTGTCTGTTGGTTTTCTCTAACTCTCTCTATTTCCATGCTTTAAGCAAGTCACCTAGATTTCCTGTTCTTGAACATTTTGACGATGTAGAAAGGAGTTCCTGTGATGCTCTGCAGTGGCCTGTTCCCTCCTCAGGAAGGCTGTGTTCATGTCACTTGAAGGCTGTCTCTAACCTGTGTTTTGAGAGCAATACTCTTGTGGCTGAGCTGCCTTTGCCCTCAGGCAAGTCCTGTGCAGTGGTTTGGTTGGTTGTGGGCAGGGTTCAGTCCCGCTGTGGTTAGTGGGCCAGTCTGGGGCTCCCTTGGGCTCGAGGTGAGCCAGACCAGGCGTTGGCCAAAGATACAGTAGCCCCACACTGTAGGGTTGTTCTCTTGTCTTGGTCCCTGAAAAGCTTGCTTTGGTGGGAGAGCAGATATCGGCTTCCAGGCCATGCTACGGTTTGACATATTTCATATGTGTGGGTATCTTCTCATTTCCGTAGGTCAAGAGTCACTGAAGAGTGCTGGACTGGCCCCTGTGACGGTTGCTTGCACACTGTCAGGCACTGTTGCGGAGGGGCTCTGGCCAAGAAGTATTGGTGGGAGCCGTTCCGCAGAAGGAAGCTAGGAGTCCTAGTGCTAAGAAGATTGTGCAGATCTCTTTGGGGAGGCGACCTGTAGGTGCTTTGGCAGGGCTGGAGAGGATGACCTTGCAGGCAAATAGTAGTGCAGGATAAGCAGTAGCAGCAAGGCCCATTGTGGGAGGTAACCTGTAGCCACGGAAAACTCCTCCTCGGACCAACTGGGATTGAAGGCGGGCAAGTTGGCAGAAGGGAGCCAGCTGTGTTAAGAGTACTGAGCTGGTTTCCACAGGCCTCTGGGTATCTCAGCTGGTGGGCAGGGATGGGAAGTGGCACTAGTCAGCTCCTTTGTTCCTGGAGAAGCCGCTGCACAATCCCCTCCAGCACATGCTCTGGGATTAGTCCACCAATCTCCATTTTGTGGACCTCCGTCATTTTTCAAACCTCTCTTCATTGCTCTCCTTCTGAGGGCTGCTTATTTGATTGTCCCTTGAAGGGCAGGTGTGTAGGACTCAGGTTCCTTTTATCCTCCTGGCCCTCCCACAGCTGAGCCTAGTGATGCCAAAATGACAGGTATTCCCCCGCTGGAGATTGGAAGAACTCACAGAATTCGGCTCCTCTGGTTGGCAAATCCAAATGGGATGGGGATTTGTCTTCCTTGTTGTCATCCCCATGCCTGGAATGCCTCGTGTGTCTGTCGGCTTTTCTCTACACTCTTTATCCAAGGCATCTCCCCCTCCCAAGCACAGGTTGACAGGTCCCTTTCGATCCTGATGGCATCTCTCACCTTTCTCCTTTCTTGATCTAGTCTCTTTGGGGCATTTCGCTGTAGAGAGTCTGTTGTGCCAGTTTTGGGGTAATTTTCTGGGTTATGACTCTGTTGTGGGTGCTGTGTAGATGGATCCATGGGACAGGGTCATCTTAGGATCCTCCTCCTCCACCATCTCCCTCGAAGGTGTTCCTCCGTTCACTACAGCATAATGTTGTTGTGGACACCGTCCACATTAGTTTTCAGAGCTAGAGGTTTACAGAGGTTGGTCTCTCCAATGGGAGTCTTAAAAGGTGGTGAACCGGATGTGGGATTCACATCTTTCCCTGCTCAAGAAGACGTTGGCAGTTCCCACTTCCTCCTGAGTATGTGACTCAGCCTCTCCTAACTGTTTCAAAATGCGTTTTTCTTATGTATCAGATGTATACCAGCAGGCTCAGCTAGTTTGGGTTTCTTTCAGAGCTCATGGATCCATATGGAGCTGCATATTCAGCGTGTCCTTGGAGGAGGTCATTTCCGGAGTGTCCCATGAAGCCATCTTGAACTGGTACCCACTCTTGTATCTTCTCATTTTTTCTCCCTGGACGTGTTATATTCAAGAGATCTATATCTTCCGTTCTGGGGACTTGCCCTTTAGTCTGCTATTGAAGTTTCCTTTTATATTTTTAAATTCAATTCGTGTCTTCTTCATATCCAGAACTTGTTGTGATTTTCTTTGTTTGTTTGTTTCTTTCAATGACTTCTGTTTCCTGATCTTCTCCTTTTGCTCATGCATTGTTTCTCTGTTTATTGAGTTGTCTGTGGTCTCTTGAAATTCACCGAAGTTCCTTCATTATTTTGAATTCTTTGTCAGGCAACTAAGAGGTTGCCATTTTTTGGTGGTTATTTCCTGAATAATTAGTGTGTTGTTTGACAGTATCCTATTTCCTGTACTAATTTTTGATAGGTTTCTCTGTATGAACTAGGTACTGTTCAGTAGCAGCAATACTTCCTACGAAGGCCAATTTTTCTTCCAATTTCTCAAATACTTTTGGAATAGTTACTATGCACTGAGCATTGTTAATTGTTCTTTCAGATAGCAATGTGTCCAAAACAAGTGTCTCCGCCCCCTCACGTGAATTCCAAATACCATCTTATAAGGATAAGGTGGCCTTTTTGGAAATAGGCTATATGCAGTTATGGCCAAGTTAAGATGAGGTCGGTAGCGTAGGGACTGATTCCAAATGACTGTTTTCCTTCAAGGAAGAGAGGAATTTGGACATACAGACACAACCACACACACACAGAAAGGAGACAACGGCCCAAGTGAAGACAAAACAGACTAGGAGAAAGCCATGTGCTACTAGATGCAGAGAATAGATTAAAGGAGTTGCCAACCCAGCAAGTCCAAGGATAGATGGCCTTCACCAGATGCTAGGAGAGGAAGGAGTTCTCCATTCCATATATGAGAGAAAGAATGGCCCAACTGACTCCTTGTTTGGCCTTCTTTCCAGAACTTGGAAAGAATAACCTTCTGTTCTTCGGAGCCATCCAGTTGGTGGCACTTACGCATAGCGGCTCTAGAAAATGCATACAGAATTCTGTATTGTAACACTGAAGTACAGGTATATAATTTAACAGGCTCTGGAAAAAGCTCTACCATTTGATCAATTTGGAAAGTAAGATGATGCCACAGCTCATTCACTCTACGTATATAATTGGTATATTTAGAACAGGATTATAAGAATGACTAACGTGGGGCCCTTTATTTACTAGTGCACCAAGACTCTGTCCCAGGACAGACAAGTAAGGACCTTACAATATTACTGAGACGGCAAGACATATACCATGCCCACCATGCAAAACAAGTGCAATCAGTATAAAAGAATTTTTTTCCAGTTGGTGACACTGGTCCAGGTATGATGACCTACCTGGCTATATTTGATTGGAAACACTTCAGGGCAGAGGCATGAGCCTAGGATCATTTGGATTTGAGAGTTTAAAAGACTACAGACTTAAGGAGAAGGGCTTGCCTAGGTAACCATGTGGATAGAGCCTCAGAGGCAAAAAGCCCGTGAGTGTGGGCTATTAAAGACCCACGCTCTTGTCTATGCTAACATTCTTCAGCACTGGCAAGTGCCCTGGGCAAAGTTCTGACCTTGGAACCCTATTTTTCCAGGCTTTTCGAGGGGATGCAGCCTCTGAAGCAACAGAGAAGGGTTTCTACAAACGGTATCCTCAGGACAGACCAGGTAAGAGGAAAACAAAAGAAACAATAAAACAGGGCTTCAAGTACTTCACCCCACCCTGAATATCTGCACAATTTTAAACACTCACTCTCACGAAACTTATGCTTGAGACAGAAAAGTCTATTTCGTTTGTTTTCACTGCTCAGTTAAGACTCAAGTTGGACTTATAGAGTGGGAAACTGAGGTTGAGACTGCTGAGCCTATGGGAAGAAAGATCACAAGGGAATGTGACTAGACCTTAGAAACAGTGGTTCTTTGGGAAGTGCCCATCCCCTGTTTCTTTGGACGAAGCCCAAAGCCTGGAGAAGGGGAAGTAAAGCCCTAGATATGAGGAGAAGAGAGTAGTGCTTGGCTTCCCGCAGGTGATCCAAAAACTGGCAAGAGGCCTGATGGGGAAACCGATGAACCAAAATGGCATCCAAGAGAGACTTATTTAAAGGAGTATGAGGTCAAGCATACCAAGTCATGAACTGCCAGAGGAGTGTGGCAAGATAACCAAGGTTCCTGAGGACCCAAACCCCACCAAAGTTTCTGAAGTGTTGGGCGCATCAAGGCCCTCTAATAGAAATCAATCCTACTTGCTTGAGGGGAACGATGTTTCTTCAAGTATGGGTGGATTTGGTTGGCTAATATTTTGTTGTCTGTGTTCATCAGAGCTATGCCCTGTCATTCTCCATTGGCTTTTTTTTTTTTGTTTTCGTTTTTGTTTTTACGTTCTGTTTACCTAGATTTGCTTCCAGAGTCACTCTAAGCGGGTAGAAGGACTTTGAACTTTGTTTCCATTCTTTTTTATTTTCTGGAAGAGATGGAGAAGAATAGATATCAACTCATAAAAGACTCCACTTTTGAAGACCTCTGGATTCTTCAGTTTTGTTGGGAGTGTTCTGATTACTGATTACACATCGCTGCGGTAGTTTTCTCAAAATCTTTCTTTCTTGCTGTTTCAGTGTTGGGCGGTTCCATGTTTCTACAAATTTGTCCATTTCTTCTAGGTTACCCAGATTCATAGCATATAATTTGTATGACAGTCTTTCATCGTACTTTCTTTTTCTGTGGTCTCAGTTATTGTTTTCTCTGTTTCAATTCTCAGTATGATTCCCCGCCACTTTTTTTGAAAGTCTTACTAAAGGTTTATCCTACTTGGGGATCTTTTCAAGGAATCCCTTCAAGTTTCAAAGATTCATTGTTGCATTGTTGTGCATTTAGTCTATATTTTCTTTATTTCTGCTGAGTTACTGAAGCTCCCTGTAATGGTGTATGTTCCATATTTTCTCCTGTGGTTGATGGCTAGTTTCATAAAGTTTTTGTAAGAAAAGATGCATGATACGATTTGAGCTGCCGTGAATTTAGTGAGACTTGTTTGTGGCCTCCAAAGTGATCTGTTTTGGAGAATGATCTATCGGTACCGGAAAAGAATGTGTATCTTCCTATTCTAGGCCAAATGTTGGTATATATCGTTGAGAGCCATCTAGTCCAATATGTCCTTCAAAGGCACAGTTTCCTCCAGGATTTTCTGTCTAGATGACCTCTCCATGGATGTAACCAAGGTGTACGAGTCCCCTGCTCTTATTGATTACTTTGAAAAAGTTCCTTTTATTTTTTTGAAAGATTTTATTTATTTATTTGACAGAGATCACAAGTAGGCAGAGAGGCAGGCAGAGAGAGAGAGAGATAGAGAGAGAGAGAAGCAGGCTTCCGACTGAGCAGAGAGCTCGATGCAAGGCTCAATGCCAGGACCCTGGGATCATGGATCCCAGGCTGCACAGCTGAGCCGAAGCAGACGCTAAACCCACTGAGCCACCTAGGTGCCGCCAAAGTTCCTTGTTTTTAATAGATTTTTTATGTATTGGGGGTCTCCCATGTTGGGTGTAGAAATATTGGCAACTTTTGTATGTTCTTGGTTATCTGCTTTGGGATTATCGTAGTGTCCTTCTATGTCTCTTGTTTCAGTCTTTGAAAGACTATTTTGTGTCTGCTGTAAGTTTTTATACCCTGGCTCTCTTTTCACTTCTGATTACATGGCCAAAGTTCTTTCCAAACCTTCCCTTTCTATTTACATCTGCCTGTAGGTCTGATATATGACTTTTGTGTGCCGTATATAGACGGGTCTACTTTTATCCATTCTGTCACCTTATGTCTCTTGTTTTTAGGGTATGGCCCATTTACATTTAAAGTAATAGTTGATCTCTCTCTCTGTCTCTCTCTCTCTCTATATATATATCTCTATCTATGTTTGTGTGTATTTTTTTGCCACTTTCTCATTTGTTTCTAGATTGTCTGTACTGTTCTTCATTATTTCTTCTCTTGCTCTTTCTCTCATGATTTGCTTGATTTCTTTAGGCTATACTGAGCTTCCTTCTTGTGTGTTTTTTGCAGATGTGTTACCAGTTTTTGGTTTGTCGTTACCATTCTGTTTATATAGAGCATCCTATGCATATAGCAGTCTATGGTGAGTTGATGACTGCTTAAGTGTGAATCGAATATTCACGCTTGTCTCGTCCACGGTTAAGGTATGGTGTGTGATACATTACAATGTTTTATGGTATGCTTCCCTTGACCGATTATTAGAGATGTAGTTCGTTTTATTGCTTTTGTGCTGCTTTCTTTTCTTCCTCCTATATATGCTCTTTCTTTTCACCTCAAAGAGTCTCCCTTAATGCTTCTTGTACAGACGGTATAGGGATCCTATATCCTTCAACTTTTGTTTGGGAAATTCCCTCTCTCCTTCTCTTCTGAGTGACAGCCTTGTTGGATAGAGTGTTGTTGGCTGGATTTTGTTTGTTTTTGTCTGTTGTTTAGGTTTCATTTTTCTTCTTTGTGTACATCGACTGTAACATCTCACTCAATTACAGACTGCAAAATTTCTGCTGAAAAGTTTGCCAAAACACTTCTTCTTTTCTCCTTTTGCTTTTTTTGCCCCCTTTTTTATTAATTACTTAAAATTTTTAGCATAACTGTATTCATTATTTTTGCATCACACCAAGTGCTCCATGCAAGTCGTGCCGTCTCCAATACCCACCACCTGGATCCCACAAACTCCCACCCCCAGCCCCTTCAAAACCCTCAGATGGATTTTCAGCATCCATAGTCTCTCATTGTTCAACTCCCTTTCCAATTTCCCTCACTTCCCTTCTCCTCTTCATTTCCCCTTGTCTTCCATGTATTTGTTATGCTCCACAAAAGAGTGAAACCTTATGATCATTGACTTTCTCTGCTTGACTTATTTCACGCTGCATAATCTCTTCCAGACCTGTCCCTGTTGCTACAAAAGTTGGGTATTTATCCTTTCTGATGGAGGCATAATATTCCATAGTGTATATGGCTCACATCTTCCTTATCCATTTGTCCGTTGAAGGGCATCTTGGTTCTTTCCATAGCTTGGCGACCGTGGCCATTGTGGCTATAAACATTGGGGTAGAGATGGCCCTTCTTATCACTACATCTGTATCCTTGGGTTAAATACCAGTAGTTCAATGGCAGGGAAGTAGTTCATAGGGAAGCTCTATTTTTAATTTCTTGAGGAACCTCCACACTGCTCTCCAAAGTGGCTGCACCAACTTGCATTCCCACCAACAGTGGAAGAGGGTTCCCCTTTCTCCACATCCTCTCCAACACATGTGGTTTCCTGTCTTGCTCCTCCTGGCCAGTCTTAGTGGTGTAAGGTGGTATCTCAAGGTGGCTTTGATTTGAATCTCCCTGATGGCGATTGATGATGAACATGTTTTCATGTGTCTGATAGCCCTTTGTAAGGCTTTGTAAGGCTTCATGGCAGAACTGTCTGTTCATATCTTCTGCCCATTTTTTGATATGATTGTCTGTTTTGTGTGTGTTGAGTTACAGGAGTTCTTTATAGATCCTGGATATCAACCTTTTGTCTGTCCTGGCATCAAAACAGACACGTAGACCAATGGAACAGAGTAGAGAGCCCAGATATGGACCCTCAGCTCTATGGTCAATTAATCTTCCACAGCACAGGAAAAAATATACAGGGGTTAAAAAACATTCTCTTCAATAAATGGTGCTGAGAAAACTGGACAGCTATATGCAGAGGAATGACACTCGACCATTCCTTACACCGTCCACAAAGATAAACTCCAAATGGATAAAAGATCTCAACGTGAGACAGGAATCCATCAGAATCCTAGAGGAGAATATAGGCAGGAACCTCTTCGATATCAGCCACAGCAACTTCTTTCAAGTTATGTCTCCAAAGGCAATGGAAACAAAAGCGAAGATGAACTATTGGGTCTTCTTCAAACTCAAAGTCTTCGCCCAGCAAAGGATAGAGGCAAGGAATCAAAGAAGCAACCCACGGAATGGGAAAAGGTATTTGGAAATGACAGGACACACAAAACGTTGATATGCAGGATCTCTTGCTGCTTTGAAAATGATTTCTTTTCAGCCCCTTTTTGCCATTTGGATTATGAGGCATTTTGTGGTGGACTAGCTTGGGAAGATTTTGTTGGGGGCTCCTTGTGCATCCTGGATCTGGACTTTGGTTTCCTTCCCCAGATTCAGGAACGTTTTAGCTACGACTCATGCAAATAACTTTTCTTGTCCCCTTCCCTCTCTCACCTCCTTCTGGCATCCCTGTAATGCCCACGTTACTAAAGTTGATGGTGTCACTGACTTCTCCAATCGTATTTCATTTTTATCACAGGTTTTTCCCCTAGACTTCAGCTTGATTGTTTTCCGTCATTCTATCTTTCGGATCACTGATCCTTCTGCTTGCTCTCGCCTTCTGTGTGTACCATGTAATGTGTTTTTGGCCCATTTCCTGTATTTTAGGTGTAACAGATAGAATTAAGAATGGGGGGTGGGGGCATGGAAATTTAGACAGTCATGGAGACGAGCATACGAACCTCCCCCCACCACCCCTCCCCCAGATCCTGCCATATACCTGCCTACATGGGAATGCCGGTTGCTGGTTGGGTTCCAGGCGGAATGTTGAGGGTGTGTTGTGACTACCGGATCCACGGTGACCATCACTTATCCTATGGTCGAGCAGGACCATGGAGCAGCTGCCAGGCTCTCTGGAGCATGGCTTTTAACTGATCCTTGGGGAGCTGGATGAGATGATGGTGAAACTGCTGCCAAGTGACTCGAGTCCTCGGCTGATGTTCCACAACCTCCAGTGGGAGACACTGCTGTGTCCGCCTGTCATTGGCTTCTTGGTGGGCCTCCTCTTTCTATGCCGACTTGTTCAGTCTGTTAGAAGTCACTCTTACGAGAAATGTGAGAAACAGCTGGCAGAAGCACTGGCTGCAGGGATCGAGGAGAAATGCCACCTCATTGACAAGGTTTTTGTAGCTGAGAAGGAGCATGCAGCCATCGAATCATCTGTAGAAAAGGCCAAACTGGAGAAAGAGTCATTCGATATCCCCAGCCTTGCAGACTCTTACAGAAAGGGGAAGAGGACCACCGTGATGCTGATGAAGGAACTCCAATCACTGTGTCGAGACCTGGAGGAAGAGAGAGCCAAAAGATGCCAGCAGAAAGAGCAGATGATGGAGATGCTCAAAGACCTGCAGGCCCTCGAAGACATGATGACTTTCGCTAAATCACAGGGAGCTTTTCCGAACCTGCTTGGAGACCAAGAGCCAAGCCCTGGTGCTCCTTGGCCTGGGAGTGAGCCTAGGGCTTAAAGCGGTGCTGTTGCCTCCCCTCCACTCCGGCCTCCCACCTGCCAGGCTTTGTTCCTCCACTTCAACGTCTACCTGCGGGTCACGGTGGCCAGTGGATGCAAGGTTTGTCCTCCCCGGACTGAGATCTTCCATCTTCACTTGCTAGGCACAGCACACAGCTCCTTCATGATTGACTCGCCCAAGTCGAAACACTATTGCATGTCCTGGAACCACACTCAGCACTCTGGGACTTTCTTTGTCTTCACAGAAGTGTGGATTTGCTTTCAGTACTATCGAAAGACATACTTTCCTTAGAAGCGAATTATCTTTTACTCGGATGCCTTAGGAGTCTCATGTTCTTACATTGCCAAGGCTATTGATGGTAGTCTTTGATAGGGGAACTATTTTTTTTTTATTCTCGCTGTAATATTGTATTATAGTTTATAAATAGATGTAATGTAGCAATAAAGACTTGTAATTATTAACAGCAGTATTGTTTTGGTTTTGTTTTCCAACATTGTCCCGTCATACATAAGGGAGTCATACCTCCCTCAAGTATGTATTATTTTAATTTAAATCCAAATAGCCAACTTGGAGCCTATCACCGGTGTCTGCAGGAGTGCTCAATGATTGCTCCATTGCGGAGAATACCCAGTGCTCATCACATCCCATGCCCTCCTTAATGGCTATCACCCATTGACCCATTCCCCTGCCCACTGCCTCTCCAGGAACAAAAGAAAGCTAGCCTATGACCCTAGGTATTTACCTTAAAGATACAAATGGAGCGATGCAATGTGACACCCGCCCTCCAAGGTTCATAGCAGCCATGTGCTCAGAAGCCAAATTGTGGAAAGAGCCAAGATAACCACTGATGGATGCACGGGTAAAGGTGATGTGGAGTCTGCCCTTAAAGGCATTTATACACACACACACACACACACACACACACACACACCTATCACACACACACACACACACACAATGGAGTACTCCTTAGCACTCAGAAAGGATGAATACTTACCATTTACATCAAGATGGATGGAAGTGGAAGGGATTTTGCTAAGTGAAATAAGCCAAACACAGAAAGACAAGTATCATATTGTTTCCCTCCTATGTAAGACAGGGCAGGGAGCTTCGGGAATGGGAGGGAAAACAGAATGGCAAGTGGTTCGAGAAGGAGAGACACCTTAAGAGAGTTCAACTTGTAATGCATTTTTAATTCCAGTTATTAAGTTTTTCATTTTTGGTTCTTGTTTTCTACCTCTTGTGTGAGGGTCCTATGTCCTCCATTCTTTTCTCGTGGTCAGAGTGTTTTTAACCATTGCTTTAATAACTGTATCAGGCATATTGCTTATCTCTACTTGTCTTAGCTCCCTTGATGGGATGTTGTCCCGTTCTTTGTTTTGGGATACATTCCTGTGTCTGTTGGTTTTCTCTAACTCTCTCTGTTTCCATGCTTTAAGCAAGTCACCTAGATTTCCTGTTCTTGAACATTTTGACGATGTAGAAAGGAGTTCCTGTGATGCTCTGCAGTGGCCTGTTCCCTCCTCAGGAAGGCTGTGTTCATGTCACTTGAAGGCTGTCTCTAACCTGTGTTTTGAGAGCAATACTCTAGTGGCTGAGCTGCCTTTGCCCTCAGGCAAGTCCTGTGCAGTGGTTTGGTTGGTTGTGGGCAGGGTTCAGTCCCGCTGTGGTTAGTGGGCCAGTCTGGGGCTCCCTTGGGCTTGAGGTGAGCCAGACCAGGCGTTGGCCAAAGATACAGTAGCCCCACACTGTAGGGCTGTTCTCTTGTCTTTGTCCCTGAAAAGCTTGCTTTGGTGGGAGAGCAGAATCAGCTTCCAGGCCATGCTACGGTTTGACATATTTCATATGTGTGGGTATCTTCACATTTCCGTAGGTCAAGAGTCACTGTAGCGTGCTGGACTGGCCCCTGTGACGGTTGCTTGCACACTGTCAGGCACTGTTGCGGAGGGGCTCTGGCCAAGAAGTATTGGTGGGAGCCGTTCCGCAGAAGGAAGCTAGGAGTCCTAGTGCTAAGAAGATTGTGCAGATCTCTTTGGGGAGGCGACCTGTAGGTGCTTTGGCAGGGCTGGAGAGGATGACCTTGCAGGCAAATAGTAGTGCAGGATAAGCAGTAGCAGCAAGGCCCATTGTGGGAGGTAACCTGTAGCCACGGAAAACTCCTCCTCGGACCAACTGGGATTGAAGGCGGGCAAGTTGGCAGAAGGGAGCCAGCTGTGTTAAGAGTACTGAGCTGGTTTCCACAGGCCTCTGGGTATCTCAGCTGGTGGGCAGGGATGGGAAGTGGCACTAGTCAGCTCCTTTGTTCCTGGAGAAGCCGCTCCACAATCCCCTCCAGCACATGCTCTGGGATTAGTCCACCAATCTCCATTTTGTGGACCTCCGTCATTTTTCAAACCACTCTTCACTGCTTTCCTTCTGAGGGCTGCTTATTTGATTGTCCCTTGAAGGGTAGGTGTGTAGGACTCAGGTTCCTCTTATCCTCCTGGCCCTCCCACAGCTGAGCCTAGTGATGCCAAAATGACAGGTATTCCCCCGCTGGAGATTGGAAGAACTCACAGAATTTGGCTCCTCTGGTTGGCAAAGCCAAATGGGATGGGGATTTGTCTTCCTTGTTGCCATCCCCATGCCTGGAATGCCTCGTGTGTCTGTCGGCTTTTCTCTACCCTCTTCATCCATGGCATCTCTCCCTCCCAAGCACAGGTAGACAGGTCCCTTTCGATCCTGATGGCATCTCTCACCTTTCTCCTTTCTTGATCTAGCCTCTTTGGGGCATTTCGCTGTAGAGAGTCTGTTGTGCCAGTGTTGGGGTAATTTTCTGGGTTATTGACTCTGCTGTGGGTGCTGTGTAGATGGATCCATGGGACAGGGTCACCTTAGGATCCTCCTCCTCCACCATCTCCCTCGAAGGTTCTTCCTCCGTTCACTACAGCATAATGTTGTTGTGGACACCGTCCACATTAGTTTTCAGAGCTAGAGGTTTACAGAGGTTGGTCTCTCCAATGGGAGTCTTCAAAGGTGGTGAAGCGGATGTGGGATTCACATCTTTCCCTGCTCAAGAAGACGTTGGCAGTTCCCACTTCCTCCTGAGTATGTGACTCAGCCTCTCCTAATTGTTTCAAAATGCGTTTTTCTTATGTATCAGATGTATACCAGCAGCTCAGCTAGTTTGGGTTTCTTTCAGAGCTCATGGATCCATATGGAGCTGCATATTCAGCTTGTCCTTGGAGGAGGTCATTTCCGGAGTGTCCCGTGAAGCCATCTTGAACTGGTACCCACTCTTGTATCTTCTCATTTTTTCTCCCTGGACGTGTTATATTCAAGAGATCTATATCTTCCGTTCTGGGGACTTTCCCTTTAGTCTGCTATTGAAGTTTCCTTTTATAATTTTAAATCAATTCGTGGCTTCTTCATATCCAGAAATTGTTGTGTTTTTCTTTGTTTGTTTGTTTCTTTCAATGACTTCTGTTTCCTGATCTTCTCCTTTTTGTCATGCATTGCTTCTCTGTTTATTGAGTTGTCTGTGGTCTCTTGAAATTCACCGAAGTTCCTTCATTATTTTGAATTCTTTGTCAGGCAACTAAAAGGTTGCCATTTTTTGGTGGTTATTTCCTGAATAATTAGTGTGTTGTTTGACAGTATCCTATTTCCTGTACTAATTTTTGATAGGTTTCTCTGTATGAACTAGGTACTGTTCAGTAGCAGCAATACTTCCTATGAAGGCCATTTTGTTTCCCAATTTCTCAAATACTTTTGGAATAGTTACTATGCACTGAGCATTGTTAATTGTTCTTTCAGATAGCAATGTGTCCAAAACAAGTGTCCCCGCCCCCTCACGTGAAGTCAAATACCATCTTATAAGGATAAGGTGGCCTTTTTGGAAATAGGCTATATGCAGTTATGGCCAAGTTAAGATGAGGTCCGTAGCGTAGGGACTGATTCCAAATGACTGTTTTCCTTCAAGGAAGAGAGGAATTTGGACATACAGACACAACCACACACACACAGAAAGGAGACAATGGCCCAAGTGAAGACAAAACAGACTAGGAGAAAGCCATGTGCTACTAGATGCAGAGAATGGATTAAAGGAGTTGCCAACCCAGCAAGTCCAAGGATAGATGGCCTTCACCAAATGCTAGGAGAGGAAGGAGTTCTCCATTCCATATATGAGAGAAAGAATGGCCCAACTGACTCCTTGTCTTGGCCTTCTTTTCAGAACTGGGAAAGAATAACCTTCTGTTCTTCGGAGCCATCCAGTTGGTGGCACTTACGCATAGCGGCTCTAGAAAATGCATCCAGAATTCTGTATTGTAACACTGAAGTACAGGTATATAATTTAACAGGCTCTGGAAAAACCTCTACCATTTGTTCAATTTGGAAAGTAAGATGATGCCACAGCTCATTAAGCTCTACATATATAATTGGTATATTTAGAGCAGGATTATAAGAATGACTAACGTGGGGCCCTTTATTTACTAGTGCACCAAGACTCTGTCCCAGGACAGACAAGTAAGGACCTTACAATATTACTGAGACGGCAAGACATATACCATGCCCACCATGCAAAACAAGTGCAATCAGTATAAAAGAATTTTTTTCCAGTTGGTGACACTGGTCCAGGTATGATGACCTACCTGGCTATATTTGATTGGAAACACTTCAGGGCAGAGGCATGAGCCTAGGATCATTTGGATTTGAGAGTTTAAAAGACTACAGACTTAAGGAGAAGGGCTTGCCTAGGTAACCATGTGGATAGAGCCTCAGAGGCAAAAAGCCCGTGAGTGTGGGATATTAAAGACCAACGCTCTTGTCTATGCTAACATTCTTCAGCACTGGCAAGTGCCATGGGCAAAGCTCTGATCTTGGAACCCTATTTTTCCAGGCTTCTCGAGGGGATGCAGCCTCTGAAGCAACAGAGAAGGGTTTCTACAAACGGTATCCTGAGGACAGACCAGGTAAGAGGAAAACAAAAGAAACAATAAAACAGGGCTTCAAGTACTTCACCCCACCCTGAATATCTGCACAATTTTAAACACTCACTCTCACGAAACTTATGCTTGAGACAGAAAAGTCTATTTCGTTTGTTTTCACTGCTCAGTTAAGACTCCAGTTGGACTTATAGAGTGGGAAACTGAGGTTGAGACTGCTGAGCCTATGGGAAGAAAGATCACAAGGGAATGTGACTAGACCTTAGAAACAGTGGTTCTTTGGGAAGTGCCCATCCCCTGTTTCTTTGGACGAAGCCCAAAGACTGGAGAAGGGGAAGTAAAGCCCTAGATATGAGGAGAAGAGAGTAGTGCTTGGCTTCCCGCAGGTGATCCAAAAACTGGCAAGAGGCCCGATGGGGAAACCGATGAACCAAAATGGCATCCAAGAGAGACTTATTTAAAGGAGTATGAGGTCAAGCATACCAAGTCATGAACTGCCAGAGGAGTGTGGCAAGATAACCAAGGTTCCTGAGGACCCAAACCCCACCAAAGTTTCTGAAGTGTTGGGCGCATCAAGGCCCTCTAATAGAAATAAATCCTACTTGCTTGAGGGGAACGATGTTTCTTTTTTTTTTTTTTCTCCAATTCATTTATTTTCATGAAAACAGTATTCATTATTTTTTCACCACACCCAGTGCTCCATGCAAGCCGTGCCCTCTATAATACCCACCACCTGGTACCTCAACCTCCCACCCCCCGCCACTTCAAACCCCTCAGACTGTTTTTCAGAGTCCATAGTGTCTCATGGTTCACCTCCCCTTCCAATTTACCCAAATTCCCTACTCCTCTCTAACGCCCCTTGTCCTCCATGCTATTTGTTATGCTCCACAAATAAGTGAAACCATATGATAATTGACTCTCTCTGCTTGAATTATTTCACTCAGCATAATCTCTTTAGTCCCGTCCATGTTGCTACAAAAGTTGGGTATTCCTCCTTTCTGATGGAGGCATAATATTCCATAGTGTATATGGACCACATCATCCTTATCCATTTCTTAAAGTATGGGTGGATTTGGTTGGCTAATATTTTGTTGTCTGTGTTGATCAGAGCTATGGGCCTGTCGTTCTCCATTGGCTTTTTTTGTTTTGTTTTCGTTTTTGTTTTTACGTTTTGTTTATCTAGATTTGTTACCAGAGTCATTCTAAGCGGGTAGAAGGACTTTGAACTTTTTTTCCATTCTTTTTTATTTTCTGGAAGAGATGGAGAAGAATAGATATCAACTCCTAAAAGTTTCATAGACTCCACTTTTGAAGACCTCTGGATTCTGCAGTTTTGTTGGGAGTGTTCTGATTACTGATTACACATCATTGCTTGTAGTTTTCTCAAAATCTTTCTTTCTTGCTGTTTCAGTGTTGGGCGGTTCCATGTTTCTACAAATTTGTCCATTTCTTCTAGGTTTCCCAGTTTCATAGCATATAATTTGTATGACAGTCTTTCATCGAACTTTCTTTTTCTGTGGTCTCAGTTATTGTTTTCTCTGTTTCATTTCTCAGTATGATTCCCCGCCCCTTTTTTTGAAAGTCTAACTAAAGGCTTATCCTAGTTGGGGATCTTTTCAAGGAATCCCTTCCTAGTTTCAAAGATTCGTTGTTGTATTGTTGTGCGTTTAGTCTATATTTTCTTTATTTCTGCTGTGTTACTGAAGCTGCTTGTAATGGTGTTCGTTCCATATTTTCTCCTGTGGTTGATGGCTAGTTTCTTAAAGTTTTTGTAAGAAAAGATGCATGATACGACTTGAGTTGCTGTGAATTTAGTGAGACTTGTTTGTGGCCTCCAAAGTGATCTGTTTTGGAGAATAATCTATCAGTGCTGGAAAACAATGTGTATCTTCCTATTCTAGGCCAAATGTTGGTATATATCATTGAGAGCCATCTAGTCCAATATGTCCTTCAAAGGCACAGTTTCCTCCAGGATTTTCTATCTAGATGACCTCTCCATGGATGTAACCAAGGTGTACGAGTCCCCTGCTCTTATTGATTACTTTGAAAAAATTCCTTGTATTTTTTTGAAAGATTTTATTTATTTATTTGACAGAGATCACAAGTAGGTAGAGAGGCTGGCAGAGAGAGAAGGGGAAGCAGGCTTCTGACTGAGCAGAGAGCTCTATGCAAGGCTCGATGCCAGGACCCTGGGATCATGACCTGAGCCGAAGCAGACGCTAAACCCACTGAGCCACCTAGGTGTCCCCAAAGTTCCTTGTTTTTAAGAGTTTCTTTATGCATTGGGGGTTTCCCATGTTGGGTGTAGAAATATTGGCAACTTTTGTATGTTCTTCTTGATTAACTGCTTTGGGATTATCGTAGTGTCCTTCTATGTCTCTTGTTTCAGTCTTTGTTTTAAAGACTATTTTGTGTCTGCTGTAAATATTTCTACACTGGCTCTCTTTTCACTTCTGAATACATGGCCAAAGTTCTTTCCAAACCTTCCCTTTACATTTACATCTGCCTGTAGGTCTGATATGTGACTATTGTGTGCAGTATATAGAGGTTCTACTTTTATCCATCCTGTCACCATTATCTCTTGTTTTTAGGGTATGGCCCATTTACATTTAAAGTAATAGTTGATCTCTCTCTCTGTCTCCCTCTCTCTCTCTCTCTATATATATCTATCTATGTTTGTGTGTATTTTTTTTCCACTTCTTTTTTGTTTTTAGATTGTGTGTACTGTTCTTCATTATTTCTTCTCTTGCACTTTCTCTCATGATTTGCTTGATTTCTTTAGGCTATACTGAGCTTCCTTCTTGTGTGTTTTTTGCAGATGTGTTACCAGTTTTTGGGTTGTCGTTACCATTCTGTTTATATAGAGCATCCTATGCATATAGCAGTCTATGGTGAGTTGATGACTGCTTAAGTGTGAATCGAATATTCACGCTTGTCTCGTCCACGGTTTAGGTATGGTGTGTGACACGTTACAACGTTTTATGGTATGCTTCCCTTAACCGATTATTAGAGATGTAGTTCGTTTTATTGCTTTTGTTCTGCTTTCTTTTGTTCCTGCTATATAAGCTCTTTCTTTTTACCTCAAAGAGTCTCCCTTAATGCTTCTTGTACAGACGGTATAGGGATCCTATATCCTTCAACTTTTGTTTGGGAAATTCCCTCTCTCCTTCTCTTCTGAGTGACAGCCTTGTTGGATAGAGTGTTGTTGGCTGGATTTTGTTTGTTTTTGTCTGTTGTTTAGGTTTCATTTTTCTTCTTTGTGTACATCGACTGTAACATCTCACTCAATTACAGACTGCAAAATTTCTGCTGAAAAGTTTGCCAAAACACTTCTTCTTTTCTCCTTTTGCTTTTTTTGCCCCCTTTTTTATTAATTACTTAAAATTTTTAGCATAACTGTATTCATTATTTTTGCATCACACCAAGTGCTCCATGCAAGTCGTGCCGTCTCCAATACCCACCACCTGGATCCCACAAACTCCCACCCCCAGCCCCTTCAAAACCCTCAGATGGATTTTCAGCGTCCATAGTCTCTCATTGTTCAACTCCCTTTCCAATTTCCCTCACTTCCCTTCTCCTCTTCATCTCCCCTTGTCTTCCATGCTATTTGTTATGCTCCACAAATAAGTGAAACCTTATGATCATTGACTTTCTCTGCTTGACTTATTTCACGCCGCATAATCTCTTCCAGTCCTGTCCCTGTTGCTACAAAAGTTGGGTATTTATCCTTTCTGATGGAGGCATAATATTCCATAGTGTATAGGGCTCACATCTTCCTTATCCATTTGTCCGTTGAAGGGCATCTTGGTTCTTTCCATAGCTTGGCGACCGTGGCCATTGTGGCTATAAACATTGGGGTAGAGATGGCCCTTCTTATCACTACATCTGTATCCTTGGGGTAAATACCCAGTAGTTCAATGGCAGGGCCATAGGGAAGCTCTATTTTTAATTTCTTGAGGAACCTCCACACTGCTCTCCAAAGTGGCTGCACCAACTTGCATTCCCACCAACAGTGGAAGAGGATTCCCCTTTATCCACATCCTCTCCAACACATGTGGTTTCCTGTCTTGCTCCTCCTGGCCAGTCTTAGTGGTGTAAGGTTGTATCTCAAGGTGGCTGGGATATGAATATCCCTGATGACAAGTCGTGATGAACATGTTTTCATGTGTCTGATAGCCCTTTGTAAGGCTTCATGGCAGAACTGTCTGTTCATATCTTCTGCCCATTTTTTGATATGATTGTCTGTTTTGTGTGTGTTGAGTTACAGGAGTTCTTTATAGATCCTGGATATCAACCTTTTGTCTGTCCTGGCATCAAAACAGACACATAGACCAATAGAACAGAGTAGAGAGCCCAGATATGGACCCTCAGCTCTATGGTCAATTAATCTTCGACAACACAGGAACAAACATACAGGGGATAAAAGACATTCTCTTCAATAAATGGTGCTGAGAAAACTGGACAGCTATATGCAGAAGAATGACACTCGACCATTCCTTACACCGTCCACAAAGATAAACTCCAAATGGATAAAAGATCTCAACATGAGACAGGAATCCATCAGAATCCTAAGGAGAATATAGGCAGGAAACTCTTCGATATCAGCCACAGCAACAACTTCTTTCAAGATATGTCCCCAAAGGCCACGGAAACAAAAGCGACAATGAACTTTTGGGTCTTCTTCAAACTCAAAGGCTTCTGCCCAGCAAAGGAAAGAGGCAAGGAAACAAAGAAGAAACCCACGGAATGGGAAAAGGTATTTGGAAATGACAGGACACACAAAAGGTTGATATGCAGGATCTCTTGCAGCTTTTAAATGATTTCTTTTCACCCCCTTTTTGCCATTTGGATTATGAGTCATTTTGTGGTGGACTAGCTTGGGAAGATTTTGTTGGGGGCTCCTTGTGCATCCTGGATCTGGACTTTGGTTTCCTTCCCCAGATTCAGGAACGTTTTAGCTACGACTCGTGCAAGTAACTTTTCTGTCCCCTTTCCTCTCTCCTCCTTCTGGCATCCCTGTAATGCCCACGTTACTACAGTTGATGGTGTCACTGACTTCTTCAATCATATTTCATTTTTATCACAGGTTTTCCACACTACACTTCAGCTTGATTGTTTTCCGTCATTCTATCTTTCAGATCACTGATCCTTCTGCTTGCTCTCGCCTTCTGTGTGTTCCATGTAATGTGTTTTTGGCCCATTTCCTGTATTTTAGGTTTAACAGATAGAATTAAGAATGGGGGGTGGGGGCAAGGTAATTTAGACAGTCATGGAGACGAGCATTCGAACCGCCCCCCACCACCCCTCCCCCTGACCCTGCCATATACCTGACTACATGGGAATGCCGGTTGCTGGTTGGGTTCCAGGCGGAATGTTGAGGGTGTGTTGTGACTACCGGATCCACGGTGACCATCACTTGTCCTGTGGTCGAGCAGTACCATGGAGCAGCTGCCAGGCTCTCTGGAGCATGGCTTTGAACTGATCCTTGGGAAGCTGGATGAGATGATGGTGAAGCTGCTGCCAATTGACTCGAGTCCTCGGCTGATGTTCCACAACCTCCAGTGGGAGACACTGCTGTGTCCGCCTGTCATTGGCTTCTTGGTGGGCCTCCTCTTTCTATGCCGACTTGTTCAGTCTGTTAGAAGTCACTCCTACGAGAAACGTGAGAAACAGCTGGCAGAAGCACTGGCTGCAGGGATCGAGGAGAAATGCCACCTCATTGACAAGGTTTTTGTAGCTGAGAAGGAGCATGCAGCCATCGAATCATCTGTAGAAAAGGCCAAACTGGAGAAAGAGACATTCGATATCCCCAGCCTTGCAGACTCTTACAGAAAGGGGAAGGCGACCAACGTGATGCTGATGAAGGAACTCCAATCCCTGTGTCGAGACCTGGAGGAAGAGAGAGCCAAAAGATGCCAGCAGGAAGAGCAGATGATGGAGATGCTCAAAGACCTGCAGGCCCTCGAAGACATGATGACTTTCGCTAAATCACAGGGAGCTTTTCCGAACCTGCTTGGAGACCAAGAGCCAAGCCCTGGTGCTCCTTGGCCTGGGAGTGGGCCTAGGGCTTAAAGCGGTGCTGTTGCCTCCCCTCCACTCCGGCCTCTCACCTCCCACCTGGAGGCTTTGTTTCTCCACTTCGACAGCTACCTGTGGGTCACGGGGGCCAGTGGATGCAAGGCTTGTCCTCCCCGGACTGAGTTCTTCCGTCTTCACTTGCTAGGCACAGCACACAGCTCCTTCATGATTGACTCCCCCAAGTCGAAAACTATTGTATGTCCTCGAACCGCACTCAGCACTCTGGGACTTTCTTTGTCTTCACAGAAGTGTGGATTTGCTTTCAGTACTATCGAAAGACATACTTTCCTTAGAAGCGAATTATCTTTTACTGTGATGCCTTAGGATTCTCATGTTCTTACATTGCCAAGGATATTGATGATAGTCTTTGATAGGGGAACTATTTTTTTTTATTCTCTCTGTAATATTGTATTATAGTTTACAAATAGATGTAATGTAGCAATAAAGACTTGTAGTTATTAACAGCAGTATTGTTTTGGGTTTGTTTTCCAACAATTACCAGTCATACATAAGGGAGTCACACCTCCCTCAAGTACATATTATTTTAATTTAAATCCAAATAGCCAACTTGGAGCCTATCACCGGTGTCCTCTGGAGTGCTCAATGATTGCTCTGTTGCAGAGAGTACCCAGTGCTCATCACATCCCATGCCCTCCTTAATGGCTATCACCCATTGACCCATTCCCCTGCCCACTGCCTCTCCAGGAACAAAAGAAAGCTAGCCTATGACCCTAGGTATTTACCTTAAAGATACAAAGGGAGTGAAGCAATGTGACACCCGCCCTCCAAGGTTCATAGCAGCCATGTGCCCAGAAGCCAAACTGTGGAAAGAGCCAATGCAACCAGTGATGGATGCACGGGTAAAGGTGATGTGGAGTCTGCCCGTGCAAGCACTTATACACACACACACAGACACACACACACATCACACACACACACACATACACACACACACACCCACACACACACACAATGGAGTACTCCTTAGCCCTCAGAAAGGATGAATACTTATCATTTACATCAAGATGGATGGAACTGGAGGGTATTTTGCTAAGTGAAATAAGCCAAACAGAGAAAGACAAGTATCATATGGTTTCACTCCTATGTAAGACAGGGCAGGGAGCTTCGGGAATGGGAGGGAAAACAGAATGGCAAGTGGTTCGAGAAGGAGAGACACTGTAAGAGACTTCAACTTGTAATGCATTTTTAATTCCAGTTATTAAGTTTTCATCTTTGGTTCTTGTTTTCTACCTCTTGTGTGAGGGCCTTATGTCCTCCACTCTTTTCTCGTGGACAGAGTGTTTTTAACCATTGCTTTAATAAGTGTAGCAGGCATATTGCTTAACTCTGCTTGACTTAGCTCCCTTGATGGGATGTTGTCCCGTTCTTTGTTTTGGGATACATTCCTGTGTCTGTTGGTTTTCTCTAACTCTCTCTGTTTCCATGCTTTAAGCAAGTCACCTAGATTTCCTGTTCTTGAACATTTTGACGATGTAGAAAGGAGTTCCTGTGATGCTCTGCAGTGGCCTGTTCCCTCCTCAGGAAGGCTGTGTTCATGTCACTTGAAGGCTGTCTCTAACCTGTGTTTTGAGAGCAATACTCTTGTGGCTGAGCTGCCTTTGCCCTCAGGCAAGTCCTGTGCAGTGGTTTGGTTGGTTGTGGGCAGGGTTCAGTCCCGCTGTGGTTAGTGGGCCAGTCTGGGGCTCCCTTGGGCTCGAGGTGAGCCAGACCAGGCGTTGGCCAAAGATAGAGTAGCCCCACACTGTAGGGCTGTTCTCTTGTCTTGGTCCCTGAAAAGATTGCTTTGGTGGGAGGGGCCTGCTGTCATAGCAGATATCGGTTTCCAGCCCATGCTGCGGTTTGAGATTTTTCATATGTGTGGGTATCTTCTCGTTTCCGTAGGTCAAGAGTCACTGTAGAGTGCTGGACTGGCCCCTGTGACGGTTGCTTGCACTCTGTCAGGCACTGTTGCGGAGGGGCTCTGGCCAAGAAGTATTGGTGGGGCCGTTCTGCAGAAGGAAACAAGGAGTCCTAGTGCTAAGAAGATTGTGCAGATCTCTTTGGGGAGGCGACCTGTAGGTGCTTTGGCAGGGCTGGAGAGGATGACCTTGCAGGCAAATAGTAGTGCAGGATAAGCAGTAGCAGCAAGGCCCATTGTGGGAGGTAACCTGTAGCCACGGAAAACTCCTCCTCCGACCACACTGGGATTGAAGGCGGGCAAGTTGGCAGAAGGGAGCCAGCTGGGTTAAGAGTACTGAGCTGGTTTCCACAGGCCTCTGGGTATCTCAGCTGGTGGGCAGGGATGCGAAGTGGCACTATTGAGCTCCTTTGTTCCTGGAGAAGCCGCTCCACAATCCCCTCCAGCACATGCTCTGGGATAAGTCCACCAATCTCCATTTTGTGTACCTCCTTCATTTTTCAAACCACTCTTCACTGCTTTCCTTCTGAGGGCTGCTTATTTGATTGTCCCTTGAAGGGCAGGTGTGTAGGACTCAGGTTCCTCTTATCCTCCTGGCCCTCCCACAGCTGAGCCTAGTGATGCCAAAATGACAGGTATTCCCCCGCTGGAGATTGGAAGAACTCACAGAATTTGGCTCCTCTGGTTGGCAAAGCCAAATGGGATGGGGATTTGTCTTCCTTGTTGGCATCCCCATGCCTGGAATGCCTCGTGTGTCTGTCGGCTTTTCTCTACCCTCTTCATCCATGGCATCTCTCCCTCCCAAGCACAGGTAGACAGGTCCCTTTCGATCCTGATGGCATCTCTCACCTTTCTCCTTTCTTGATCTAGCCTCTTTGGGGCATTTCGCTGTAGAGAGTCTGTTGTGCCAGTTTTGGGGTAATTTTCTGGGTTATTGACTCTGCTGTGGGTGCTGTGTAGATGGATCCATGGGACAGGGTCACCTTAGGATCCTCCTCCTCCACCATCTCCCTCGAAGGTGTTCCTCCGTTCACTACAGCATAATGTTGTTGTGGACACCGTCCACATTAGTTTTCAGAGCTAGAGGTTTACAGAGGTTGGTCTCTCCAATGGGAGTCTTAAAAGGCGGTGAACCGGATGTGGGATTCACATCTTTCCCTGCTCAAGAAGACGTTGGCAGTTCCCACTTCCTCCTGAGTATGTGACTCAGCCTCTCCTAACTGTTTCAAAATGTTTTTCTCTTATGTATAAGATGTATACCAGCAGCTCAGCTAGTTTGGGTTTCTTTCAGAGCTCATGGATCCATATGGAGCTGCATATTCATCGTGTCCTTGCAGGAGGTCATTTCCGGAGTGTCCCATGAAGCCATCTTGAACTGGTACCCACTGTTGTATCTTCTCATTTTTTCTCCCTGGACGTGTTATATTCAAGAGATCTATATCTTCCATTCTGGGCACTCGCCTTTAGTCTGCTATTGAAGTTTCCTTTTATATTTTTAATTCATTTCGTGGCTTCTTCATATCCAGAAATTGTTGTGTTTTTCTTTGTTTGTTTGTTTCTATCAATGACTTCTGTTTCCTGATCTTCTCCTTTTGCTCATGCATTGTTTCTCTGTTTATTGAGTTGTCTGTGGTCTCTTGAAATTCACCGAAGTTCCTTCATTATTTTGAATTCTTTGTCAGGCAACTAAGAGTTTGCCATTTTTTGGTGGTTATTTCCTGAATAATTAGTGTGTTGTTTGACAGTATCATATTTCCTGTACTAATTTTTTTCCCAATTTGTTTATTTTCAGAAAAACAGTATTCATTATTTTTCCACCACACCCAGTGCTCCATGCAACCTGTGCCCTCTATAATACCCACCACCTGGTACCCCAACCTCCCACCCCCCCGCCAATTCAAACCTTTCAGACTGTTTTTCAGATTCCATAGTCTCTCATGGTTCACCTCCCCTTCCAATTTACCCAAATTCCCTACTCCTCTCTAAGGCCCCTTGTCCTCCATGCTATTGGTTATGCTCCACAAATGAGTGAAACCATATGATAATTGACTCTCTCTGCTTGACTGATTTCACTCAGCATCATCTCTTCCAGTCCCGTCCATGTTGCTACAAAAGTTGGATATTCGTCCTTTACTAATCCTGTACTAATTTTTGATAGGTTTCTCTGTATGAACTAGGTACTGTTCAGTAGCAGCAATACTTCCTATGAAGGCCATTTTGTTTTCCAATTTCTCAAATAATTTTGGAATAGTTAATATGAACTGAGCATTGTTAATTGTCCTTACAGGTAGCAATGTGTCCAAAGCAAGTGCCCCCGCCCCCTCACGTTAAGTCCAAATACCATCTTATAAGTATAAGGTGGCCTTTTTGGAAATAGGCTATATGTAGTTATGGCCAAGTTAAGATGAGGTCCGTAGTGTAGGGACTGATTCCAAATGTCTGTTTTCCTTCAAGGAAGAAAGGAATTTGGACACACACACACACACACACACACACAGAAAGGATACAACGGCCCAAGTGAAGACAAAACAGACTAGGTGAAAGCCATGTGCTACTAGATGCAGAGATTGGATTAAAGGAGTTGTCAACCCAGCAAGTCCAAGGATAGATGGCCTTCACCAGATGCTAGGAGAGGAAGGAGTTCTCCATTCCACATATGAGAGAAAGAATGGCCCAACTGACTCCTTGTCTTGGCCTTCTTTCCAGAACTGGGAAAGAATAAACTTCTGTTCTTCTGAGCCATCCAGTTGGAGGCACTTACGCATAGCGGCTCTAGAAAATGCATCCAGAATTCTGTACTGTAACACTGAAGTACAGGTATATAATTTAACGGGCTCTGGAAAAAGCTCTACGATTTGATCAATTTGGGAAGTAAGATGATGCCGCAGGTCGTTCAGCTCTAGGTATATAATTAGTGTATTTAGAACAGGATTATAAGTATGACTACCTTGGGGCCCTTTATTTCCTAGTGAAACAAGACTCTGTCCCAGGACAGACAAGTAAGGAACTTACAATATTCCTGAGACGGCAAGACATATACCATGCCCACCATGCAAAACAAGTGCAATCAGTATAAAAGATTTTCTTTCCAGTTGGTGACACTGGTCCAGGTATGATGACCTACCTACTAATTTCTAGTGAAGGAGTGGCTATATTTGATTGGAAACACTTCAGGGCAGAGGCATGAGCTTAGGATCATTTGGATTTGAGAGTTTAAAAGACTACAGACTTAAGGAGAAGGGCTTGCCAAGGTAACCATGTGGATAGAGACTCAGAGGCAAAAAGCCCGTGAGTGTGGGCTATTAAAGACCCACGCTCTTGTCTATGCTCACATTTTTCAGCGCTGGCAAGTGCCCTGGGCAAAGTTCTGACCTTGGAACCCTATTTTTCCAGGCTTTTCGAGGGGATGCAGCCTCTGAAGCAACAGAGAAGGGTTTCTACAAACGGTATCCTCAGGACAGACCAGGTAAGATGAAAACAAAAGAAATAACAAAACAGGGCGTCAAGTACTTCACCCCACCCTGAATATCTGCACAATTTTAAACACTCACTCTCACGAAACTTATGCTTGAGACAGAAAAGTCTATTTCGTTTGTTATCACTGCTCAGTTAAGACTCCAGTTGGACTTATAGAGTGGGAAACTGAGGTTGAGACTGCTGGCCCTTGGGAAGAAAGATCACAAGGGAATGTGACTAGACCTTAGAAACAGTGGTTCTTTGGGAAGTGCCCATCCCCTGTTTCTTTGGACGAAGCCCAAAGACTGGAGAAGGGGAAGTAAAGCCCTAGATATGAGGAGAAGAGAGTAGTGCTTGGCTTCCCGCAGGTGATCCAAAAACTGGCAACAGGTTCAATGGGGAAACCGATGAACCAAAATGGCATCCAAGAGAGACTCATTTAAAGGAGTATGAGGTCAAGCATACCAAGTCATGAACTGCCAGAGGGGTGTGGCAAGATAACCAAGGTTCCTGAGGACCCAAACCCCACCAAAGTTTCTGAAGTGTTGGGCGCATCAAGGCCCTCTAATAGAATTCAATCCTACTTGCTTGAGGGGAACGATGTTTCTTTTTTTTTTTTTTCCAATTTATTTATTTTCAGAAAAACATTATTCATTATTTTTTCACCACACCCAGTGCTCCATGCAAGCTGTGCCCTCTATAATACCCACCACCTGGTACCCCAACCTCCCACCCCCCGCCACTTCAAACCCCTCAGACTGTTTTTCAGAGTCCATAGTGTCTCATGGTTCACCTCCCCTTCCAATTTACCCAAATTCCCTACTCCTCTCTAACGCCCCTTGTCCTCCATGCTATTTGTTATGCTCCACACTTAAGTGAAACCATATGATAATTGACTCTCTCTGCTTGACTTATTTCACTCAGCATAATCTCTTCTAGTCCCGTCCATGTTGCTACAAAAGTTGGGTATTCATCCTTTCTGATGGAGGCATAATACTCCTAGTGTATATGGACCACATCTTCCTTATCCATTTCTTAAAGTATGGGTGGATTTGGTTGACTAATATTTTGTTGTCTGTGTTGATCAGAGCTATGGGCCTGTCGTTCTCCATTGGCTTTTTTTTTTTGTTTTCGTTTTTGTTTTTACGTTTTGTTTATCTAGATTTGCTACCAGAGTCATTTAAGCGGGTAGAAGGACTTTGAACTTTTTTTCCATTCTTTTTTATTTTCTGGAAGAGATGGAGAAAATAGATATCAACTCCTAAAAGTTTGATAGACTCCACTTTTGAAGACCTCTGGATTCTGCAGTTTTGTTGGGAGTGTTCTGATTACTGATTCCACATCGTTGCTGGTAGTTTTCTCAAAATCTTTCTTTCTTGCTGTTTCAGTGTTGGGCGGTTCCATGTTTTTACAAATTTGTCCATTTCTTCTAGGTTACCCAGTTTCATAGCATATAATTTGTATGACAGACTTTCATCGAACTTTCTTTCTTTTTTTTTTTTTAAAGATTTTATTTTATTTTTTATTTATTTGAGAGAGAGAGACAGTGAGAGAGAGAATGAGCGAGGAGAAGGTCAGAGAGCGAAGCAGACTCCCCATGTAGCTGGGAGCCTGATGTGTGACTTATCCTGGGACTCCAGGATCACGCCCTGAGCCAGAGGCAGTCGTCCAACCAACTGCGCCACCCAGGCGTCCCTCATCGAACTTTCTTTTTCTGTGGTCTCAGTTATTGTTTTCTCTGTTTCATTTCTCAGTATGATTCCCCGCGCCTTTTTTTGAAAGTCTAACTAAAGGCTTATCCTAGTTGGGGATCTTTTCAAGGAATCCCTTCCTAGTTTCAAAGATTCGTTGTTGTATTGTTGTGCGTTTAGTCTATGTTTTCTTTATTTCTGCTGTGTTACTGAAGCTCCCTGTAATGGTGTTCGTTCCATATTTTCTCCTGTGGTTGATGGCTAGTTTCATAAAGTTTTTGTAAGAAAAGATGCATGATACGACTTGAGTTGCTGTGAATTTAGTGAGACTTGTTTGTGGCCTCCAAAGTGATCTGTATTGGAGAATGATCTATCAGTGCTGGAAAAGAATGTGTATCTTCCTATTCTAGGCCAAATGTTGGTATATATCGTTGAGAGCCATCTAGTCCAATATGTCCTTCAAAGGCACAGTTTCCTCCAGGATTTTCTGTCTAGATGACCTATCCATGGATGTAACCAAGGTGTACGAGTCCCCTGCTCTTATTGATTACTTTGAAAAAGTTCCCTGTATTTTTTTGAAAGATTTTATTTATTTATTTGACAGAGATCACAAGTAGGCAGAGAGGCAGGCAGAGAGAGAAGGGGAAGCAGGCTTCCGACTGTGCAGAGAGTTCGATGCAAGGCTCGATGCCAGGACCCTGGGATCATGACCTGAGCCGAAGCAGACACTAAACCCACTGAGCCACCTAGGTGTCCCCAAAGTTCCTTGTTTTTAATAGCTTCTTTATGTTTTGGGGGGCTCCCATGTTGGGTGTAGAAATATTGGCAACTTTTGTATGTTCTTCTTGATTAACTGCTTTGGAATTATCGTACTGTCCTTCTATGTTTCTTGTTTCATCTTTGTTTGAAAGACTATTTTGTGTCTGCTGTAAGTATTTCTACCCTGGCTCTCTTTTCACTTCTGATTACATGGCCAAAGTTCTTTCCAAACCTTCCCTTTATATTTACATCTGCCTGTAGGTCTGATATGTGACTATTGTGTGCAGTATATAGAGGGTCTACTTTTATCCATCCTGTCACCTTATGTCTCTTGTTTTTAGGGTATGGCCCATTTACATTTAAAGTAATATTTGATCTCTCTCTCTGTCTCTCTCTCTCTCTCTATCTATGTTTGTGTGTATTTTTTTCCACTCTCTTTTTTGTTTTTAGATTGTCTGTACTGTTCTTTTTTTTTTTTTCTTCATTATTTCTTCTCTTGAACTTTCTCTCATGAATTGCTTGATTTCTTTAGGCTATACTGAGCTTCCTTCTTGTGTGTTTTTTGCAGATGTGTTACCAGTTTTTGGTTTGTAGTTACCTTTCTGTTTATATAGAGCATCCTATGCACATAGCAGTCTATGGTGAGTTGATGACTGCTTAAGTGTGAATCGAATATTCATGCTTGTCTCGTCCACGGTTTAGGTATGGTGTGTGATACGTTACAACGTTTTATGGTATGCTTCCCTTGACCTATTATTAGAGATGTAGTTCCTTTTATTGCTTTTGTGCTGCTTTCATTTGTTCCTCCTATATATGCTCTTTCTTTTCACCTCAAAAAGTCTCCCTTAATGCTTCTTGTACAGACGGTATAGGGATCCTAATTCCTTCAATTTTTGTTTGGGAAATTCCCTCTCTCCTTCTCTTCTGAGTGACAGCCTTGTAGGATAGAGTGTTGTTGGCTGGATTTTGTTTGTTTTTCTCTGTAGTTTAGGTTTCATTTTTCTTCTTTGTGTACATCGACTGTATCATCTCACTGAATTACAGACTGCAAAATTTCTGCTGAAAAGTTTGTCAAAACACTTCTTTTCTCCTTTTGCTTTTTTTGCCCCCTTTTTTATTAATTACTTAAAATTTTTAGCTTAACTGTATTCATTATTTTTGCATCACACCAAGTGCTCCATGCAAGTTGTGCCATCTCCAATACCCTCCTCCTAGATCCCACAAACTCCCACCCCCAGCCCCTTCAAAACCCTCAGATGGATTTTCAGCGTCCATAGTCTCCCATAGTTCAACTCCCTTTCCAATTTCCCTCACTTCCCTTCTCCTCTTCATCTCCCCTTGTCTTCCATGCTATTTGTTATGCTCCACAAATAAGTGAAACCTTATGATCATTGACTTTCTCTGCTTGACTTATTTCACGCCGCATAATCTCTTCCAGTCCTGTCCCTGTTGCTACAAAAGTTGGGTATTTATCCTTTCTGATGGAGGCATAATATTCCATAGTGTATAGGGCTCACATCTTCCTTATCCATTTGTCCGTTGAAGGGCATCTTGCTTCTTTCCATAGCTTGGCGACCGTGGCCATTGTGGCTATAAACATTGGGGTAGAGATGGCCCTTCTTATCACTACATCTGTATACGTGGGGTAAATACCCAGTAATTCAATGGCAGGGTCATAGGGAAGCTCTATTTTTAATTTCGCGAGGAACCTCCACACTATTCTCCAAAGTGGCTGCACCAACTTGCATTCCCACCAACAGCGGAAGAGGGTTCCCCTTTCTCCACATCCTCTCCAACACTTGTGGTTTCCTGTCTTGCTCCTCCTGGCCAGTCTTAGTGGTGTAAGGTGGTATCTCAAAGTGGTTTTGATTTGAATATCCCTGATGGCAAGTCGTGATGAACATGTTTTCATGTGTCTGATAGCCCTTTTAAGGCTTCATGGCAGAACTGTCTGTTCATATCTTCTGCCCATTTTTTGATATGATTGTCTGTTTTGTGTGTGTTGAGTTACAGGAGTTCTTTATAGATCCTGGATATCAACCTTTTGTCTGTCCTGGCATCAAAACAGACACAGACCAATGGAACAGAGTAGAGAGGCCAGATATGGACCCTCAGCTCTATGGTCAATTAATCTTCCACAAAACAGGAAAAAATATACAGGGGATAAAAAACATTCTCTTCAATAAATGGTGCTGAGAAAACTGGAGAGCTATATGCAGAAGAATGACACTCGACCATTCCTTACACCGTCCACAAAGATAAACTCCAAATGGATAAAAGTTCTCAACGTGAGACAGGAATCCATCAGAATCCTAGAGGAGAATATAGGCAGGAACGTCTTCAATATCAGCCACAGCAACTTCTTTCAAGATATGTGTCCAAAGGCAATGGAAACAAAAGCGAAGATGAACTATTGGGTCTTCTTCAAACTCAAAGGCTTCTGCCCAGCAAAGGATAGAGGCAAGGAATCAAAGATGCAACCCACGGAATGGGAAAAGGTATTTGGAAATGACAGGACACACAAAAGGTTGATATGCAGGATCTCCTTCTGCTTTGAAAATGATTTCTTTTCACCCCCTTTTTGCCATTTGGATTATAGGGCATTTTGTGGTGGACTAGCTTGGGAAGATTTTGTTGGGGGCTCCTTGTGCATCCTGGATCTGGACTTTGGTTTCTTTCCCCAGATTCAGGAACGTTTTAGCTACGACTCGTGCAAATAACATTTCTTGTCCCCTTCCCTCTCTCTCCTCCTTCTGGCATCCCTGTAATGCCCACGTTACTAAAGTTGATGGTGTCACTGACTTCTCCAATCGTATTTCCTTTTTTTTTCTTTTTTTTTTTCCTTTTTTTTTTCCCAATTTATTTATTTTCAGAAAAACATTATTCATTATTTTTTCACCACACCCAGTGCTCCATGCAAGCTGTGCCCTCTATAATCCCCACCACCTGGTACCCCAACCTCCCATCCCCCCGCCACTTCAAACCCCTCAGACTGTTTTTCAGAGTCCATAGTCTCTCATGGTTCACCTCCCCTTCCAATTTACCCAAATTCCCTACTCCTCTCTAACGCCCCTTGTCCTCCATGCTATTGGTTATGCTCCACAAATGAGTGAAACCATATGATAATTGACTCTCTCTGCTTGATTGATTTCACTCAGCATAATCTCTTCCAGTCCCGTCCATGTTGCTACAAAAGTTGGATATTCGTCCTTTCTGATGGGGGCATAATACTCCATAGTGTATATGGACCACATCTTCCTTATCCATTCATCCGTTGAAGGGCATCTAGGTTCTTTCAATAGTTTGGCGACTGTGGCCATTGCTGCTATAAACATTGGGGTACAGATGGCCCTTCTTTTCACGACATCTGTATCTTTGGGGTAAATACCCAGGAGTGCAATTGCAGGGTCGTAGGGAAGCTCGTATTTCATTTTTATCACAGGTTTTCCCCCTAGACTTCAGTTTGATTTTTTTCCGTCATTCTATCTTTCGGATCACTGATCCTTCTGCTTGCTCTCGCCTTTTGTGTGTTCCATGTAATGGGTTTTTGGCCCATTTCCTGTATTTTAGGTTTAACAGATAGAATTAAGAATGGGGGTGGGGCATGGAAATTTAGACAGTCATGGAGACGAGCATACGAACCTCCCCCCACCACCCCTCCCCCAGACCCTGCCATATACCTGACTACATGGGAATGCCGGTTGCTGGTTGGGTTCCAGGCGGAATGTTGAGGGTGTGTTGTGACTACCGGATCCACGGTGACCATCACTTGTCCTGTGGTCGAGCAGTACCATGGAGCATCTGCCAGGCTCTCTGGAGCATGGCTTTGAACTGATCCTTGGGAAGCTGGATGAGATGATGGCGAAGCTGCTGCCAATTGACTCGAGTCCTCGGCTGATGTTCCACAACCTCCAGTGGGAGACACTGCTGTGTCCGCCTGTCATTGGCTTCTTGGTGGGCCTCCTCTTTCTATGCCGACTTGTTCAGTCTGTTAGAAGTCACTCCTACGAGAAACGTGAGAAGCAGCTGGCAGAAGCACTGGCTGCAGGGATCGAGGAGAAATGCCACCTCATTGACAAGGTTTTTGTAGCTGAGAAGGAGCATGCAGCCATCGAATCATCTGTAGAAAAGGCCAAACTGGAGAAAGAGTCATTCGATATCCCCAGCCTTGCAGACTCTTACAGAAAGGGGAAGAGGACCACCATGATGCTGATGAAGGAACTCCAATCCCTGTGCCTAGACCTGGAGGAAGAGAGAGCCAAAAGATGCCAGCAGAAAGAGCAGATGATGGAGATGCTCAAAGACCTGCAGGCCCTCGAAGACATGATGACTTTCGCTAAATCACAGGGAACTTTTCAGAACCTACTTGGAGACCAAGAGCCAAGCCCTGGTGCTCCTTGTCCTGGGAGTGGGCCTAGGGCTTAAAGCGGTGCTGTTGCCTCCCCTCCACTCCGGCCTCCCACCTCCCACCTGGAGGCTTTGTTCCTCCACTTCGACATCTACCTGTGGGTCACGGGGGCCAGTGGATGCAAGGCTTGTCCTCCCCGGACTGAGATCTTCCATCTTCACTTGCTAGGCACAGCACACAGCTCCTTCATGATTGACTCCCCCAAGTCGAAACACTATTGCATGTCCTGGAACCACACTCAGCACTCTGGGACTTTCTTTGTCTTCACAGAAGTGTGGATTTGCTTTCAGTACTATCGAAAGACATACTTTCCTTAGAAGCGAATTATCTTTTACTCGGATGCCTTAGGAGTCTCATGTTCTTACATTGCCAAGGCTATTGATGGTAGTCTTTGATAGGGGAACTATTTTTTTTTTATTCTCTCTGTAATATTGTATTATACTTTACAAATAGATGTAATGTAGCAATAAAGACTTGTAATTATTAACAGCAGTATTGTTTTGGTTTTGTTTTCCAACATTGACAAGTCATACATAAGGGAGTCACACCTCGCTCAAGTATGTATTATTTTAATTTAAATCCAAATAGCCAACTTGGAGCCTATCACAGGTGTCTGCTGGAGTGCTCAATGATTGCTCCATTGCGGAGAATACCCAGTGCTCATCACATCCCATGCCTTCCTTAATGGCTATCACCCATTGACCCATTCCCCTGGCCACTGCCTCTCCAGGAACAAAAGAAAGCTAGCCTATGACCCTAGGTATTTACCTTAAAGATACAAATGGAGCGATGCAATGTGACACCTGCCCTCCAAGGTTCATAGCAGCCATGTGCCCAGAAGCCAAATTGTGGAAAGAGCCAAGATAACCACTGATGGATGCACGGGTAAAGGTGATGTGGAGTCTGCCCGTGTAGGCATTTATACACACACACACACACACACACACACACACACACCACACAAACACACACACACACACACACACACACACACACATACACACAATGGAGTACTCCTTAGCCCTCAGAAAGGATGAATACTTACCATTTACATCAAGATGGATGGAACTGGAAGGGATTTTGTTAAGTGAAATAAGCCAAACAGAGAAAGACAAGTATCATATGGTTTCTCTCCTATTTAAGATAGGGCAGGGAGCTTTGGGAATGGGAGGGAAAACAGAATGGCAAGTGGTTCGAGAAGGAGAGACACCGTAAGAGACTTCAACTTGTAATGCATTTTTAATTCCAGTTATTAAGCTTTTCATTTTTGGTTCTTGTTTTCTACCTCTTGTGTAGGGGTCTTATGTCCTGACTCTTTTCTCGTGTACCGAGTGTTTTTAACCATTGCTTTAATAAGTGTAGCAGGCATATTGCTTATCTCTGCTTTACTTAGCTCCTTTGAAGGGATGTTGTTCCGTTCTTTGTTTTTGGATACATTCCTGTGTCTGTTGGTTTTCTCTAACTCTCTCTGTTTCCATGCTTTAAGCAAGTCACCTAGATTTCCTGTTCTTGAACATTTTGACGATGTAGAAAGGAGTTCCTGTGATGCTCTGCAGTGGCCTGTTCCCTCCTCAGGAAGGCTGTGTTCATGTCACTTGAAGGCTGTCTCTAACCTGTGTTTTGAGAGCAATACTCTTGTGGCTGAGCTGCCTTTGCCCTCAGGCAAGTCCTGTGCAGTGGTTTGGTTGGTTGTGGGCAGGGTTCAGTCCCGCTGTGGTTAGTGGGCCAGTCTGGGGCTCCCTTGGGCTCGAGGTGAGCCAGACCAGGCATTGGCCAAAGATACAGTAGCCCCACACTGTAGGGCTGTTCTCTTGTCTTGGTCCCTGAAAAGCTTGCTTTGGTGGGAGGGGCCTGCTGTCAGAGCAGATATCGGCTTCCAGCCCATGCTACGGTTTGACATATTTCATATGTGTGGGTATGTTCTCGTTTCCTTAGGTCAAGAATCACTCTAGAGTGCTGGACCGACCCCTGTGACGGTTGCTTGCACACTGTCAGGCACTGTTGCGGCGGGGCTCTGGCCAAGAAGTATTGGTGGGAGCCGTTCCGCAGAAGGAAACAAGGAGTCCTAGTGCTAAGAAGATTGTGCAGATCTCTTTGGGGAGGCGACCTGTAGGTGCTTTGGCAGGGCTGGAGAGGATGACCTTGCAGGCAAATAGTAGTGCAGGATAAGCAGTAGCAGCAAGGCCCATTGTGGGAGGTAACCTGTAGCCACGGAAAACTCCTCCTCGGACCACACTGGGATAGAAGGCGGACAAGTTGGCAGAAGGGAGCCAGCTGGGTTAAGAGTACTGAGCTGGTTTCCACAGGCCTCTGGGTATCTCAGCTGGTGGGCAGGGATGGGAAGTGGCACTAGTCAGCTCCTTTGTTCCTGGAGAAGCCGCTCCACAATCCCCTCCAGCACATGCTCTGGGATTAGTCCACCAATCTCCATTTTGTGGACCTCCGTCATTTTTCAAACCACTCTTCACTGCTTTCCTTCTGAGGGCTGCTTATTTGATTGTCCCTTGAAGGGCAGGTGTGTAGGACTCAGGTTCCTCTTATCCTCCTGGCCCTCCCACAGCTGAGCCTACTGATGCCAAAATGACAGGTATTCCCCCGCTGGAGATTGGAAGAACTCACAGAATTTGGCTCCTCTGGTTGGCAAAGCCAAATGGGATGGGGATTTGTCTTCCTTGCTGGCACCCCCATGCCTGGAATGCCTCGTGTGTCTCTCAGCTTTTCTCTACCCTCTTCATCCATGACATCTCTCCATCCCAAGCACAGGTAGACAGGTCCCTTTCGATCCTGATGGCATCTCTCACCTTTCTCCTTTCTTGATCTAGCCTCTTTGGGGCATTTCTCTGTAGAGAGTCTGTTGTGCCAGTTTTGGGGTAATTTTCTGGGTTATTGACTCTGCTGTGGGTGCTGTGTAGATGGATCCATGGGACAGGGTCACCTTAGGATCCTCCTCCTCCACCATCTCCCTCGAAGGTGGTCCTCCGTTCACTACAGCATAATGTTGTTGTGGACACCGTCCACATTAGTTTTCAGAGCTAGAGGTTTACAGAGGTTGGTCTCTCCAATGGGAGTCTTCAAAGGTGGTGAACCGGATGTGGGATTCACATCTTTCCCTGCTCAAGAAGACGTTGGCAGTTCCCACTTCCTCCTGAGTCTGTGACTCAGCCTCTACTAACTGTTTCAAAATGCGTTTTTCTTTTGTATCAGATGTATACCAGCAGCTCAGCTAGTTTGGGTTTCTTTCAGAGCTCATGGATCCATATGGAGCTGCATATTCAGCGTGTCCTTGGAGGAGGTCATTTCCGGAGTGTCCCATGAAGCCATATTGAGCTGGTACCCACTCTTGAATCTTCTCATTTTTTCTCCCTGGACGTGTTATATTCAAGAGATCTATATCTTCCGTTCTGGGGACTTGCCATTTAGTCTGCTATTGAAGTTTCCTTTTATATTCTTAAATTCAATTCGTGGCTTCTTCATATCCAGAACTTGTTGTGTTTTTCTTTGTTTGTTTGTTTCTTTCAATGACTTCTGTTTCCTGATCTTCTCCTTTTTGTCATGCATTGTTTCTCTGTTTATTGAGTTGTCTGTGGTCTCTTGAAATTCACCGAAGTTCCTTCATTATTTTGAATTCTTTGTCAGGCAACTAAGAGGTTGCCATTTTTTGGTGGTTATTTCTTGAATAATTAGTGTGTTGTTTGACAGTATCCTATTTTTTGTACTAATTTTTGATAGGTTTCTCTGTATGAACTAGGTACTGTTCAGTAGCAGCAATACTTCCTACAAAGGCCATTTTGTTTTCCAATTTCTCAAATACTTTTGGAATAGTTACTATGCACTGAGCCTTGTTTATTGTTCTTTCAGGTAGCAATGTGTCCAAAACAAGTGTCCCCGCCCCCTCACCTAAAGTCCAAATACCATCTTATAAGGAAAGGTGGCCTTTTTGCAAATAGGCTATATGCAGTTATGGCCAAGTTAAGATGAGGTCCGTAGCGTAGGGACTGATTCACAATGACTGTTTTCCTTCAAAGAAGAGAGGAATTTGGACAGACAGACACACACACACACACACACACACACACACACAGAAAGGATACAACGGCCCAAGTGAAGACAAAACAGACTTTGAGAAAGCCATGTGCTATAGATGCAGAGATTGGATTAAAGGAGTTGCCAACCCAGCAAGTCCAAGGATAGATGGCCTTCACCAGATGCTAGGAGAGGAAGGAGTTCTCCATTCCACATATGAGAGAAAGAATGGCCCAACTGAATCCTTGTCTTGGCCTTCTTTCCAGAACTGGGAAAGAATAAACTTCTGTTCTTCTGAGCCATCCAGTTGGTGGCACTTACGCATAGCGGCTCTAGAAAATGCATCCAGAACTCTGTATTATAACACTGAAGTACAGGTATATAATTTAACAGGCTCTGGAAAAAGCTCTACCATTTGATCAATTTGGGCAGTAAGATGATGCCGCAGCTCGTTCAGCTCTAGGTATATAATTAGTGTATTTAGAACAGGATTATAAGTATGATTAACGTGGGGACCTTATTTACTACTGAAACAAGACTCTGTCCCAGGACAGACAAGTAAGGAACTTACAATATTCCTGAGATGGCAAGACATATGCCATGCCCACTCTGCAAAACAAGTGCAATCAGTATAAAAGAATTTTTTTCCAGTTGGTGACACTGGTCCAGGTATGATGACCTACCTACTAATTTCTAGTGAAGGAGTGGCTATATTTGATTGGAAACACTTCAGGGCAGAGGCATGAGCTTAGGATCATTTGGATTTGAGAGTTTAAAAGAATACAGACTTATGGTTCTTGGTGCTATAGTAAATGGAATCGATTCTCTAATTTCCCTTTCTGTATTTTCATTGTTAGTGTATAAGAAAGCCACTGATTTCTGCACATTGACTTTGTATCCTGCCACGCTGCTGAATTGCTGTATGAGTTCTAGTAGTTTGGGGGTGGAGTCTTTTGGGTTTTCCATATAAAGAATCATGTCATCTGTGAAGAGAGTTTGACTTCTTCATTACCAATTTGGATACCTTTTATTTCTCTCTGTTGTCTGATTGCTGTTGCTAGGACTTCTAATACTATGTTGAATAAGAGTGGTGAAAGTGGGCATCCTTGTCTTGTTCCTGATCTCAATGGGAAGGCTGCAAGCTTTTTCCCATTGAGGATGATATTTGCTGTGGGTCTTTCATAGATAGATTTGATGAGGTTCAGGAATGTTCCCTCTATCCCTATACTTTGAAGCGTTTTAATCAGGAACGGATGTTGGATTTTGTCAAATGCTTTTTCTGCATCAATTGAGAGGACCATGTGGTTCTTCTCTCTTCTCCTATTAATTTGTTGTATCACATTGATTGATTTACGAATGTTGAACCATCCTTGTAGCCCAGGGATGAATCCCACCTGATCATGGTGGATAATCTTTTTAATGTGTTGTTGGATCCTGTTGGCTAGGATCTTGTTGAGAATCTTAGCATCCATATTCATCAGTGATATTGGTCTGAAATTCTCCTTTTTGGTATGGTCCTTGCCTGGTTTGGGGATCAGGGTAATGCTGGCTTCATAGAAAGAGTCTGGAAGTTTTCCTTCTGCTTCAATTTTTTGAAACAGCTTCAGGAGAATAGGTGTTATTTCTTCTTGGAAGGTTTGGTAGAATTCCCCAGGGAATCCGTCAGGTCCTGGGCTCTTGTTTTTTGGGAGATTTTTGATCACTGCTTCAATCTCGTTATTAGATATCGGTCTATTCAGGTTGTCGATTTCTTCCTGGTTCAATTTTGGTAGTTTATATTTTTCCAGGAATGCATCCATTTCATCTAGGTTGCTAAGCTTATTGGCATATAACTGTTCGTAATAACTTCTGATGATTGTTTCTACTTCCTTGGTGTTAGTTGTGATCTCTCCCTTTTCATTCATAATTTTATGAATTTGGGATTTCTCTCTTTTCTTTTGGATTAGTGTAGCCAGTGGCTTATCGATCTTATTGATTCTTTCAAAAACCAGCTTCTAGTTTCATTGATACGTTCTACTGTATCTCTGGTTTCTCCCTCATTGGTCTCAGCTCTAATCTTGATGATTTCCCTTCTTATGTGTGGAGTTGGTTTGATTTGCTGTTGATCCTCCAGTTCTTTAAGGTGTAGAGACAGCTGGTGTGTTCTGGATTTTTGCACTCCTGGGTATTTACCCCAAGATACAGATGTCATGAAAAGAAGGGCCATCTGTACCCCAATGTTTATAGCAGCAATGGCCACAGTCGCCAAACTATGGAAAGAACCAAGATGCCCTTCAACGGATGAATGGATAAGGAAGATGTGGTCCATATACACTATGGAGTATTATGCCTCCATCAGAAAGGACGAATATCCAACTTTTGTAGCAACATGGACGGGACTGGAAGAGATTATGCTGAGTGAAATCAGTCAAGCAGAGAGAGTCAATTATCATATGGTTTCACTCATTTGTGGAGCATAACCAATTGCATGGAGGACAGGGGGTGTTAGAGAGGAGTAGGGAATTTGGGTAAATTGGAAGGGGAGGTGAACCATGAGAGACTATGGACTCTGAAAAACAGTCTGAGGGGTTTGAAGTGGCGGGGGGATGGGAGGTTGGGGTACCAGGTGGTGGTATTATAGAGGGCACAGCTTGCATGGAGCACTGGGTGTGGTGAAAAAATAATGAATACTGTTTTTATGAAAATAAATAAATTGGGAGGAAAAAAAAAAAGACTACAGACTTAAGGAGAAGGGCTTGCCTAGGTAACCATGTGGATAGAGCCTCAGAGGCAAAAAGCCCGTGAGTGTGGGCTATTAAAGACCCACGCTCTTGTCTATGCTAACATTCTTCAGCACTGGCAAGTGCCCTGGGCAAAGTTCTGACCTTGGAACCCTATTTTTCCAGGCTTTTCGAGGGGATGCATCCTCTGAAGCAACAGAGAAGGGTTTCTACAAACGGTATCCTCAGGACAGACCAGGTAAGAGGAAAACAAAAGAAACAATAAAACAGGGCTTCAAGTACTTCACCCCACCCTGATTATCTACACAATTTTAAACACTCACTCTCACGAAACTTATGCTTGAGACAGAAAAGTCTATTTCGTTTGTTTTCACTGCTCAGTTAAGACTCCAGTTGGACTTATAGAGTGGGAAACTGAGGTTGAGACTGCTGAGCCTATGGGAAGAAAGATCACAAGGGAATGTGACTAGACCTTAGAAACAGTGGTTCTTTGGGAAGTGCCCATCCCCTGTTTCTTTGGACGAAGCCCAAAGACTGGAGATGGGGAAGTAAAGCCCTAGATATGAGGAGAAGAGAGTAGTGCTTGGCTTCCCACAGGTGATCCAAAAACTGGCAAGAGGCCCGATGGGGAAACCGATGAACCATAATGGCATCCAAGAGAGACTTATTTAAAGGAGTATGAGGTCAAGCATACAAGTCATGAACTGCCAGAGGAGTAGGGCAAGATAACCAAGGTTCCTGAGGACCCAAACCCCACCAAAGTTTCTGAAGTGTTGGGCGCATCAAGGCCCTCTAATAGAAATCAATCCTACTTGCTTGAGGGGAACGATGTTTCTTTTTTTTTTTCTAATTTATTTATTTTCAGAAAAACAGTATTCATTATTTTTTCACCACACCCAGTGCTCCATGCAAGCTGTGCCCTCTATAATACCCACCACCTGGTACCCCAACCTCCCACCCCCCGCCACTTCAAACCCCTCAGACTGTTTTTCAGAGTCCATAGTGTCTCATGGTTCACCTCCCCTTCCAATTTACCCAAATTCCCTACTCCTCTCTAACGCCCCTTGTCCTCCATGCTATTTGTTATGCTCCACAAATAAGTGAAACCATATGATAATTGACTCTCTCTGCTTGACTTATTTCACTCAGCATAATCTCTTCTAGTCCCTTCCATGTTGCTACAAAAGTTGGGTATTCATCCTTTCTGATAGAGGCATAATACTCCATAGTGTATATGGACCACATCTTCCTTATCCATTTCTTAAAGTATGGGTGGATTTGGTTGGCTAATATTTTGTTGTCTGTGTTGATCAGAGCTATGGGCCTGTCGTTCTCCATTGGCTTCTTTTTTTTGTTTTGTTTTCTTTTTTTTTTTTTTACGTTTTGTTCATCTAGATTTGCTTCCAGAGTCATTCTAAGCCGGTAGAAGGACTTTGAACTTTTTTTCCATTCTTTTTTATTTTCTGGAAGAGATGGAGAAGAATAGATATCAACTCCTAAGAGTTTGATAGACTCCACTTTTGAAGACCTCTGGATTCTGCAGTTTTGTTGGGAGTGTTCTGATTACTGATTCCACATCGTTGCTGGTAGTTTTCTCAAAATCTTTCTTTCTTGCTGTTTCAGTGTTGGGCGGTTCCATGTTTCTACAAATTTGTCCATTTCTTCTAGGTTACCCAGTTTCATAGCATATAATTTGTATGACAGTCTTTCATCGTACTTTCTTTTTCTGTGGTCTCAGTTATTGTTTTCTCTGTTTCATTTCTCAGTATGATTCCCCGCCCCTTTTTTTGAAAGTCTAACTAAAGGCTTATCCTAGTTGGGGATCTTTTCAAGGAATCCCTTCCTAGTTTCAAAGATTCGTTGTTGTATTGTTGTGCGTTTAGTCTATATTTTCTTTATTTCTGCTGTGTTACTGAAGCTCCCTGTAATGGTGTACGTTCCATATTTTCTCCTGTGGTTGATGGCTAGTTTCATAAAGTTTTTGTAAGAAAAGATGCATGATACGACTTGAGTTGCCGTGAATTTGGTGAGACTTGTTTGTGGCCTTCAAAGTGATCTGTTTTGGAGAATGATCTATCAGTACTGGAAAAGAATGTGTATCTTCCTATTCTAGGCCAAATGTTGGTATATATCGTTGAGAGCCATCTAGTCCAATATGTCCTTCAAAGGCACAGTTTCCTCCAGGATTTTCTGTCTAGATGACCTCTCCATGGATGTAACCAAGGTGTACGTGTCCCCTGCTCTTATTGATTACTTTGAAAAAGTTCCTTGTATTTTTTTGAAAGATTTTATTTATTTATTTGACAGAGATCACAAGTAGGCAGAGAGGCAGGCAGAGAGAGAAGGGGAAGCAGGCTTCCGACTGTGCAGAGAGTTCGATGCAAGGCTCGATGCCAGGACCCTGGGATCATGACCTGAGCCGAAGCAGACACTAAACCCACTGAGCCACCTAGGTGTCCCCAAAGTTCCTTGTTTTTAATAGCTTCTTATGTATTGGGGGGCTCCCATGTTGGGTGTAGAAATATTGGCAACTTTTGTATGTTCTTCTTGATTAACTGCTTTGGAATTATCGTACTGTCCTTCTATGTTTCTTGTTTCATCTTTGTTTGAAAGACTATTTTGTGTCTGCTGTAAGTATTTCTACCCTGGCTCTCTTTTCACTTCTGATTACATGGCCAAAGTTCTTTCCAAACCTTCCCTTTATATTTACATCTGTCTGTAGGTCTGATATGTGACTATTGTGTGCAGTATATAGAGGGTCTACTTTTATCCATCCTGTCACCTTATGTCTCTTGTTTTTAGGGTATGGCCCATTTACATTTAAAGTAATATTTGATCTCTCTCTCTGTCTCTCTCTCTCTCTCTATGTTTGTGTGTATTTTTTTCCACTTTCTTTTTTGTTTTTAGATTGTCTGTACTGTTCTTCATTATTTCTTCTCTTGAACTTTCTCTCATGAATTGCTTGATTTCTTTAGGCTATACTGAGCTTCCTTCTTGTGTGTTTTTTGCAGATGTGTTACCAGTTTTGGTTTGTAGTTACCATTCTGTTTATATAGATCATCCTATGCACATAGCAGTCTATGGTGAGTTGATGACTGCTTATGTTTGAATCGCATATTCACGCTTGTCTCTTCCACGGTTTAGGTATGGTGTGTGATACGTTACAACGTTTTATGGTATGCTTCCCTTGACCTATTATTAGAGATGTAGTTCCTTTTATTGCTTTTGTGCTGCTTTCATTTGTTCCTCCTATATATGCTCTTTCTTTTCACCTCAAAATGTCTCCCTTAATGCTTCTTGTAAAGATGGTATAGGGATCCTAATTCCTTCAACTTTTGTTTGGGAAATTCCCTCTCTCCTTCTCTTCTGAGTGACAGCCTTGTAGGATAGAGTGTTGTTGGCTGGATTTTGTTTGTTTTTGTCTGTTGTTTAGGTTTCATTTTTCTTCTTTGTGTACATCGACTGTATCATCTCACTCAATTACAGACTGCAAAATTTCTGCTGAAAAGTTTGTCAAAACACTTCTTTTCTCCTTTTGCTTTTTTTGCCCCCTTTTTTATTAATTACTTAAAATTTTTAGCATAACTGTATTCATTATTTTTGCATCACACCAAGTGCTCCATGCATGTTGTGCCATCTCCAATACCCACCACCTGGATCCCACCAAATCCCACCCCCAGCCACTTCAAAACCCTCAGATGGATTTTCAGCGTCCATAGTCTCCCATTGTTCAACTCCCTTTCCAATTTCCCTCACTTCCCTTCTCCTCTTCATCTCCCCTTGTCTTCCATGCTATTTGTTATGCTCCACAAATAAGTGAAACCTTATGATCATTGACTTTCTCTGCTTGACTTATTTCACGCTGCATAATCTCTTCCAGTCCTGTCCCTGTTGCTACAAAAGTTGGGTATTTATCCTTTCTGATGGAGGCATAATATTCCATAGTGTATAGGGCTCACATCTTCCTTATCCATTTGTCTGTTGAAGGGCATCTTGGTTCTTTCCATAGCTTGGCGACCGTGGCCATTGTGGCTATAGACATTGGGCTAGAGATGGCTCTTCTTATCACTACATCTGTATCCTTGGGGTAAATACCCAGTAGTTCAATGGCAGGGTCATAGGGAAGCTCTATTTTTAATTTCGTGAGGAACCTCCACACTGTTCTCCAAAGTGGCTGCACCAACTTGCATTCCCACCAACAGTGGAAGAGGGTTCCCCTTTCTCCACATCCTCTCCAACACATGTGGTTTCCTGTCTTGCTCCTCCTGGCCAGTCTTAGTGGTGTAAGGTGGTATCTCAAGGTGGCTTTGATTTGAATCTCCCTGATGGCAAGTCGTGATGAAAATGTTTTCATGTGTCTGATAGCCCTTTGTAAGGCTTCATGGCAGAACTGTCTGTTCATATCTTCTGCCCATTTTTTGAAATGATTGTCTGTTTTGTGTGTGTTGAGTTACAGGAGTTCTTTATAGATCCTGGATATCAACCTTTTGTCTGTCCTGGCATCAAAACAGACACATAGGCCAATGGAACAGAGTAGAGAGCCCAGATATGGACCCTCAGCTCTATGGCCAATTAATCTTTGACAACACAGGAACAAACATACAGGGGATAAAAACATTCTCTTCAATAAATGGTGCTGAGAAAACTGGAGAGCTATATGCAGAAGAATGACACTCGACCATTCCTTACACCGTCCACAAAGATAAACTCCCAATGGATAAAAGATCTCCATGTGAGACAGGAATCCATCAGAATCCTAAAGAGAATATAGGCAGGAACCTCTTTGATATCAGCCACAGCAACTTCTTTCAAGATATGTCCCCAAAGTCCACGGAAACAAAAGCGACAATGAACTTTTGGGTCTTCTTCAAACTCAAAGGCTTCTGCCCAGCAAAGGAAAGAGGCAAGGAAACAAAGAAGCAACCCACGGAATGGGAAAAGGTATTTGGAAATGACAGGACACACAAAAGGTTGATATGCAGGATCTCCTTCTGCTTTGAAAATGATTTCTTTTCACCCCCTTTTTGCCATTTGGATTATGAGGCATTTTGTGGTGGACTAGCTTGGGAAGATTTTGTTGGGGGCTCCTTGTGCATCCTGGATCTGGACTTTGGTTTCCTTCCCCAGATTCAGGAACGTTTTAGCTACGACTCGTGCAAATAACTTTTCTGGCCCCTTCCCTCTCCCCTCCTTCTGGCATCCCTGTAATGCCCACGTTACTAAAGTTGATGGTGTCACTGACTTCTTCAATCATATTTCATTTTTATAACAGGTTTTTCACCCTACACTTCAGGTTGATTGTTTTCCATCAATCTATCTTTCGGATCACTGATCCTTCTGTTTGCTCTCGCCTTCTGTGTGTTCCATGTAATGTGTTTTTGGCCCATTTCCTGTATTTTAGGTTTAACAGATAGAATTACGAATGGGGGGTGGGGGCAAGGGAATTTAGACAGTCATGGAGATGAGCATACGAACCTCCCCCGACCACCCCGCCCCCTGAACCTGCCATGTACCTGACTACATGGGAATGCCGGTTGCTGGTTGGGTTCCAGGCGGAATGTTGAGGGTGTGTTGTGACTACCGGATCCAAGGTGACCATCACTTGTCCTGTGGTCGAGCAGTACCATGGAGCAGCTGCCAGGCTCTCTGGAGCATGGCTTTGAACTGATTCTTGGGAAGCTGGATGAGATGATGGCGAAGCTGCTGCCAATTGACTCGAGTCCTCGGCTGATGTTCCACAACCTCCAGTGGGAGACACTGCTGTGTCCGCCTGTCATTGGCTTCTTGGTGGGCCTCCTCTTTCTATGCCGACTTGTTCAGTCTGTTAGAAGTCACTCCTACGAGAAACGTGAGAAGCAGCTGGCAGAAGCACTGGCTGCAGGGATCGAGGAGAAATGCCACCTCATTGACAAGGTTTTTGTAGCTGAGAAGGAGCATGCAGCCATCGAATCATCTGTAGAAAAGGCCAAACTGGAGAAAGAGTCATTCGATATCCCCAGCCTTGCAGACTCTTACAGAAAGGGGAAGGCGACCAACGTGATGCTGATGAAGGAACTCCATTCTCTGTGTCGGGACCTGGAGGAAGAGAGAGCCAAAAGATGCCAGCAGGAAGAGCAGATGATGGAGATGCTCAAAGACCTGCAGGCCCTCGAAGACATGATGACTTTCGCTAAATCACAGGGAGCTTTTCCGAACCTGCTTGGAGACCAAGAGCCAAGCCCTGGTGCTCCTTGTCCTGGGAGTGGGCCTAGGGCTTAAAGCGGTGCTGTTGCCTCCCCTCCACTCCGGCCTCCCACCTCCCACCTGGAGGCTTTGTTCCTCCACTTCGACATCTACCTTCGGGTCACAGTGGCCAGTGGATGCAAGGCTTGTCCTCCCCGGACTGAGTTCTTCCATCTTCACTTGCTAGGCACAGCACACAGCTCCTTCATGATTGACTCCCCCAAGTCGAAACACTATTGCATGTCCTCCAACTGCACTCAGCACTCTGGGACTTTCTTTGTCTTCACAGAAGTGTGGATTTGCTTTCAGTACTACCGAAAGACATACTCTCCTTAGAAGCGAATTATCTTTTACCCTGATGCCTTAGTATTCTCATGTTCTAACATTGCCAAGGCTATTGATGGTAGTCTTTGATAGGGAACAATTTTTTTTTTTTATTCTCTCTGTAATATTGTTATATAGTTTACAAATAGTTGTAATGTAGCAATAAAGACTTGTAGTTATTAATAGCAGTATTGTTTTGGTTTTGTTTTCCAACATTGACCAGTCATACATAAGGGAGTCACACCTCCCTCAAGTATGGATTATTTTAATTTAAATCCAAATAGCCAACTTGGAGCCTATCACCGGTGTCTGCTGGAGTGCTCAATGATTGCTCCTTTGCGGAGAATACCCAGTGCTCATCACATCCCATGCCCTCCTTAATGGCTATCACCCATTGACCCATTCCCCTGGCCACTGCCTCTCCAGCAACAAAAGAAAGCTAGCCTATGACCCTAGATATTAACTCTAAAGATACAAATGGAGCGATGCAATGTGACACGCGCCCTTAAAGGTTCTTAGAAGCCATGTGCCCAGAAGCCAAACTGTGGAAAGAGCCAAGATATTCACTGATGGATGCACGAGTAAATGTGATGTGGAATCTGCCCATGCAGGCACATATAGACACACACACATCGCACACACACACACACACACACACACACACAAACAATGGAGTACTCCTTAGCACTAAGAAAGGATGAATACTTACCATTTACATCAAGATGAAAGAACTGGAAGGGATTTTGCTAAGTGAAATAAGCCAAACAGAGAAAGACAAGTATCATGTGATTTCACTCCTATGTAACACAGGGTAGGGAACTTCGGGAATGGGAGGGAAAACAGAATGGCAAGTGGTTCGAGAAGGAGAGACACTGTAAGAGACTTCAACTTGTAATGCATTTTTAATTCCATTTATTAAGTTTTTCATCTTTGGTTCTAGTTTTCTACAACTTGTGTGAGGGCCTTATGTCCTTCACTCTTTTCTCGTGGACAGAGTGTTTTTAAACATTGCTTTAATAAGTGTAGCAGGCATATTGCTTATCTCTGCTTGACTTAGCTCCCTTGATGGGATATTGTCCCGTTCTTTGTTTTTAGATACATTCCTGTGTCTGTTGATTTTCTCTAACTCTCTCTGTTTCCATGCTTTAAGCAAGACACCTAGATTTCCTGTTCTTGAACATTTTGACGATGTAGAAAGGAGTTCCTGTGATGCTCTGCAGTGGCCTGTTCTCTCCTCAGGAAGGCTGTGTTCATGTCACTTGAAGGCTGTCTCTAACCTGTGTTTTGAGAGCAATACTCTTGTGGCTGAGCTGCCTTTGCCCACAGGCAAGTCCTGTGCAGGGGTTTGGTTGGTTGTGGGCAGGGTTCAGTCCCGCTGTGGTTAGTGGGCCAGTCTGGGGCTCCCTTGGGCTCGAGGTGAGCCAGACCTGGCGTTGGCCAAAGATAGAGTAGCCCCACACTGTAGGGCTGTTCTCTTGTCTTGGTCCCTGAAAAGCTTGCTTTGGTGGGAGGTGCCTGCTGTCAGAGCAGATATCGGCTTCCAGCCCATGCTACGTTTTGACATATTTCATATGTGTGGGTATCTTCTCGTTTCCGTAGGTCAAGAGTCACTCTAGAGTGCTGGACTGGCCACTGTGACGGTTGCTTGCACACTGTCAGGCACTGTTGCGGAGGGGCTCTGGCCAAGAAGTATTGGTGGGAGCCGTTCCACAGAAGGAAGCAAGGAGTCCTAGTGCTAAGAAGATTGTGTAGATCTCTTTGGGGAGGCGACCTGTAGGTGCTTTGGCAGGGCTGGAGAGGATGACCTTGCAGGCAAATAGTAGTGCAGGATAAGCAGTAGCAGCAAGGCCCATTGTGGGAGGTAACCTGTAGCCACGGAAAACTCCTCCTCGGACCACACTGGGATAGAAGGCGGACAAGTTGGCAGAAGGGAGCCAGCTGGGTTAAGAGTACTGAGCTGGTTTCCACAGGCCTCTGGGTATCTCAGCTGGTGGGCAGGGATGGGAAGTGGCACTAGTCAGCTCCTTTGTTCCTGGAGAAGCCGCTCCACAATCCCCTCCAGCACATGCTCTGGGATTAGTCCACCAATCTCCATTTTGTGGACCTCCGTCATTTTTCAAACCACTCTTCACTGCTTTCCTTCTGAGGGCTGCTTATTTGATTGTCCCTTGAAGGGCAGGTGTGTAGGACTCAGGTTCCTCTTATCCTCCTGGCCCTCCCACAGCTGAGCCTAGTGATGCCAAAATGACAGGTATTCCCCCGCTGGAGATTGGAAGAACTCACAGAATTTGGCTCTTCTGGTTGGCAAAGCCAAATGGGATGGGGATTTGTCTTCCTTGCTGGCACCCCCATGCCTGGAATGCCTCGTGTGTCTCTCAGCTTTTCTCTACCCTCTTCATCCGTGGCATCTCTCCCTCCCAAGCACAGGTAGACAGGTCCCTTTCGATCCTGATGGCATCTCTCACCTTTCTCCTTTCTTGATCTAGCCTCTTTGGGGCATTTCGCTGTAGAGCGTCTGTTGTGCCAGTTTTGGGGTAATTTTCTGGGTTATTGACTCTGCTGTGGGTGCTGTGTAGATGGATCCATGGGACAGGGTCACCTTAGGATCCTCCTCCTCCACCATCTCCCTCGAAGGTGTTCCTCCGTTCACTACAGCATAATGTTGTTGTCGACACCGTCCACATTAGTTTTCAGAGCTAGAGGTTTACAGAGGTTGGTCTCTCCAATGGGAGTCTTCAAAGGTGGTGAACCGGATGTGGGATTCACATCTTTCCCTGCTCAAGAAGACGTTGGCAGTTCCCACTTCCTCCTGAGTATGTGACTCAGCCTCTACTAACTGTTTCAAAATGCGTTTTTCTTTTGTATCAGATGTATACCAGCAGCTCAGCTAGTTTGGGTTTCTTTCAGAGCTCATGGATCCATATGGAGCTGCATATTCAGCGTGTCCTTGGAGGAGGTCATTTCCGGAGTGTCCCATGAAGCCATCTTGAGCTGGTACCCACTCTTGTATCTTCTCATTTTTTCTCCCTGGACGTGTTATATTCAAGAGATCTATATCTTCCGTTCTGGGGACTTGCCATTTAGTCTGCTATTGAAGTTTCCTTTTATATTCTTAAATTCAATTCGTGGCTTCTTCATATCCAGAACTTGTTGTGTTTTTCTTTGTTTGTTTGTTTCTTTCAATGACTTCTGTTTCCTGATCTTCTCCTTTTTGTCATGCATTGCTTCTCTGTTTATTGAGTTGTCTGTGGTCTCATGAAATTCACCGAAGTTCCTTCATTATTTTGAATTCTTTGTCAGGCAACTAAGAGGTTGCCATTTTTTGGTGGTTATTTCCTGAATAATTAGTGTGTTGTTTGACAGTATCCTATTTCCTGAACTAATTTTTGATAGGTTTCTCTGAACTAGGTACTGTTCAGTAGCAGCAATACTTCCTATGAAGGCCATTTTGTTTTCCAATTTCTCAAATACTTTTGGAATAGTTACTATGCACTGAGCCTTGTTTATTGTTCTTTCAGGTAGCAATGTGTCCAAAACAAGTGTCCCCGCCCCCTCACCTGAAGTCCAAATACCATCTTATAAGGATAAGGTGGCCTTTTTGGAAATAGGCTATTTGCATATGGCCAAGTTAAGATGAGGTCCGTAGCGTAGGGACTGATTCTAAATGACTGTTTTCCTTCAAAGAAGAGAGGAATTTGGACAGACACACACACACACACACACAGAAAGGATACAACGGACCAAGTGAAGACAAAACAGACTTTGAGAAAGCCATGTGCTATAGATGCAGAGATTGGATTAAAGGAGTTGCCAACTCAGCAAGTCCAAGGATAGATGGCCTTCACCAGATGCTAGGAGAGGAAGGAGTTCTCCATTCCATATATGAGAGAAAGAATGGCCCAACTGACTCCTTGTCTTGGCCTTCTTTCCAGAACTTGGAAAGAATAAACTTCTGTTCTTCTGAGCCATCCAGTTGGTGGCACTTACGCATAGCGGCTCTAGAAAATGCATCCAGAACTCTGTATTGTAACACTGAAGTACAGGTATATAATTTAACAGGCTCTGGAAAAAGGTCTACCATTTGATCAATTTGGGAAGTAAGATGATGCCACAGCTCGTTCAGCTCTAGGTATATAATTAGTGTATTTAGAACAGGATTATGAGTATGATTAATGTGGGGACCTTTATTTACTAGTGAACCAAGACTCTGTCCCAGGACAGACAAGTAAGGAACTTACAATATTCCTGAGACGGCAAGACATATACCATGCCCACCCTGCAAAACAAGTGCAATCAGTATAAAAGATTTTTTTTCCAGTTGGTGACACTGGTCCAGGTATGATGACCTACCTATTAATTTCTAGTGAAGGAGTGGCTATATTTGATTGGAAACACTTCAGGGCAGAGGCATGAGCTTAGGATCATTTGGATTTGAGAGTTTAAAAGACTACAGACTTAAGGAGAAGGGCTTGCCTAGGTAACCATGTGGATAGAGCCTCAGAGGCAAAAAGCCCGTGAGTGTGGGCTATTAAAGACCCACGCTCTTGTCTATGCTAACATTCTTCAGTACTGGCAAGTGCCCTGGGCAAAGTTCTGACCTTGGAACCCTATTTTTCCAGGCTTTTCGAGGGGATGCATCCTCTGAAGCAACAGAGAAGGGTTTCTACAAACGGTATCCTCAGGACAGACCAGGTAAGAGGAAAACAAAAGAAATAACAAAACAGGGCTTCAAGTACTTCACCCCACCCTGAATATCTGCACAATTTTAAACACTCACTCTCACGAAACTTATGCTTGAGACAGAAAAGTCTATTTCGTTTGTTTTCACTGCTCAGTTAAGACTCCAGTTGGACTTATAGAGTGGGAAACTGAGGTTGAGACTGCTGAGCCTATGGGAAGAAAGATCACAAGGGAATGTGACTAGACCTTAGAAACAGTGGTTCTTTGGGAAGTGCCCATCCCCTGTTTCTTTGGACGAAGCCCAAAGACTGGAGATGGGGAAGTAAAGCCCTAGATATGAGGAGAAGAGAGTAGTGCTTGGCTTCCCGCAGGTGATCCAAAAACTGGCAAGAGGCCCGATGGGGAAACCAATGAACCAAAATGGCTTCCAAGAGAGTCTTATTTAAAAGAGTATGAGGTCAAGCATACCAAGTCATGAACCGCCAGAGGAGTGTGGCAAGATAACCAAGGTTCCTGAGGACCCAAACCCTACCAAGTTTCTGAAGTGTTGGGCGCATCAAGGCCCTCTAATAGAAATCAATCCTACTAGCTGGAGGGGAACAATGTTTCTTTTTTTTTTTTCCAATTTATTTATTTTTCAGAAAAACAGTATTCATTATTTTTTCACCACACCCAGTGCTCCATGCAAGCTGTGCCCTCTATAATACCCACCACCTGGTACCCCAACCTCCCACCCCCTGCCACTTCAAACCCCTCAGACTGTTTTTCAGAGTCCATAGTGTCTCATGGTTCACCTCCCCTTCCAATTTACCCAAATTCCCTACTCCTCTCTAACGCCCCTTGTCCTCCATGCTATTTGTTATGCTCCACAAATAAGTGAAACCATATGATAATTGACTCTCTCTACTTGACTTATTTCACTCAGCATAATCTCTTCTAGTCCCGTCCATGTTGCTACAAAAGTTGGGTATTCATCCTTTCTGATGGAGGCATAATACTCCATAGTGTATATGGACCACATCTTCCTTATCCATTTCTTAAAGTATGGGTGGATTTGGTTGGCTAATATTTTGTTGTCTGTGTTGATCAGAGCTATGGGCCTGTCGTTCTCCATTGGCTTTTTGTTTTGTTTTGTTTTCGTTTTTCTTTTTACGTTTTGTTTATCTACATTTGCTACCAGAGTCGTTCTAAGCGGGTAGAAGGACTTTGAACTTTTTTTCCATTCTTTTTTATTTTCTGGAACAGATGGAGAAGAATAGATATCAACTCCTAAGAGTTTGATAGACTCCACTTTTGAAGACCTCTGGATTCTGCAGTTTTGTTGGGAGTGTTCTGATTACTGATTCCACATCGTTGCTGGTAGTTTTCTCAAAATTTTTCTTTCTTGCTGTTTCAGTGTTGGGCGGTTCCATGTTTTTACAAATTTGTCCATTTCTTCTAGGTTACCCAGTTTCATAGCATATAATTTGTATGACAGTCTTTCATCGTACTTTCTTTTTCTGTGGTCTCAGTTATTGTTTTCTCTGTTTCATTTCTCAGTAGGATTCCCCGCCCCTTTTTTTGAAAGTCTTACTAAAGGTTTATCCTAGTTGGGGATCTTTTCAAGGAATCCCTTCCTAGTTTCAAAGATTCGTTGTTGTATTGTTGTGCGTTTAGTCTATATTTTCTTTATTTCTGCTGTGTTACTGAAGCTCCCTGTAATGGTGTACGTTCCATATTTTCTCCTGTGGTTGATGGCTAGTTTCATAAAGTTTTTGTAAGAAAAGATGCATGATACGACTTGAGTTGCCGTGAGTTTGGTGAGACTTGTTTGTGGCTTTCAAAGTGATCTGTTTTGGAGAATGATCTATCAGTACTGGAAAAGAATGTGTATCTTCCTATTCTAGGCCAAATGTTGGTATATATCGTTGAGAGCCATCTAGTCCAATATGTCCTTCAAAGGCACAGTTTCCTCCAGGATTTTCTGTCTAGATGACCTCTCCATGGATGTAACCAAGGTGTACGTGTCCCCTGCTCTTATTGATTACTTTGAAAAAGTTCCTTGTATTTTTGAAAGATTTTATTTATTTATTTGACAGAGATCACAAGTAGGCAGAGAGGCAGGCAGAGAGAGAAGGGGAAGCAGGCTTCCGACTGAGCAGAGAGTTCGATGCAAGGCTCGATGCCAGGACCCTGGGATCATGACCTGAGCCGAAGCGGACGCTAAACCCACTGAGCCACCTAGATATCCCCAAAGTTCCTTGTTTTTAATAGCTTCTTTATCTATTGGGCAGCTCCCATGTTGGGTGTAGAAATATTGGCAACGTTTGTATATTCTTCTTGATTAACTGTTTTGGGATTATCGTAGTGTCCTTCTATGTCTTGTTTCAGTCTTTATTTGAAAGACTATTTTGTGTCTGCTGTAAGTTTTTCTACCCTGGCTCTCTTTTCACTTCTGATTACATGGCCAAAGTTCTTTCCAAACCTTCCCTTTATATTTACTTCTGCCTGTAGGTCTGATATGTGACTATTGTGTGCAGTATATAGAGGTTCTACTTTTATCCATCCTGTCACCTTATGTCTCTTGTTTTTAAGGTATGGCCCATTTACATTTAAAGTAATAGTTGATCACTCTCTCTGTCTCTCTCTCTCTCTATCTCTATCTCTCTATCTATGTTTGTGTGTATTATTTTGCCACTTTCTTTTTTTGTTTTTAGATTGTCTATACTGTTCTTCATTATTTCTTCTCTTGCTCTTTCTCTCATGATTTGCTTGATTCTTTAGTCTATACTGAGCTTCCTTCTTGTGTGTTTTTTGCAGATGTGTTACCAGTTTTTGGTTTGTAGTTACCTTTCTGTTTATATAGAGCATCCTATGCATATAGTAGTCTATGGTGAGTTGATGACTGCTTAAGCGTGAATCAAATATTCATGCTTGTCTCGTCCACGGTTAGGTATGGTGTGTGATACATTACATCATTTTATGGTATGCTTCCCTTGACCGATTATTAGAGACGTAGTTCGTTTTATTGCTTTTGTGCTGCTTTCTTTTCTTCCTCCTATATATGCTCTTTCTTTTCACCTCAAAGAATCTCCCTTAATGCTTCTTGTACAGACGGTATAGAGATCCTAATTCCTTCAACTTTTGTTTGGGAAATTCCCTCTCTCCTTCTCTTCTGAGTGACAGCCTTGTTGGATAGAGTGTTGTTGGTTGGATTTTGTTTGTTTTTGTCTGTTGTTTAGGTTTCATTTTTCTTCTTTATGTACATCGACTGTATCATCTCACTCAATTACAGACTGCAAAATTTCTGCAGAAATTTTGCCGAAACACTTCTTCTTTTCTCCTTTTGCTTTTTTGCCCCATTTTTATTAATTACTTAAAATTTTTAGCATAACTGTATTCATTATTTTTGCATCACACCAAGTGCTCCATGCAAGTCGTGCCGTCTCCAATACCCACCACCTGGATCCCACAAACTCCCACCCCCAGCCCCTTCAAAACCCTCAGATGGATTTTCAGCGTCCATAGTCTCTCATTGTTCAACTCCCTTTCCAATTTCCCTCACTTCCCTTCTCCTCTTCATCTCCCCTTGTCTTCCATGCTATTTGTTATGCTCCACAAATAAGTGAAACCTTATGATCATTGACTTTCTCTGCTTGACTTACTTCACGCCGCATAATCTCTTCCAGTCCTGTCCCTGTTGCTACAAAAGTTGGGTATTTATCCTTTCTGATGGAGGCATAATATTCCATAGTGTATATGGCTCACATCTTCCTTATCCATTTGTCCGTTGAAGGTCATCTTGGTACTTTCCATAGCTTGGCGACCGTGGCCATTGTGGCTATAAACATTGGGGTAGAGATGGCCCTTCTTATCGCTACCTCTGTATCCTTGGGGTAAATACCCAGTAGTTCAATGGCAGGGTCATAGGGAAGCTCTATTTTTAATTTCGTGAGGAACCTCCACACTGTTCTCCAAAGTGGCTGCACCAACTTGCATTCCCACCAACAGTGGAAGAGGGTTCCCCTTTCTCCACATCCTCTCCAACACATGTGGTTTCCTGTCTTGCTCCTCCTGGCCAGTCTTAGTGGTGTAAGGTGGTATCTCAAGGTGGCTTTGATTTGAATCTCCCTGATGGCGATTGATGATGAACATGTTTTCATGTGTCTGATAGCCCTTTGTAAGGCTTCATGGCAGAACTGTCTGTATATATCTTCTGCCCATTTTTTGATATGATTGTCTGTTTTGTGTGTGTTGAGTTACAGGAGTTCTTTATAGATCCTGGATATCAACCTTTTGTCTGTCCTGGCATCAAAACAGACACAGACCAATGGAACAGAGTAGAGAGGCCAGATATGGACCCTCAGCTCTATGGTCAATTAATCTTCCACAGCACAGGAAAAAATATACAGGGGATAAAAAACATTCTCTTCAATAAATGGTGCTGAGAAAACTGGAGAGCTATATGCAGAAGAATGACACTCGACCATTCCTTACACCGTCCACAAAGATAAACTCCAAATGGATAAAAGATCTCAACGTGAGACAGGAATCCATCAGAATCCTAGAGGAGAATATAGGCAGGAACCACTTCGATATCAGCCACAGCAACTTCTTTCAAGTTATGTCTCCAAAGGCAATGGAAACAAAAGCGAAGATGAACTATTGGGTCTTCTTCAAACTCAAAGGCTTCTGCCCAGCAAAGGATAGAGGCAAGGAATCAAAGAAGCAACCCACGGAATGGGAAACGGTATTTGGAAATGACAGGACACACAAAAGGCTGATATGCAGGATCTCTTGCTGCTTTGAAAATGATTTCTTTTCACCCCCTTTTTGCCATTTGGATTATGAGGCATTTTGTGGTGGACTAGCTTGGGAAGATTTTGTTGGGGGCTCCTTGTGCATCCTGGATCTGGACTTTGGTTTCCTTCCCCAGATTCAGGAACGTTTTAGCTACGACTCATGCAAATAACTTTTTTTGTCCCTTTTCCCTCTCTCTCCTCCTTCTGGCATCCCTGTAATGCCCACGTTACTAAAGTTGATGGTGTCACTGACTTCTCCAATAGTATTTCATTTTTATCACAGGTTTTCCCCCTAGACTTTAGTTTGAATTTTTTTCCGTCATTCTATCTTTCGGATCACTGATCCTTCTGCTTGCTCTCGCCTTTTGTGTGTTCCATGTAATGTGTTTTTGGCCCATTTCCTGTATTTTAGGTTTAACAGATAGAACTAAGAATGGGAGTGGGGGCATGGAAATTTAGACAGTCATGGAGACGAGCATACGAACCTCCCCCCACAACCCCTCCCCCAGACCCTGCCATATACCTGACTCCATGGGAATGCCGGTTGCTGGTTGGGTTCCAGGCGGAATGTTGAGGGTGTGTTGTGACTACCGGATCCACGGTGACCATCACTTGTCCTGTGGTCGAGCAGTACAATGGAGCATCTGCCAGGCTCTCTGGAGCATGGCTTTGAACTGATCCTTGGGAAGCTGGATGAGATGATGGCGAAGCTGCTGCCAAGTGACTCGAGTCCTCGGCTGATGTTCCACAACCTCCAGTGGGAGACACTGCTGTGTCCGCCTGTCATTGGCTTCTTGGTGGGCCTCCTCTTTCTATGCCGACTTGTTCAGTCTGTTAGAAGTCACTCCTACGAGAAACGTGAGAAGCAGCTGGCAGAAGCACTGGCTGCAGGGATCGAGGAGAAATGCCATCTAATTGACAAGGTTTTTGTAGCTGAGAAGGAGCATGCAGACATCGAATCATCTGTAGAAAAGGCCAAACTGGAGAAAGAGTCATTCGATATCCCCAGCCTTGCAGACTCTTACAGAAAGGGGAAGAGGACCACCGTGATGCTGATGAAGGAACTCCAATCCCTGTGTCGAGACCTGGAGGAAGAGAGAGCCAAAAGATGCCAGCAGGAAGAGCAGATGATGGAGATGCTCAAAGACCTGCAGGCCCTCGAAGACATGATGACTTTCGCTAAATCACAGGGAGCTTTTCCGAACCTGCTTGGAGACTAAGAGCCATGACCTGGTGCTCCTTGGCCTGGGAGTGGGCCTAGGGCTTAAAGCGGTGCTGTTGCCTCCCCTCCACTCCGGCCTCCACCTCCCACCTGGAGGCTTTGTTCCTCCACTTCGACATCTACCTGTGGGTCACGGGGGCCAGTGGTTGCAAGGCTTGTCCTCCCCGGACTGAGTTCTTCCATCTTCACTTTCTAGGCACAGCACACAGCTCCTTCATGATTGACTCCCCCAAGTCGAAACACTATTACATGTCCTTGAACCACATCCAGCACTCTGCGACTTTCTTTGTCTTCACAGAAGTGTGGATTTGCTTTCAGTACTATCGAAAGACATACTTTCCTTAGAAGCGAATTATCTTTTACTCGGATGCCTTAGGAGTCTCATGTTCTTACATTGCCAAGGCTATTGATGGTAGTCTTTGATAGGGGAACTATTTTTTTTTATTCTCTCTGTAATATTGTATTATAGTTTACAAATAGATGTAATGTAGCAATAAAGACTTGTAATTATTAACAGCAGTATTGTTTTGGTTTTGTTTTCCAACATTGTCCCGTCATACATAAGGGAGTCACACCTCCCTCAAGTATGGATTATTTTAATTTAAATCCAAATAGCCAACTTGGAGCCTATCACAGGTGTCTGCTGGAGTGCTCAATGATTGCTCCATTGCGGAGAATACCCAGTGCTCATCACATCCCATGCCTTCCTTAATGGCTATCACCCATTGACCCATTCCCCTGGCCACTGCCTCTCCAGGAACAAAAGAAAGCTAGCCTATGACCCTAGGTATTTACCTTAAAGATACAAATGGAGCGATGCAATGTGACACCTGCCCTCCAAGGTTCATAGCAGCCATGTGCCCAGAAGCCAAATTGTGGAAAGAGCCAAGATAACCACTGATGGATGCACGGGTAAAGGTGATGTGGATTCTGCCCGTGCAGGCATTTATACACACACACACACACACACACACACACACACACACACACACACAATGGAGTACTCCTTAGCCCTCAGAAAGGATGAATACTTACCATTTACATCAAGATGGATGGAACTGGAAGGGATTTTGTTAAGTGAAATAAGCCAAACAGAGAAAGACAAGTATCATATGGTTTCACTCCTATTTAAGACAGGGCAGGGAGCTTCGGGAATGGGAGGGAAGGCAGAATGGCAAGTGGTTCGAGAAGGAGAGACACCGTAAGAGACTTCAACTTGTAATGCATTTTTAATTCCAGTTATTAAGTTTTTCATTTTTGGTTCTTGTTTTCTACCTCTTGTGTGAGGGTCTTATGTCCTGCACTCTTTTCTCGTGGACCGAGTGTTTTTAACCATTGCTTTAATAAGTGTAGCAGGCATATTGCTTATCTCTGCTTGACTTAGCTCCCTTGATTGGATGTTGTCCCGTTCTTTGTTTTGGGATACATTCCTGTGTCTGTTGGTTTTCTCTAACTCTCTCTGTTTCCATGCTTTAAGCAAGTCACCGAGATTTCCTGTTCTTGAACATTTTGACGATGTAGAAAGGAGTTCCTGTGATGCTCTGCAGTGGCCTGTTCCCTCCTCAGGAAGGCTGTGTTCATGTCACTTGAAGGCTGTCTCTAACCTGTGTTTTGAGAGCAATACTCTTGTGGCTGAGCTGCCTTTGCCCACAGGCAAGTCCTGTGCATTGGTTCGGTTGGTTGTGGGCAGGGTTCAGTCCCGCTGTGTTTAGTGTGTCAGTCTGGGGCTCCCTTGGGCTCGAGGTGACCCAGACCAGGCGTTGGCCAAAGATACAGTAGCCACACACTGTAGGGCTGTTCTCTTGTCTTGGTCCATGAAAAAGTTGCTTTGGTGGGAGGGGCCTGCTGTCAGAGCAGATATCGGCTTCCAGCCCATGCTACGGTTTGACATATTTCATATGTGTGGGTATCTTCTCGTTTCCTTAGGTCAAGAGTCACTCTAGAGTGCTGGACTGACCCCTGTGACGGTTGCTTGCACACTGTCAGGCACTGTTGCGGAGGGGCTCTGGCCAAGAAGTATTGGTGGGAGCCGTTCCGCAGAAGGAAGCAAGGAGTCCTAGTGCTAAGAAGATTGTGCAGATCTCTTTGGGGAGGCGACCTGTAGGTGCTTTGGCAGGGCTGGAGAGGATGACCTTGCAGGCAAATAGTAGTGCAGAATAAGCAGTAGCAGCAAGGCCCATTGTGGGAGGTAACCTGTAGCCACGGAAAACTCCTCCTCGGTGCACACTGGGATAGAAGGCGGACAAGTTGGCAGAAGGGAGCCAGCTGGGTTAAGAGTACTGAGCTGGTTTCCACAGGCCTCTGGGTATCTCAGCTGGTGGGCAAGGATGGGAAGTGGCACTAGTCAGCTCCTTTGTTCCTGGAGAAGCCGCTCCACAATCCCCTCCAGCCCATGCTCTGGGATTAGTCCACCAATCTCCATTTTGTGGACCTCCGTCATTTTTCAAACCACTCTTCACTGCTTTCCTTCTGAGGGCTGCTTATTTGATTGTCCCTTGAAGGGCAGGTGTGTAGGACTCAGGTTCCTCTTATCCTCCTGGCCCTCCCACAGCTGAGCCTAGTGATGCCAAAATGACAGGTATTCCCCCGCTGGAGATTGGAAGAACTCACAGAATTTGGCTCCTCTGGTTGGCAAAGCCAAATGGGATGGGGATTTGTCTTCCTTGCTGGCACCCCCATGACTGGAATGCCTCGTGTGTCTGTCAGCTTTTCTGTACCCTCTTCATCCATGGCATCTCTCCCTCCCAAGCACAGGTAGACAGGTCCCTTTCGATCCTGATGGCATCTCTCACTTTTCTCCTTTCTTGATCTAGCCTCTTTGGGGCATTTCGCTGTAGAGAGTCTGTTGTGCCAGTTTTGGGGTAATTTTCTGGGTTATTGACTCTGCTGTGGGTGCTGTGTAGATGGATCCATGGGACAGGGTCACCTTAGGATCCTCCTCCTCCACCATCTCCCTCGAAGGTGTTCCTCCGTTCACTACAGCATAATGTTGTTGTGGACACCGTCCACATTAGTTTTCAGAGCTAGAGGTTTACAGAGGTTGGTCTCTCCAATGGGAGTCTTCAAAGGCGGTGAACCGGATGTGGGATTCACATCTTTCCCTGCTCAAGAAGACGTTGGCAGTTCCCACTTCCTCCTGAGTATGTGACTCAGCCTCTACTAACTGTTTCAAAATGCGTTTTTCTTTTGTATCAGATGTATACCAGCAGCTCAGCTAGTTTGGGTTTCTTTCAGAGCTCATGGATCCATATGGAACTGCATATTCAGCGTGTCCTTGGAGGAGGTCATTTCCGGAGTGTCCCATGAAGCCATCTTGAGCTGGTACCCACTCTTGTATCTTCTCATTTTTTCTCCCTGGACGTGTTATATTCAAGAGATCTATATCTTCCGTTCTGGGGACTTGCCATTTAGTCTGCTATTGAAGTTTCCTTTTATATTCTTAAATTCAATTCGTGGCTTCTTTATATCCAGAACTTGTTGTGTTTTTCTTTGTTTGTTTTTTTTCTTTCAATGACTTCTGTTTCCTGATCTTCTCCTTTTTGTCATGCATTGCTTCTCTGTTTATTGAGTTGTCTGTGGTCTCTTGAAATTCACCGAAGTTCCTTCATTATTTTGAATTCTTTGTCAGGCAACTAAGAGGTTGCCATTTTTTGGAGGTTATTTCCTGAATAATTAGTGTGTTGTTTGACAGTATCCTATTTCCTGTACTAATTTTTGATAGGTTTCTCTGTATGAACTAGGTACTGTTCAGTAGCAGCAATACTTCCTACGAAGGCCATTTTGTTTTCCAATTTCTCAAATACTTTTGGAATAGTTACTATGCACTGAGCCTTGTTTATTGTTCTTTCAGGTAGCAATGTGTCCAAAACAAGTGTCCCCGCCCCCTCACCTGAAGTCCAAATACCATCTTATAAGGAAAGGTGGCCTTTTTGGAAATAGGCTATATGCAGTTGTGGCCAAGTTAAGATGAGGTCCGTAGCGTAGGGACTGATTCCAAATGACTGTTTTCCTTCAAAGAAGAGAGGAATTTGGACAGACAGTCAGACAGACACACACACACACACACACAAACACACACACACAGAAAGGATGCAACGGACCAAGTGAAGACAAAACAGACTTTGAGAAAGCCATGGGCTATAGATGCAGAGAGTGGATTAAAGGAGTTGCCAACCCAGCAAGTCCAAGGATAGATGGCCTTCACCAGATGCTAGGAGAGGAAGGAGTTCTCCATTCCACATATGAGAGAAAGAATGGCCCAACTGACTCCTTGTCTTGGCCTTCTTTCCAGAACTGGGAAAGAATAAACTTCTGTTCTTCTGAGCCATCCAGTTGGTGGCACTTACGCATAGCGGCTCTAGAAAATGCATCCAGAACTCTGTATTATAACACTGAAGTACAGGTATATAATTTAACAGGCTCTGGAAAAAGGTCTACCATTTGATCAATTTGGGAAGTAAGATGATGCCGCAGCTCGTTCAGCTCTAGGTATATAATTAGTGTATTTAGAACAGGATTATAAGTATGATTAACATGGGGACCTTTATTTACTAGTGAAACCAGACTCTGTCCCAGGACAGACAAGTAAGGAACTTACAATATTCCTGAGACGGCAAGACATATACCATGCCCACCCTGCAAAACAAGTGCAATCAGTATAAAAGAATTTTTTTCCAGTTGGTGACACTGGTCCAGGTATGATGACCTACCTACTAATTTCTAGTGAAGGAGTGGCTATATTTGATTGGAAACACTTTAGGGCAGAGGCATGAGGTTAGGATCATTTGGATTTGAGAGTTTAAAAGACTACAGACTTAAGGAGAAGGGCTTGCCTAGGTAACCATGTGGATAGAGCCTCAGAGGCAAAAAAGCCCGTGAGTGTGGGCTATTAAAGACCCACGCTCTTGTCTATGCTAACATTCTTCAGCACTGGCAAGTGCCCTGGGCAAAGTTCTGACCTTGGAACCCTATTTTTCCAGGCTTTTCGAGGGGATGCATCCTCTGAAGCAACAGAGAAGGGTTTCTACAAACGGTATCCTCAGGACAGACCAGGTAAGAGGAAAACAAAAGAAATAACAAAACAGGGCTTCAAGTACTTCACCCCACCCTGAATATCTGCACAATTTTAAACACTCACTCTCACGAAACTTATGATTGAGACAGAAAAGTCTATTTCGTTTGTTTTCACTGCTCAGTTAAGTCTCCAGTTGGACTTATAGAGTGGGAAACTGAGGTTGAGACTGCTGGCCCTTGGGAAGAAAGATCACAAGGGAATGTGACTAGACCTTAGAAACAGTGGTTCTTTGGGAAGTGCCCATCCCCTGTTTCTTTGGACGAAGCCCAAAGACTGGAGATGGGGAAGTAAAGCCCTAGATATGAGGAGAAGAGAGTAGTGCTTGGCTTCCCGCAGGTGATCCAAAAACTGGCAAGAGGCCCGATGGGGAAACCGATGAACCAAAATGGCATCCAAGAGAGACTTATTTAAAGGAGTATGAGGTCAAGCATACCAAGCCATGAACCGCCAGAGGAGTGTGGCTAGATAACCAAGGTTCCTGAGGACCCAAACCCCACCAAAGTTTCTGAAGTGTTGGGCGTATCAAGGCCCTCTAATAGAAATCAATCCTACTTGCTTGAGGGGAACGATGTTTCTTTTTTTTTTTTTTTTCAATTTATTATTTTCAGAAAAACAGTATTCATTATTTTTTCACCACACCCAGTGCTCCATGCAAGCTGTGCCCTCTATAATATCCACCACCTGGTACCCCAACCTCCCACCCCCCGTCACTTCAAACCCCTCAGACTGTTTTTCAGAGTCCATAGTGTCTCATGGTTCACCTCCCCTTCCAATTTACCCAAATTCCCTACTCCTCTCTAACGCCCCTTGTCCTCCATGCTATTTGTTATGCTCCACAAATAAGGGAAACCATATGATAATTGACTCTCTCTGCTTGACTTATTTCACTCAGCATAATCTCTTCTAGTCCCGTCCATGTTGCTACAAAAGTTGGGTATTCATCCTTTTGATGGAGGCATAATATTCTATAGTGTATATGGACCACATCTTCCTTATCCATTTCTTAAAGTATGGGTGGATTTGGTTGGCTAATATTTTGTTGTCTGTGTTGATCAGAGCTATGGGCCTGTCGTTCTCCATTGGCTTTTTGTTTTGTTTTCGTTTTTGTTTTTATGTTTTGTTTATCTACATTTGCTACCAGAGTCGTTCTAAGCGGGTAGAAGGACTTTGAACTTTTTTTCCATTCTTTTTTATTTTCTGGAACAGATGGAGAAGAATAGATATCAACTCCTAAGAGTTTGATAGACTCCACTTTTGAAGACCTCTGGATTCTGCAGTTTTGTTGGGAGTGTTCTGATTACTGATTCCACATCGTTGCTGGTAGTTTTCTCAAAATCTTTCTTTCTTGCTGTTTCAGTGTTGGGCGGTTCCATGTTTCTACAAATTTGTCCATTTCTTCTAGGTTACCCAGTTTCATAGCATATAATTTGTATGACAGTCTTTCATCGTACTTTCTTTTTCTGTGGTCTCAGTTATTGTTTTCTCTGTTTCATTTCTCAGTAGGATTCCCCGCCCCTTTTTTTGAAAGTCTTACTAAAGGTTTATCCTAGTTGGGAATCTTTTCAAGGAATCCCTTCCTAGTTTCAAAGATTCGTTGTTGTATTGTTGTGCGTTTAGTCTATATTTTCTTTATTTCTGCTGTGTTACTGAAGCTCCCTGTAATGGTGTACGTTCCATATTTTCTCCTGTGGTTGATGGCTAGTTTCATAAAGTTTTTGTAAGAAAAGATGCATGATACGACTTGAGTTGCCGTGAATTTAGTGAGACTTGTTTGTGGCCTTCAAAGTGATCTGTTTTGGAGAATGATCTATCAGTACTGGAAAAGAATGTGTATCTTCCTATTCTAGGCCAAATGTTGGTATATATCGTTGAGAGCCATCTAGTCCAATATGTCCTTCAAAGGCACAGTTTCCTCCAGGATTTTCTGTCTAGATGACCTCTCCATGGATGTAACCAAGGTGTACGTGTCCCCTGCTCTTATTGATTACTTTGATAAAGTTCCTTGTATTTTTTTGAAAGATTTTATTTATTTATTTGACAGAGATCACAAGTAGGCAGAGAGGCAGGCAGAGAGAGAAGGGGAAGCAGGCTTCCGACTGAGCAGAGAGTTCGATGCAAGGCTCGATGCCAGGACCCTGGGATCATGACCTGAGCCGAAGCAGACGCTAAACCCACTGAGCCACCTAGGTGTCCCCAAAGTTCCTTGTTTTTAATAGCTTCTTTATCTATTGGGGAGCTCCCATGTTGGGTGTAGAAATATTGGCAACTTTTGTATATTCTTCTTGATTAACTGCTTTGGGATTATCGTAGTGTCCTTCTATGTCTCTTGTTTCAGTCTTTGTTTGAAAGACTATTTTGTGTCTGCTGTAAGTTTTTCTACCCTGGCTCTCTTTTCACTTCTGATTACATGGCCAAAGTTCTTTCCAAACCTTCCCTTTATATTTACATCTGCCTGTAGGTCTGATATGTGACTATTGTGTGCAGTATATAGAGGGTCTACTTTTATCCATCCTGTAACCTTATGTCTCTTGTTTTTATGGTATGGCCCATTTACATTTAAAGTAATAGTTGATCACTCTCTCTGTCTCTCTCTCTGTCTCTCTCTCTCTATCTCTCTATCTATGTTTGTGTGTATTATTTTGCCACTTACTTTTTTTGGTTTTAGATTGTCTATACCCTTCTTCATTATTTCTTCTCTTGAACTTTCATGAATTGCTTGATTTCTTTAGGCTATACTGAGCTTCCTTCTTGTGTGTTTTTTGCCGATGTGTTACCAGTTTTTCGTTTGTAGTTACCTTTCTGTTTATATAGAGCATCCAATGCATATAGCAGTCTATGGTGAGTTGATGACTGCCTAAGTGTGAATCGAATATTCATGCTTGTCTCGTCCACGGTTTAGGTATGGTGTGTGATACCTTACATAATTTTATGTTATGCTTCGCTTGACCGATTATTAGAGATGTATTTCGTTTTATTGCTTTTGTGCTGCTTTCTTTTCTTCCTCCTATATATGCTCTTTCTTTTCACCTCAAAGAGTCTCCCTTAATGCTTCTTGTACAGACGGTATAGAGATCCTATATCCTTCAACTTTTGTTTGGGAAATTCCCTCTCTCCTTCTCTTCTGAGTGACAGCCTTGTTGGATAGAGTGTTGTTGGCTGTATTTTGTTTGTTTTTGTCTGTTGTTTAGGTTTCATTTTTCTTCTTTGTGTACATCGACTGTATCATCTCACTGAATTACAGACTGCAAAATTTCTGCTGAAATTTTGCCAAAACACTTCTTCTTTTCTCCTTTTGCTTTTTTGCCCCCTTTTTTATTAATTACTTAAAATTTTTAGCATAACTGTATTCATTATTTTTGCATCACACCAAGTGCTCCATGCAAGTCGTGCCGTCTCCAATACCCACCACCTGGATCCCACCAACTCCCACCCCCAGCCCCTTCAAAACCCTCAGATGGATTTTCAGCGTCCATAGTCTCTCATTGTTCAACTCCCTTTCCAATTTCCCTCACTTCCCTTCTCCTCATCATCTCCCCTTGTCTTCCATGCTATTTGTTATGCTCCACAAATAAGTGAAACCTTATGATCATTGACTTTCTCTGCTTGACTTACTTCACGCCGCATAATCTCTTCCAGTCCTGTCCCTGTTGCTACAAAAGTTGGGTATTTATCCTTTCTGATGGAGGCATAATATTCCATAGTGTATAGGGCTCACATCTTCCTTATCCATTTGTCCGTTGAAGGTCATCTTGGTACTTTCCATAGCTTGGCGACCGTGGCCATTGTGGCTATAAACATTGGGGTAGAGATGGCCCTTCTTATCGCTACCTCTGTATCCTTGGGGTAAATACCCAGTAGTTCATAGGCAGGGTCATAGGGAAGCTCTATTTTTAATTTCATGAGGAACCTCCACACTGTTCTCCAAAGTGGCTGCACCAACTTGCATTCCCACCAACAGCGGAAGAGGGTTCCCCTTTCTCCACATCCTCTCCAACACATGTGGTTTCCTGTCTTGCTCCTCCTGGCCAGTCTTAGTGGTGTAAGGTGGTATCTCAAGGTGGCTTTGATTTGAATCTCCCTGATGGCGATTGATGATGAACATGTTTTCATGTGTCTGATAGCCCTTTGTAAGGCTTCATGGCAGAACTGTCTGTATATATCTTCTGCCCATTTTTTGATATGATTGTCTGTTTTGTGTGTGTTGAGTTACAGGAGTTCTTTATAGATCCTGGATATCAACCTTTTGTCTGTCTTGGCATCAAAACAGACACAGACCAATGGAACAGAGTAGAGAGGCCAGATATGAACCCTCAGCTCTATGGTCAATTAATCTTCCACAGCACAGGAAAAAATATACAGGGGATAAAAAACATTCTCTTCAATAAATGGTGCTGAGAAAACTGGAGAGCTATATGCAGAAGAATGACACTCGACCATTCCTTACACCGTCCACAAGATAAACTCCAAATGGATAAAAGATCTCAACGTGAGACAGGAATCCATCAGAAACCTAGAGGAGAATATAGGCAGGAACGTCTTCGATATCAGCCACAGCAACTTCTTTCAAGTTATGTCTCCAAAGGCAATGGAAACAAAAGCGAAGATGAACTATTGGGTCTTCTTCAAACTCAAAGGCTTCTGCCCAGCAAAGGATAGAGGCAAGGAATCAAAGATGCAACCCACGGAATGGGAAACGGTATTTGGAAATGACAGGACACACAAAAGGTTGATATGCAGGATCTCTTGCTGCTTTCAAAATGATTTCTTTTCAGCCCCTTTTTGCCATTTGGATTATGAGGCATTTTGTGGTGGACTAGCTTGGGAAGATTTTGTTGGGGGCTCCTTGTGCATCCTGGATCTGGACTTTGGTTTCCTTCCCCAGATTCAGGAACGTTTTAGCTACGACTCGTGCAAATAAGTTTTCTTGTCCCCTTCCCTCTCTCTCCTCCTTCTGGCATCCATGTAATGCCCACGTTACTAAAGTTGATGGTGTCACTGACTTCTCCAATCGTATTTCATTTTTTTTTCTTTTTTTTTTCCTTTTTTTCCCCAAATTATTTATTTTCAGAAAAACATTATTCATTATTTTTTCACCACACCCAGTGCTCCATGCAAGCTGTGCCCTCTATAATATCCACCACCTGGTACCCCAACCTCCCATCCCCCCGCCACTTCAAACCCCTCAGACTGTTTTTCAGAGTCCATAGTCTCTCATGGTTCACCTCCCCTTCCAATTTACCCAAATTCCCTACTCCTCTCTAACGCCCCTTGTCCTCCATGTTATTGGTTATGCTCCACAAATGAGTGAAACCATATGATAATTGACTCTCTCTGCTTGACTGATTTCACTCAGCATAATCTCTTCCAGTCCCGTCCATGTTGCTACAAAATTTGGATATTCGTCCTTTCTGATGGAGGCATAATACTCCATAGTGTATATGGACCACATCTTCCTTATCCATTCATCCGATGAAGGGCATCTTGGTTCTTTCAATAGTTTGGCGACTGTGGCCATTCCTGCTATAAACATTGGGGTACAGATGGCCCTTCTTCTCACGACATCTGTATCTTTGGGGTAAATACCCAGGAGTGCAATTGCAGTGTCATAGGGAAGCTCGTATTTCATTTTTATCACAGGTTTTCCCCCTAGACTTCAGTTTGATTTTTTTCCGTCATTCTATCTTTCGGATCACTGATCCTTCTGCTTGCTCTCGCCTTTTGTGTGTTCCATGTAATGTGTTTTTGGCCCATTTCCTGTATTTTAGGTTTAACAGATAGAATTAAGAATGGGGGTGGGGGCATGGAAATTTAGACAGTCATGGAGACGAGCATACGAACCTCCCCCCACCACCCCTCCCCCAGACCCTGCCATATACCTGACTCCATGGGAATGCCGGTTGCTGGTTGGGTTCCAGGCGGAATGTTGAGGGTGTGTTGTGACTACCGGATCCACGGTGACCATCACTTGTCCTGTGGTCGAGCAGTACCATGGAGCATCTGCCAGGCTCTCTGGAGCATGGCTTTGAACTGATCCTTGGGAAGCTGGATGAGATGATGGCGAAGCTGCTGCCAATTGACTCGAGTCCTCGGCTGATGTTCCACAACCTCCAGTGGGAGACACTGCTGTGTCCGCCTGTCATTGGCTTCTTGGTGGGCCTCCTCTTTCTATGCCGACTTGTTCAGTCTGTTAGAAGTCACTCCTACGAGAAACGTGAGAAGCAGCTGGCAGAAGCACTGGCTGCAGGGATCGAGGAGAAATGCCACCTCATTGACAAGGTTTTTGTAGCTGAGAAGGAGCATGCAGCCATCGAATCATCTGTAGAAAAGGCCAAACTGGAGAAAGAGTCATTCGATATCCCCAGCCTTGCAGACTCTTACAGAAAGGGGAAGAGGACCACCATGATGCTGATGAAGGAACTCCAATCCCTGTGCCTAGACCTGGAGGAAGAGAGAGCCAAAAGATGCCAGCAGAAAGAGCAGATGATGGAGATGCTCAAAGACCTGCAGGCCCTCGAAGACATGATGACTTTCGCTAAATCACAGGGAACTTTTCAGAACCTACTTGGAGACCAAGAGCCAAGCCCTGGTGCTCCTTGTCCTGGGAGTGGGCCTAGGGCTTAAAGCGGTGCTGTTGCCTCCCCTCCACTCCGGCCTCCCACCTCCCACCTGGAGGCTTTGTTCCTCCACTTCGACATCTACCTGTGGGTCACGGGGGCCAGTGGATGCAAGGCTTGTCCTCCCCGGACTGAGTTCTTCCATCTTCACTTGCTAGGCACAGCACACAGCTCCTTCATGATTGACTCCCCCAAGTCGAAACACTATTGCATGTCCTGGAACCACACTCAGCACTCTGGGACTTTCTTTGTCTTCACAGAAGTGTGGATTTGCTTTCAGTACTATCGAAAGACATACTTTCCTTAGAAGCGAATTATCTTTTACTCGGATGCCTTAGGAGTCTCATGTTCTTACATTGCCAAGGCTATTGATGGTAGTCTTTGATAGGGGAACTATTTTTTTTTATTCTCTCTGTAATATTGTATTATACTTTACAAATAGATGTAATGTAGCAATAAAGACTTGTAATTATTAACAGCAGTATTGTTTTGGTTTTGTTTTCCAACATTGACAAGTCATACATAAGGGAGTCACACCTCCCTCAAGTATGTATTATTTTAATTTAAATCCAAATAGCCAACTTGGAGCCTATCACAGGTGTCTGCTGGAGTGCTCAATGATTGCTCCATTGCGGAGAATACCCAGTGCTCATCACATCCCATGCCTTCCTTAATGGCTATCACCCATTGACCCATTCCCCTGGCCACTGCCTCTCCAGGAACAAAAGAAAGCTAGCCTATGACCCTAGGTATTTACCTTAAAGATACAAATGGAGCGATGCAATGTGACACCTGCCCTCCAAGGTTCATAGCAGCCATGTGCCCAGAAGCCAAATTGTGGAAAGAGCCAAGATAACCACTGATGGATGCACGGGTAAAGGTGATGTGGAGTCTGCCCGTGTAGGCATTTATACACACACACACACACACACACACACACACCACACAAACACACACACACACACACACACACACACACATACACACAATGGAGTACTCCTTAGCCCTCAGAAAGGATGAATACTTACCATTTACATCAAGATGGATGGAACTGGAAGGGATTTTGTTAAGTGAAATAAGCCAAACAGAGAAAGACAAGTATCATATGGTTTCTCTCCTATTTAAGATAGGGCAGGGAGCTTCGGGAATGGGAGGGAAACAGAATGGCAAGTGGTTCGAGAAGGAGAGACACCGTAAGAGACTTCAACTTGTAATGCATTTTTAATTCCAGTTATTAAGTTTTTCATTTTTGGTTCTTGTTTTCTACCTCTTGTGTAGGGGTCTTATGTCCTGACTCTTTTCTCGTGTACCGAGTGTTTTTAACCATTGCTTTAATAAGTGTAGCAGGCATATTGCTTATCTCTGCTTTACTTAGCTCCTTTGAAGGGATGTTGTTCCGTTCTTTGTTTTTGGATACATTCCTGTGTCTGTTGGTTTTCTCTAACTCTCTCTGTTTCCATGCTTTAAGCAAGTCACCTAGATTTCCTGTTCTTGAACATTTTGACGATGTAGAAAGGAGTTCCTGTGATGCTCTGCAGTGGCCTGTTCCCTCCTCAGGAAGGCTGTGTTCATGTCACTTGAAGGCTGTCTCTAACCTGTGTTTTGAGAGCAATACTCTTGTGGCTGAGCTGCCTTTGCCCTCAGGCAAGTCCTGTGCAGTGGTTTGGTTGGTTGTGGGCAGGGTTCAGTCCCGCTGTGGTTAGTGGGCCAGTCTGGGGCTCCCTTGGTCTCGAGGTGAGCCAGACCAGGCATTGGCCAAAGATACAGTAGCCCCACACTGTAGGGCTGTTCTCTTGTCTTGGTCCCTGAAAAGCTTGCTTTGGTGGGAGGGGCCTGCTGTCAGAGCAGATATCGGCTTCCAGCCCATGCTACGGTTTGACATATTTCATATGTGTGGGTATGTTCTCGTTTCCTTAGGTCAAGAATCACTCTAGAGTGCTGGACTGACCCCTGTGACGGTTGCTTGCACACTGTCAGGCACTGTTGCGGAGGGGCTCTGGCCAAGAAGTATTGGTGGGAGCCGTTCCGCAGAAGGAAGCAAGGAGTCCTAGTGCTAAGAAGATTGTGCAGATCTCTTTGGGGAGGCGACCTGTAGGAGCTTTGGCAGGGCTGGAGAGGATGACCTTGCAGGCAAATAGTACTGCAGGATAAGCAGTAGCAGCAAGGCCCATTGTGGGAGGTAACCTGTAGCCACGGAAAACTCCTCCTCGGACCACACTGGGATAGAAGGCGGACAAGTTGGCAGAAGGGAGCCAGCTGGGTTAAGAGTACTGAGCTGGTTTCCACAGGCCTCTGGGTATCTCAGCTGGTGGGCAGGGATGGGAAGAGGCACTAGTCAGCTCCTTTGTTCCTGGAGAAGCCGCTCCACAATCCCCTCCAGCCCATGCTCTGGGATTAGTCCACCAATCTCCATTTTGTGGACCTCCGTCATTTTTCAAACCACTCTTCACTGCTTTCCTTCTGAGGGCTGCTTATTTGATTGTCCCTTGAAGGGCAGGTGTGTAGGACTCAGGTTCCTCTTATCCTCCTGGCCCTCCCACAGCTGAGCCTAGTGATGCCAAAATGACAGGTATTCCCCCGCTGGAGATTGGAAGAACTCACAGAATTTGGCTCCTCTGGTTGGCAAAGCCAAATGGGATGGGGATTTGTCTTCCTTGCTGGCACCCCCATGCCTGGAATGCCTCGTGTGTCTCTCAGCTTTTCTCTACCCTCTTCATCCATGCCATCTCTCCATCCCAAGCACAGGTAGACAGGTCCCTTTCGATCCTGATGGCATCTCTCACCTTTCTCCTTTCTTGATCTAGCCTCTTTGGGGCATTTCTCTGTAGAGAGTCTGTTGTGCCAGTTTTGGGGTAATTTTCTGGGTTATTGACTCTGCTGTGGGTGCTGTGTAGATGGATCCATGGGACAGGGTCACCTTAGGATCCTCCTCCTCCACCATCTCCCTCGAAGGTGGTCCTCCGTTCACTACAGCATAATGTTGTTGTGGACACCGTCCACATTAGTTTTCAGAGCTAGAGGTTTACAGAGGTTGGTCTCTCCAATGGGAGTCTTCAAAGGTGGTGAACCGGATGTGGGATTCACATCTTTCCCTGCTCAAGAAGACGTTGGCAGTTCCCACTTCCTCCTGAGTCTGTGACTCAGCCTCTACTAACTGTTTCAAAATGCGTTTTTCTTTTGTATCAGATGTATACCAGCAGCTCAGCTAGTTTGGGTTTCTTTCAGAGCTCATGGATCCATATGGAGCTGCATATTCAGCGTGTCCTTGGAGGAGGTCATTTCCGGAGTGTCCCATGAAGCCATATTGAGCTGGTACCCACTCTTGAATCTTCTCATTTTTTCTCCCTGGACGTGTTATATTCAAGAGATCTATATCTTCCGTTCTGGGGACTTGCCATTTAGTCTGCTATTGAAGTTTCCTTTTATATTCTTAAATTCAATTCGTGGCTTCTTCATATCCAGAACTTGTTGTGTTTTTCTTTGTTTGTTTGTTTCTTTCAATGACTTCTGTTTCCTGATCTTCTCCTTTTTGTCATGCATTGTTTCTCTGTTTATTGAGTTGTCTGTGGTCTCTTGAAATTCACCGAAGTTCCTTCATTATTTTGAATTCTTTGTCAGGCAACTAAGAGGTTGCCATTTTTTGGTGGTTATTTCTTGAATAATTAGTGTGTTGTTTGACAGTATCCTATTTTTTGTACTAATTTTTGATAGGTTTCTCTGTATGAACTAGGTACTGTTCAGTAGCAGCAATACTTCCTACAAAGGCCATTTTGTTTTCCAATTTCTCAAATACTTTTGGAATAGTTACTATGCACTGAGCCTTGTTTATTGTTCTTTCAGGTAGCAATGTGTCCAAAACAAGTGTCCCCGCCCCCTCACCTAAAGTCCAAATACCATCTTATAAGGAAAGGTGGCCTTTTTGCAAATAGGCTATATGCAGTTATGGCCAAGTTAAGATGAGGTCCGTAGCGTAGGGACTGATTCACAATGACTGTTTTCCTTCAAAGATTAGAGGAATTTGGACAGACAGACACACACACACACACACACACACACACACACAGAAAGGATACAACGGCCCAAGTGAAGACAAAACAGACTTTGAGAAAGCCATGTGCTATAGATGCAGAGATTGGATTAAAGGAGTTGCCAACCCAGCAAGTCCAAGGATAGATGGCCTTCACCAGATGCTAGGAGAGGAAGGAGTTCTCCATTCCACATATGAGAGAAAGAATGGCCCAACTGAATCCTTGTCTTGGCCTTCTTTCCAGAACTGGGAAAGAATAAACTTCTGTTCTTCTGAGCCATCCAGTTGGTGGCACTTACGCATAGCGGCTCTAGAAAATGCATCCAGAACTCTGTATTATAACACTGAAGTACAGGTATATAATTTAACAGGCTCTGGAAAAAGCTCTACCATTTGATCAATTTGGGCAGTAAGATGATGCCGCAGCTCGTTCAGCTCTAGGTATATAATTAGTGTATTTAGAACAGGATTATAAGTATGATTAACGTGGGGACCTTATTTACTACTGAAACAAGACTCTGTCCCAGGACAGACAAGTAAGGAACTTACAATATTCCTGAGATGGCAAGACATATGCCATGCCCACTCTGCAAAACAAGTGCAATCAGTATAAAAGAATTTTTTTCCAGTTGGTGACACTGGTCCAGGTATGATGACCTACCTACTAATTTCTAGTGAAGGAGTGGCTATATTTGATTGGAAACACTTCAGGGCAGAGGCATGAGCTTAGGATCATTTGGATTTGAGAGTTTAAAAGAATACAGACTTATGGTTCTTGGTGCTATAGTAAATGGAATCGATTCTCTAATTTCCCTTTCTGTATTTTCATTGTTAGTGTATAAGAAAGCCACTGATTTCTGCACATTGACTTTGTATCCTGCCACGCTGCTGAATTGCTGTATGAGTTCTAGTAGTTTGGGGGTGGAGTCTTTTGGGTTTTCCATATAAAGAATCATGTCATCTGCGAAGAGAGTTTGACTTCTTCATTACCAATTTGGATACCTTTTATTTCTCTCTGTTGTCTGATTGCTGTTGCTAGGACTTCTAATACTATGTTGAATAAGAGTGGTGAAAGTGGGCATCCTTGTCTTGTTCCTGATCTCAATGGGAAGGCTGCAAGCTTTTTCCCATTGAGGATGATATTTGCTGTGGGTCTTTCATAGATAGATTTGATGAGGTTCAGGAATGTTCCCTCTATCCCTATACTTTGAAGCGTTTTAATCAGGAACGGATGTTGGATTTTGTCAAATGCTTTTTCTGCATCAATTGAGAGGACCATGTGGTTCTTCTCTCTTCTCATATTAATTTGTTGTATCACATTGATTGATTTACGAATGTTGAACCATCCTTGTAGCCCAGGGATGAATCCCACCTGATCATGGTGGATAATCTTTTTAATGTGTTGTTGGATCCTGTTGGCTAGGATCTTGTTGAGAATCTTAGCATCCATATTCATCAGTGATATTGGTCTGAAATTCTCCTTTTTGGTATGGTCCTTGCCTGGTTTGGGGATCAGGGTAATGCTGGCTTCATAGAAAGAGTCTGGAAGTTTTCCTTCTGCTTCAATTTTTTGAAACAGCTTCAGGAGAATAGGTGTTATTTCTTCTTGGAAGGTTTGGTAGAATTCCCCAGGGAATCCGTCAGGTCCTGGGCTCTTGTTTTTTGGGAGATTTTTGATCACTGCTTCAATCTCGTTATTAGATATCGGTCTATTCAGGTTGTCGATTTCTTCCTGGTTCAATTTTGGTAGTTTATATTTTTCCAGGAATGCATCCATTTCATCTAGGTTGCTAAGCTTATTGGCATATAACTGTTCGTAATAACTTCTGATGATTGTTTCTACTTCCTTGGTGTTAGTTGTGATCTCTCCCTTTTCATTCATAATTTTATGAATTTGGGATTTCTCTCTTTTCTTTTGGATTAGTGTAGCCAGTGGCTTATCGATCTTATTGATTCTTTCAAAAACCAGCTTCTAGTTTCATTGATACGTTCTACTGTATCTCTGGTTTCTCCCTCATTGGTCTCAGCTCTAATCTTGATGATTTCCCTTCTTATGTGTGGAGTTGGTTTGATTTGCTGTTGATCCTCCAGTTCTTTAAGGTGTAGAGACAGCTGGTGTGTTCTGGATTTTTGCACTCCTGGGTATTTACCCCAAGATACAGATGTCATGAAAAGAAGGGCCATCTGTACCCCAATGTTTATAGCAGCAATGGCCACAGTCGCCAAACTATGGAAAGAACCAAGATGCCCTTCAACGGATGAATGGATAAGGAAGATGTGGTCCATATACACTATGGAGTATTATGCCTCCATCAGAAAGGACGAATATCCAACTTTTGTAGCAACATGGACGGGACTGGAAGAGATTATGCTGAGTGAAATCAGTCAAGCAGAGAGAGTCAATTATCATATGGTTTCACTCATTTGTGGAGCATAACCAATTGCATGGAGGACAGGGGGTGTTAGAGAGGAGTAGGGAATTTGGGTAAATTGGAAGGGGAGGTGAACCATGAGAGACGATGGACTCTGAAAAACAGTCTGAGGGGTTTGAAGTGGCGGGGGGATGGGAGGTTGGGGTACCAGGTGGTGGTATTATAGAGGGCACAGCTTGCATGGAGCACTGGGTGTGGTGAAAAAATAATGAATACTGTTTTTATGAAAATAAATAAATTGGGAGGAAAAAAAAAAAAGACTACAGACTTAAGGAGAAGGGCTTGCCTAGGTAACCATGTGGATAGAGCCTCAGAGGCAAAAAGCCCGTGAGTGTGGGCTATTAAAGACCCACGCTCTTGTCTATGCTAACATTCTTCAGCACTGGGAAGTGCCCTGGGCAAAGTTCTGACCTTGGAACCCTATTTTTCCAGGCTTTTCGAGGGGATGCATCCTCTGAAGCAACAGAGAAGGGTTTCTACAAACGGTATCCTCAGGACAGACCAGGTAAGAGGAAAACAAAAGAAACAATAAAACAGGGCTTCAAGTACTTCACCCCACCCTGATTATCTACACAATTTTAAACACTCACTCTCACGAAACTTATGCTTGAGACAGAAAAGTCTATTTCGTTTGTTTTCACTGCTCAGTTAAGACTCCAGTTGGACTTATAGAGTGGGAAACTGAGGTTGAGACTGCTGAGCCTATGGGAAGAAAGATCACAAGGGAATGTGACTAGACCTTAGAAACAGTGGTTCTTTGGGAAGTGCCCATCCCCTGTTTCTTTGGACGAAGCCCAAAGACTGGAGATGGGGAAGTAAAGCCCTAGATATGAGGAGAAGAGAGTAGTGCTTAGCTTCCCACAGGTGATCCAAAAACTGGCAAGAGGCCCGATGGGGAAACCGATGAACCATAATGGCATCCAAGAGAGACTTATTTAAAGGAGTATGAGGTCAAGCATACAAGTCATGAACTGCCAGAGGAGTATGGCAAGATAACCAAGGTTCCTGAGGACCCAAACCCCACCAAAGTTTCTGAAGTGTTGGGCGCATCAAGGCCCTCTAATAGAAATCAATCCTACTTGCTTGAGGGGAACGATGTTTCTTTTTTTTTTTCCAATTTATTTATTTTCAGAAAAACAGTATTCATTATTTTTTCACCACACCCAGTGCTCCATGCAAGCTGTGCCCTCTATAATACCCACCACCTGGTACCCCAACCTCCCACCCCCCGCCACTTCAAACCCCTCAGACTGTTTTTCAGAGTCCATAGTGTCTCATGGTTCACCTCCCCTTCCAATTTACCCAAATTCCCTACTCCTCTCTAACGCCCCTTGTCCTCCATGCTATTTGTTATGCTCCACAAATAAGTGAAACCATATGATAATTGACTCTCTCTGCTTGACTTATTTCACTCAGCATAATCTCTTCTAGTCCCTTCCATGTTGCTACAAAAGTTGGGTATTCATCCTTTCTGATAGAGGCATAATACTCCATAGTGTATATGGACCACATCTTCCTTATCCATTTCTTAAAGTATGGGTGGATTTGGTTGGCTAATATTTTGTTGTCTGTGTTGATCAGAGCTATGGGCCTGTCGTTCTCCATTGGCTTTTTTTTTTTTTTTGTTTTCTTTTTTTTTTTTTTACGTTTTGTTCATCTAGATTTGCTTCCAGAGTCATTCTAAGCCGGTAGAAGGACTTTGAACTTTTTTTCCATTCTTTTTTATTTTCTGGAAGAGATGGAGAAGAATAGATATCAACTCCTAAGAGTTTGATAGACTCCACTTTTGAAGACCTCTGGATTCTGCAGTTTTGTTGGGAGTGTTCTGATTACTGATTCCACATCGTTGCTGGTAGTTTTCTCAAAATCTTTCTTTCTTGCTGTTTCAGTGTTGGGCGGTTCCATGTTTCTACAAATTTGTCCATTTCTTCTAGGTTACCCAGTTTCATAGCATATAATTTGTATGACAGTCTTTCATCGTACTTTCTTTTTCTGTGGTCTCAGTTATTGTTTTCTCTGTTTCATTTCTCAGTATGATTCCCCGCCCCTTTTTTTGAAAGTCTAACTAAAGGCTTATCCTAGTTGGGGATCTTTTCAAGGAATCCCTTCCTAGTTTCAAAGATTCGTTGTTGTATTGTTGTGGGTTTAGTCTATATTTTCTTTATTTCTGCTGTGTTACTGAAGCTCCCTGTAATGGTGTACGTTCCATATTTTCTCCTGTGGTTGATGGCTAGTTTCATAAAGTTTTTGTAAGAAAAGATGCATGATACGACTTGAGTTGCCGTGAATTTGGTGAGACTTGTTTGTGGCCTTCAAAGTGATCTGTTTTGGAGAATGATCTATCAGTACTGGAAAAGAATGTGTATCTTCCTATTCTAGGCCAAATGTTGGTATATATCGTTGAGAGCCATCTAGTCCAATATGTCCTTCAAAGGCACAGTTTCCTCCAGGATTTTCTGTCTAGATGACCTCTCCATGGATGTAACCAAGGTGTACGTGTCCCCTGCTCTTATTGATTACTTTGAAAAAGTTCCTTGTATTTTTTTGAAAGATTTTATTTATTTATTTGACAGAGATCACAAGTAGGCAGAGAGGCAGGCAGAGAGAGAAGGGGAAGCAGGCTTCCGACTGTGCAGAGAGTTCGATGCAAGGCTCGATGCCAGGACCCTGGGATCATGACCTGAGCCGAAGCAGACACTAAACCCACTGAGCCACCTAGGTGTCCCCAAAGTTCCTTGTTTTTAATAGCTTCTTATGTATTGGGGGGCTCCCATGTTGGGTGTAGAAATATTGGCAACTTTTGTATGTTCTTCTTGATTAACTGCTTTGGAATTATCGTACTGTCCTTCTATGTTTCTTGTTTCATCTTTGTTTGAAAGACTATTTTGTGTCTGCTGTAAGTATTTCTACCCTGGCTCTCTTTTCACTTCTGATTACATGGCCAAAGTTCTTTCCAAACCTTCCCTTTATATTTACATCTGTCTGTAGGTCTGATATGTGACTATTGTGTGCAGTATATAGAGGGTCTACTTTTATCCATCCTGTCACCTTATGTCTCTTGTTTTTAGGGTATGGCCCATTTACATTTAAAGTAATATTTGATCTCTCTCTCTGTCTCTCTCTCTCTCTCTATGTTTGTGTGTATTTTTTTCCACTTTCTTTTTTGTTTTTAGATTGTCTGTACTGTTCTTCATTATTTCTTCTCTTGAACTTTCTCTCATGAATTGCTTGATTTCTTTAGGCTATACTGAGCTTCCTTCTTGTGTGTTTTTTGCAGATGTGTTACCAGTTTTGGTTTGTAGTTACCATTCTGTTTATATAGATCATCCTATGCACATAGCAGTCTATGGTGAGTTGATGACTGCTTATGTTTGAATCGCATATTCACGCTTGTCTCTTCCACGGTTTAGGTATGGTGTGTGATACGTTACAACGTTTTATGGTATGCTTCCCTTGACCTATTATTAGAGATGTAGTTCCTTTTATTGCTTTTGTGCTGCTTTCATTTGTTCCTCCTATATATGCTCTTTCTTTTCACCTCAAAATGTCTCCCTTAATGCTTCTTGTAAAGATGGTATAGGGATCCTAATTCCTTCAACTTTTGTTTGGGAAATTCCCTCTCTCCTTCTCTTCTGAGTGACAGCCTTGTAGGATAGAGTGTTGTTGGCTGGATTTTGTTTGTTTTTGTCTGTTGTTTAGGTTTCATTTTTCTTCTTTGTGTACATCGACTGTATCATCTCACTCAATTACAGACTGCAAAATTTCTGCTGAAAAGTTTGTCAAAACACTTCTTTTCTCCTTTTGCTTTTTTTGCCCCCTTTTTTATTAATTACTTAAAATTTTTAGCATAACTGTATTCATTATTTTTGCATCACACCAAGTGCTCCATGCATGTTGTGCCATCTCCAATACCCACCACCTGGATCCCACCAACTCCCACCCCCAGCCACTTCAAAACCCTCAGATGGATTTTCAGCGTCCATAGTCTCCCATTGTTCAACTCCCTTTCCAATTTCCCTCACTTCCCTTCTCCTCTTCATCTCCCCTTGTCTTCCATGCTATTTGTTATGCTCCACAAATAAGTGAAACCTTATGATCATTGACTTTCTCTGCTTGACTTATTTCACGCTGCATAATCTCTTCCAGTCCTGTCCCTGTTGCTACAAAAGTTGGGTATTTATCCTTTCTGATGGAGGCATAATATTCCATAGTGTATAGGGCTCACATCTTCCTTATCCATTTGTCTGTTGAAGGGCATCTTGGTTCTTTCCATAGCTTGGCGACCGTGGCCATTGTGGCTATAGACATTGGGCTAGAGATGGCCCTTCTTATCACTACATCTGTATCCTTGGGGTAAATACCCAGTAGTTCAATGGCAGGGTCATAGGGAAGCTCTATTTTTAATTTCGTGAGGAACCTCCACACTGTTCTCCAAAGTGGCTGCACCAACTTGCATTCCCACCAACAGTGGAAGAGGGTTCCCCTTTCTCCACATCCTCTCCAACACATGTGGTTTCCTGTCTTGCTCCTCCTGGCCAGTCTTAGTGGTGTAAGGTGGTATCTCAAGGTGGCTTTGATTTGAATCTCCCTGATGGCAAGTCGTGATGAAAATGTTTTCATGTGTCTGATAGCCCTTTGTAAGGCTTCATGGCAGAACTGTCTGTTCATATCTTCTGCCCATTTTTTGAAATGATTGTCTGTTTTGTGTGTGTTGAGTTACAGGAGTTCTTTATAGATCCTGGATATCAACCTTTTGTCTGTCCTGGCATCAAAACAGACACATAGGCCAATGGAACAGAGTAGAGAGCCCAGATATGGACCCTCAGCTCTATGGCCAATTAATCTTTGACAACACAGGAACAAACATACAGGGGATAAAAACATTCTCTTCAATAAATGGTGCTGAGAAAACTGGAGAGCTATATGCAGAAGAATGACACTCGACCATTCCTTACACCGTCCACAAAGATAAACTCCCAATGGATAAAAGATCTCCATGTGAGACAGGAATCCATCAGAATCCTAAAGAGAATATAGGCAGGAACCTCTTCGATATCAGCCACAGCAACTTCTTTCAAGATATGTCCCCAAAGTCCACGGAAACAAAAGCGACAATGAACTTTTGGGTCTTCTTCAAACTCAAAGGCTTCTGCCCAGCAAAGGAAAGAGGCAAGGAAACAAAGAAGCAACCCACGGAATGGGAAAAGGTATTTGGAAATGACAGGACACACAAAAGGTTGATATGCAGGATCTCCTTCTGCTTTGAAAATGATTTCTTTTCACCCCCTTTTTGCCATTTGGATTATGAGGCATTTTGTGGTGGACTAGCTTGGGAAGATTTTGTTGGGGGCTCCTTGTGCATCCTGGATCTGGACTTTGGTTTCCTTCCCCAGATTCAGGAACGTTTTAGCTACGACTCGTGCAAATAACTTTTCTGTCCCCTTCCCTCTCCCCTCCTTCTGGCATCCCTGTAATGCCCACGTTACTAAAGTTGATGGTGTCACTGACTTCTTCAATCATATTTCATTTTTATAACAGGTTTTTCACCCTACACTTCAGGTTGATTGTTTTCCATCAATCTATCTTTCGGATCACTGATCCTTCTGTTTGCTCTCGCCTTCTGTGTGTTCCATGTAATGTGTTTTTGGCCCATTTCCTGTATTTTAGGTTTAACAGATAGAATTACGAATGGGGGGTGGGGGCAAGGGAATTTAGACAGTCATGGAGATGAGCATACGAACCTCCCCCGACCACCCCGCCCCCTGAACCTGCCATGTACCTGACTACATGGGAATGCCGGTTGCTGGTTGGGTTCCAGGCGGAATGTTGAGGGTGTGTTGTGACTACCGGATCCAAGGTGACCATCACTTGTCCTGTGGTCGAGCAGTACCATGGAGCAGCTGCCAGGCTCTCTGGAGCATGGCTTTGAACTGATTCTTGGGAAGCTGGATGAGATGATGGCGAAGCTGCTGCCAATTGACTCGAGTCCTCGGCTGATGTTCCACAACCTCCAGTGGGAGACACTGCTGTGTCCGCCTGTCATTGGCTTCTTGGTGGGCCTCCTCTTTCTATGCCGACTTGTTCAGTCTGTTAGAAGTCACTCCTACGAGAAACGTGAGAAGCAGCTGGCAGAAGCACTGGCTGCAGGGATCGAGGAGAAATGCCACCTCATTGACAAGGTTTTTGTAGCTGAGAAGGAGCATGCAGCCATCGAATCATCTGTAGAAAAGGCCAAACTGGAGAAAGAGTCATTCGATATCCCCAGCCTTGCAGACTCTTACAGAAAGGGGAAGGCGACCAACGTGATGCTGATGAAGGAACTCCATTCTCTGTGTCGGGACCTGGAGGAAGAGAGAGCCAAAAGATGCCAGCAGGAAGAGCAGATGATGGAGATGCTCAAAGACCTGCAGGCCCTCGAAGACATGATGACTTTCGCTAAATCACAGGGAGCTTTTCCGAACCTGCTTGGAGACCAAGAGCCAAGCCCTGGTGCTCCTTGTCCTGGGAGTGGGCCTAGGGCTTAAAGCGGTGCTGTTGCCTCCCCTCCACTCCGGCCTCCCACCTCCCACCTGGAGGCTTTGTTCCTCCACTTCGACATCTACCTTCGGGTCACAGTGGCCAGTGGATGCAAGGCTTGTCCTCCCCGGACTGAGTTCTTCCATCTTCACTTGCTAGGCACAGCACACAGCTCCTTCATGATTGACTCCCCCAAGTCGAAACACTATTGCATGTCCTCCAACTGCACTCAGCACTCTGGGACTTTCTTTGTCTTCACAGAAGTGTGGATTTGCTTTCAGTACTACCGAAAGACATACTCTCCTTAGAAGCGAATTATCTTTTACCCTGATGCCTTAGTATTCTCATGTTCTAACATTGCCAAGGCTATTGATGGTAGTCTTTGATAGGGAACAATTTTTTTTTTTATTCTCTCTGTAATATTGTTATATAGTTTACAAATAGTTGTAATGTAGCAATAAAGACTTGTAGTTATTAATAGCAGTATTGTTTTGGTTTTGTTTTCCAACATTGACCAGTCATACATAAGGGAGTCACACCTCCCTCAAGTATGGATTATTTTAATTTAAATCCAAATAGCCAACTTGGAGCCTATCACCGGTGTCTGCTGGAGTGCTCAATGATTGCTCCTTTGCGGAGAATACCCAGTGCTCATCACATCCCATGCCCTCCTTAATGGCTATCACCCATTGACCCATTCCCCTGGCCACTGCCTCTCCAGCAACAAAAGAAAGCTAGCCTATGACCCTAGATATTAACTCTAAAGATACAAATGGAGCGATGCAATGTGACACGCGCCCTTAAAGGTTCTTAGAAGCCATGTGCCCAGAAGCCAAACTGTGGAAAGAGCCAAGATATTCACTGATGGATGCACGAGTAAATGTGATGTGGAATCTGCCCATGCAGGCACATATAGACACACACACATCGCACACACACACACACACACACACACACACAAACAATGGAGTACTCCTTAGCACTAAGAAAGGATGAATACTTACCATTTACATCAAGATGAAAGAACTGGAAGGGATTTTGCTAAGTGAAATAAGCCAAACAGAGAAAGACAAGTATCATGTGATTTCACTCCTATGTAACACAGGGTAGGGAACTTCGGGAATGGGAGGGAAAACAGAATGGCAAGTGGTTCGAGAAGGAGAGACACTGTAAGAGACTTCAACTTGTAATGCATTTTTAATTCCATTTATTAAGTTTTTCATCTTTGGTTCTAGTTTTCTACAACTTGTGTGAGGGCCTTATGTCCTTCACTCTTTTCTCGTGGACAGAGTGTTTTTAAACATTGCTTTAATAAGTGTAGCAGGCATATTGCTTATCTCTGCTTGACTTAGCTCCCTTGATGGGATATTGTCCCGTTCTTTGTTTTTAGATACATTCCTGTGTCTGTTGATTTTCTCTAACTCTCTCTGTTTCCATGCTTTAAGCAAGACACCTAGATTTCCTGTTCTTGAACATTTTGACGATGTAGAAAGGAGTTCCTGTGATGCTCTGCAGTGGCCTGTTCCCTCCTCAGGAAGGCTGTGTTCATGTCACTTGAAGGCTGTCTCTAACCTGTGTTTTGAGAGCAATACTCTTGTGGCTGAGCTGCCTTTGCCCACAGGCAAGTCCTGTGCAGGGGTTTGGTTGGTTGTGGGCAGGGTTCAGTCCCGCTGTGGTTAGTGGGCCAGTCTGGGGCTCCCTTGGGCTCGAGGTGAGCCAGACCTGGCGTTGGCCAAAGATAGAGTAGCCCCACACTGTAGGGCTGTTCTCTTGTCTTGGTCCCTGAAAAGCTTGCTTTGGTGGGAGGTGCCTGCTGTCAGAGCAGATATCGGCTTCCAGCCCATGCTACGTTTTGACATATTTCATATGTGTGGGTATCTTCTCGTTTCCGTAGGTCAAGAGTCACTCTAGAGTGCTGGACTGGCCTCTGTGACGGTTGCTTGCACACTGTCAGGCACTGTTGCGGAGGGGCTCTGGCCAAGAAGTATTGGTGGGAGCCGTTCCACAGAAGGAAGCAAGGAGTCCTAGTGCTAAGAAGATTGTGTAGATCTCTTTGGGGAGGCGACCTGTAGGTGCTTTGGCAGGGCTGGAGAGGATGACCTTGCAGGCAAATAGTAGTGCAGGATAAGCAGTAGCAGCAAGGCCCATTGTGGGAGGTAACCTGTAGCCACGGAAAACTCCTCCTCGGACCACACTGTGATAGAAGGCGGACAAGTTGGCAGAAGGGAGCCAGCTGGGTTAAGAGTACTGAGCTGGTTTCCACAGGCCTCTGGGTATCTCAGCTGGTGGGCAGGGATGGGAAGTGGCACTAGTCAGCTCCTTTGTTCCTGGAGAAGCCGCTCCACAATCCCCTCCAGCACATGCTCTGGGATTAGTCCACCAATCTCCATTTTGTGTACCTCCGTCATTATTCAAACCACTGTTCACTGCTTTCCTTCTGAGGGCTGCTTATTTGATTGTCCCTTGAAGGGCAGGTGTGTAGGACTCAGGTTCCTCTTATCCTCCTGGCCCTCCCACAGCTGAGCCTAGTGATGCCAAAATGACAGGTATTCCCCCGCTGGAGATTGGAAGAACTCACAGAATTTGGCTCTTCTGGTTGGGATGGGGATTTGTCTTCCTTGCTGGCACCCCCATGCCTGGAATGCCTCGTGTGTCTCTCAGCTTTTCTCTACCCTCTTCATCCGTGGCATCTCTCCCTCCCAAGCACAGGTAGACAGGTCCCTTTCGATCCTGATGGCATCTCTCACCTTTCTCCTTTCTTGATCTAGCCTCTTTGGGGCATTTCGCTGTAGAGCGTCTGTTGTGCCAGTTTTGGGGTAATTTTCTGGGTTATTGACTCTGCTGTGGGTGCTGTGTAGATGGATCCATGGGACAGGGTCACCTTAGGATCCTCCTCCTCCACCATCTCCCTCGAAGGTGTTCCTCCGTTCACTACAGCATAATGTTGTTGTCGACACCGTCCACATTAGTTTTCAGATATAGAGGTTTACAGAGGTTGGTCTCTCCAATGGGAGTCTTCAAAGGTGGTGAACCGGATGTGGGATTCACATCTTTCCCTGCTCAAGAAGACGTTGGCAGTTCCCACTTCCTCCTGAGTATGTGACTCAGCCTCTACTAAATGTTTTAAAATGCGTTTTTCTTTTGTATCAGATGTATACCAGCAGGCTCAGCTAGTTTGGGTTTCTTTCAGAGCTCATGGATCCATATGGAGCTGCATATTCAGCGTGTCCTTGGAGGAGCTCATTTCCGGAGTGTCCCATGAAGCCATCTTGAGCTGGTACCCACTCTTGTATCTTCTCATTTTTTCTCCCTGGACGTGTTATATTCAAGAGATCTATATCTTCCGTTCTGGGGACTTGCCATTTAGTCTGCTATTGAAGTTTCCTTTTATATTCTTAAATTCAATTCGTGGCTTCTTCATATCCAGAACTTGTTGTGTTTTTCTTTGTTTGTTTGTTTCTTTCAATGACTTCTGTTTCCTGATCTTCTCCTTTTTGTCATGCATTGCTTCTCTGTTTATTGAGTTGTCTGTGGTCTCTTGAAATTCACCGAAGTTCCTTCATTATTTTGAATTCTTTGTCAGGCAACTAAGAGGTTGCCATTTTTTGGTGGTTATTTCCTGAATAATTAGTGTGTTGTTTGACAGTATCCTATTTCCTGAACTAATTTTTGATAGGTTTCTCTGAACTAGGTACTGTTCAGTAGCAGCAATACTTCCTATGAAGGCCATTTTGTTTTCCAATTTCTCAAATACTTTTGGAATAGTTACTATGCACTGAGCCTTGTTTATTGTTCTTTCAGGTAGCAATGTGTCCAAAACAAGTGTCCCCGCCCCCTCACCTGAAGTCCAAATACCATCTTATAAGGATAAGGTGGCCTTTTTGGAAATAGGCTATTTGCATATGGCCAAGTTAAGATGAGGTCCGTAGCGTAGGGACTGATTCTAAATGACTGTTTTCCTTCAAAGAAGAGAGGAATTTGGACAGACACACACACACACACACACAGAAAGGATACAACGGACCAAGTGAAGACAAAACAGACTTTGAGAAAGCCATGTGCTATAGATGCAGAGATTGGATTAAAGGAGTTGCCAACTCAGCAAGTCCAAGGATAGATGGCCTTCACCAGATGCTAGGAGAGGAAGGAGTTCTCCATTCCATATATGAGAGAAAGAATGGCCCAACTGACTCCTTGTCTTGGCCTTCTTTCCAGAACTTGGAAAGAATAAACTTCTGTTCTTCTGAGCCATCCAGTTGGTGGCACTTACGCATAGCGGCTCTAGAAAATGCATCCAGAACTCTGTATTGTAACACTGAAGTACAGGTATATAATTTAACAGGCTCTGGAAAAAGGTCTACCATTTGATCAATTTGGGAAGTAAGATGATGCCACAGCTCGTTCAGCTCTAGGTATATAATTAGTGTATTTAGAACAGGATTATGAGTATGATTAATGTGGGGACCTTTATTTACTAGTGAACCAAGACTCTGTCCCAGGACAGACAAGTAAGGAACTTACAATATTCCTGAGACGGCAAGACATATACCATGCCCACCCTGCAAAACAAGTGCAATCAGTATAAAAGATTTTTTTTCCAGTTGGTGACACTGGTCCAGGTATGATGACCTACCTATTAATTTCTAGTGAAGGAGTGGCTATATTTGATTGGAAACACTTCAGGGCAGAGGCATGAGCTTAGGATCATTTGGATTTGAGAGTTTAAAAGACTACAGACTTAAGGAGAAGGGCTTGCCTAGGTAACCATGTGGATAGAGCCTCAGAGGCAAAAAGCCCGTGAGTGTGGGCTATTAAAGACCCACGCTCTTGTCTATGCTAACATTCTTCAGTACTGGCAAGTGCCCTGGGCAAAGTTCTGACCTTGGAACCCTATTTTTCCAGGCTTTTCGAGGGGATGCATCCTCTGAAGCAACAGAGAAGGGTTTCTACAAACGGTATCCTCAGGACAGACCAGGTAAGAGGAAAACAAAAGAAATAACAAAACAGGGCTTCAAGTACTTCACCCCACCCTGAATATCTGCACAATTTTAAACACTCACTCTCACGAAACTTATGCTTGAGACAGAAAAGTCTATTTCGTTTGTTTTCACTGCTCAGTTAAGACTCCAGTTGGACTTATAGAGTGGGAAACTGAGGTTGAGACTGCTGAGCCTATGGGAAGAAAGATCACAAGGGAATGTGACTAGACCTTAGAAACAGTGGTTCTTTGGGAAGTGCCCATCCCCTGTTTCTTTGGACGAAGCCCAAAGACTGGAGATGGGGAAGTAAAGCCCTAGATATGAGGAGAAGAGAGTAGTGCTTGGCTTCCCGCAGGTGATCCAAAAACTGGCAAGAGGCCCGATGGGGAAACCAATGAACCAAAATGGCTTCCAAGAGAGTCTTATTTAAAAGAGTATGAGGTCAAGCATACCAAGTCATGAACCGCCAGAGGAGTGTGGCAAGATAACCAAGGTTCCTGAGGACCCAAACCCTACCAAGTTTCTGAAGTGTTGGGCGCATCAAGGCCCTCTAATAGAAATCAATCCTACTAGCTGGAGGGGAACAATGTTTCTTTTTTTTTTTTCCAATTTATTTATTTTTCAGAAAAACAGTATTCATTATTTTTTCACCACACCCAGTGCTCCATGCAAGCTGTGCCCTCTATAATACCCACCACCTGGTACCCCAACCTCCCACCCCCTGCCACTTCAAACCCCTCAGACTGTTTTTCAGAGTCCATAGTGTCTCATGGTTCACCTCCCCTTCCAATTTACCCAAATTCCCTACTCCTCTCTAACGCCCCTTGTCCTCCATGCTATTTGTTATGCTCCACAAATAAGTGAAACCATATGATAATTGACTCTCTCTACTTGACTTATTTCACTCAGCATAATCTCTTCTAGTCCCGTCCATGTTGCTACAAAAGTTGGGTATTCATCCTTTCTGATGGAGGCATAATACTCCATAGTGTATATGGACCACATCTTCCTTATCCATTTCTTAAAGTATGGGTGGATTTGGTTGGCTAATATTTTGTTGTCTGTGTTGATCAGAGCTATGGGCCTGTCGTTCTCCATTGGCTTTTTGTTTTGTTTTGTTTTCGTTTTTCTTTTTACGTTTTGTTTATCTACATTTGCTACCAGAGTCGTTCTAAGCGGGTAGAAGGACTTTGAACTTTTTTTCCATTCTTTTTTATTTTCTGGAACAGATGGAGAAGAATAGATATCAACTCCTAAGAGTTTGATAGACTCCACTTTTGAAGACCTCTGGATTCTGCAGTTTTGTTGGGAGTGTTCTGATTACTGATTCCACATCGTTGCTGGTAGTTTTCTCAAAATTTTTCTTTCTTGCTGTTTCAGTGTTGGGCGGTTCCATGTTTTTACAAATTTGTCCATTTCTTCTAGGTTACCCAGTTTCATAGCATATAATTTGTATGACAGTCTTTCATCGTACTTTCTTTTTCTGTGGTCTCAGTTATTGTTTTCTCTGTTTCATTTCTCAGTAGGATTCCCCGCCCCTTTTTTTGAAAGTCTTACTAAAGGTTTATCCTAGTTGGGGATCTTTTCAAGGAATCCCTTCCTAGTTTCAAAGATTCGTTGTTGTATTGTTGTGCGTTTAGTCTATATTTTCTTTATTTCTGCTGTGTTACTGAAGCTCCCTGTAATGGTGTACGTTCCATATTTTCTCCTGTGGTTGATGGCTAGTTTCATAAAGTTTTTGTAAGAAAAGATGCATGATACGACTTGAGTTGCCGTGAGTTTGGTGAGACTTGTTTGTGGCTTTCAAAGTGATCTGTTTTGGAGAATGATCTATCAGTACTGGAAAAGAATGTGTATCTTCCTATTCTAGGCCAAATGTTGGTATATATCGTTGAGAGCCATCTAGTCCAATATGTCCTTCAAAGGCACAGTTTCCTCCAGGATTTTCTGTCTAGATGACCTCTCCATGGATGTAACCAAGGTGTACGTGTCCCCTGCTCTTATTGATTACTTTGAAAAAGTTCCTTGTATTTTTGAAAGATTTTATTTATTTATTTGACAGAGATCACAAGTAGGCAGAGAGGCAGGCAGAGAGAGAAGGGGAAGCAGGCTTCCGACTGAGCAGAGAGTTCGATGCAAGGCTCGATGCCAGGACCCTGGGATCATGACCTGAGCCGAAGCGGACGCTAAACCCACTGAGCCACCTAGATATCCCCAAAGTTCCTTGTTTTTAATAGCTTCTTTATCTATTGGGCAGCTCCCATGTTGGGTGTAGAAATATTGGCAACGTTTGTATATTCTTCTTGATTAACTGTTTTGGGATTATCGTAGTGTCCTTCTATGTCTTGTTTCAGTCTTTATTTGAAAGACTATTTTGTGTCTGCTGTAAGTTTTTCTACCCTGGCTCTCTTTTCACTTCTGATTACATGGCCAAAGTTCTTTCCAAACCTTCCCTTTATATTTACTTCTGCCTGTAGGTCTGATATGTGACTATTGTGTGCAGTATATAGAGGTTCTACTTTTATCCATCCTGTCACCTTATGTCTCTTGTTTTTAAGGTATGGCCCATTTACATTTAAAGTAATAGTTGATCACTCTCTCTGTCTCTCTCTCTCTCTATCTCTATCTCTCTATCTATGTTTGTGTGTATTATTTTGCCACTTTCTTTTTTTGTTTTTAGATTGTCTATACTGTTCTTCATTATTTCTTCTCTTGCTCTTTCTCTCATGATTTGCTTGATTCTTTAGTCTATACTGAGCTTCCTTCTTGTGTGTTTTTTGCAGATGTGTTACCAGTTTTTGGTTTGTAGTTACCTTTCTGTTTATATAGAGCATCCTATGCATATAGTAGTCTATGGTGAGTTGATGACTGCTTAAGCGTGAATCAAATATTCATGCTTGTCTCGTCCACGGTTAGGTATGGTGTGTGATACATTACATCATTTTATGGTATGCTTCCCTTGACCGATTATTAGAGACGTAGTTCGTTTTATTGCTTTTGTGCTGCTTTCTTTTCTTCCTCCTATATATGCTCTTTCTTTTCACCTCAAAGAATCTCCCTTAATGCTTCTTGTACAGACGGTATAGAGATCCTAATTCCTTCAACTTTTGTTTGGGAAATTCCCTCTCTCCTTCTCTTCTGAGTGACAGCCTTGTTGGATAGAGTGTTGTTGGTTGGATTTTGTTTGTTTTTGTCTGTTGTTTAGGTTTCATTTTTCTTCTTTATGTACATCGACTGTATCATCTCACTCAATTACAGACTGCAAAATTTCTGCAGAAATTTTGCCGAAACACTTCTTCTTTTCTCCTTTTGCTTTTTTGCCCCATTTTTATTAATTACTTAAAATTTTTAGCATAACTGTATTCATTATTTTTGCATCACACCAAGTGCTCCATGCAAGTCGTGCCGTCTCCAATACCCACCACCTGGATCCCACAAACTCCCACCCCCAGCCCCTTCAAAACCCTCAGATGGATTTTCAGCGTCCATAGTCTCTCATTGTTCAACTCCCTTTCCAATTTCCCTCACTTCCCTTCTCCTCTTCATCTCCCCTTGTCTTCCATGCTATTTGTTATGCTCCACAAATAAGTGAAACCTTATGATCATTGACTTTCTCTGCTTGACTTACTTCACGCCGCATAATCTCTTCCAGTCCTGTCCCTGTTGCTACAAAAGTTGGGTATTTATCCTTTCTGATGGAGGCATAATATTCCATAGTGTATATGGCTCACATCTTCCTTATCCATTTGTCCGTTGAAGGTCATCTTGGTACTTTCCATAGCTTGGCGACCGTGGCCATTGTGGCTATAAACATTGGGGTAGAGATGGCCCTTCTTATCGCTACCTCTGTATCCTTGGGGTAAATACCCAGTAGTTCAATGGCAGGGTCATAGGGAAGCTCTATTTTTAATTTCGTGAGGAACCTCCACACTGTTCTCCAAAGTGGCTGCACCAACTTGCATTCCCACCAACAGTGGAAGAGGGTTCCCCTTTCTCCACATCCTCTCCAACACATGTGGTTTCCTGTCTTGCTCCTCCTGGCCAGTCTTAGTGGTGTAAGGTGGTATCTCAAGGTGGCTTTGATTTGAATCTCCCTGATGGCGATTGATGATGAACATGTTTTCATGTGTCTGATAGCCCTTTGTAAGGCTTCATGGCAGAACTGTCTGTATATATCTTCTGCCCATTTTTTGATATGATTGTCTGTTTTGTGTGTGTTGAGTTACAGGAGTTCTTTATAGATCCTGGATATCAACCTTTTGTCTGTCCTGGCATCAAAACAGACACAGACCAATGGAACAGAGTAGAGAGGCCAGATATGGACCCTCAGCTCTATGGTCAATTAATCTTCCACAGCACAGGAAAAAATATACAGGGGATAAAAAACATTCTCTTCAATAAATGGTGCTGAGAAAACTGGAGAGCTATATGCAGAAGAATGACACTCGACCATTCCTTACACCGTCCACAAAGATAAACTCCAAATGGATAAAAGATCTCAACGTGAGACAGGAATCCATCAGAATCCTAGAGGAGAATATAGGCAGGAACCACTTCGATATCAGCCACAGCAACTTCTTTCAAGTTATGTCTCCAAAGGCAATGGAAACAAAAGCGAAGATGAACTATTGGGTCTTCTTCAAACTCAAAGGCTTCTGCCCAGCAAAGGATAGAGGCAAGGAATCAAAGAAGCAACCCACGGAATGGGAAACGGTATTTGGAAATGACAGGACACACAAAAGGCTGATATGCAGGATCTCTTGCTGCTTTGAAAATGATTTCTTTTCACCCCCTTTTTGCCATTTGGATTATGAGGCATTTTGTGGTGGACTAGCTTGGGAAGATTTTGTTGGGGGCTCCTTGTGCATCCTGGATCTGGACTTTGGTTTCCTTCCCCAGATTCAGGAACGTTTTAGCTACGACTCATGCAAATAACTTTTTTTGTCCCTTTTCCCTCTCTCTCCTCCTTCTGGCATCCCTGTAATGCCCACGTTACTAAAGTTGATGGTGTCACTGACTTCTCCAATAGTATTTCATTTTTATCACAGGTTTTCCCCCTAGACTTTAGTTTGAATTTTTTTCCGTCATTCTATCTTTCGGATCACTGATCCTTCTGCTTGCTCTCGCCTTTTGTGTGTTCCATGTAATGTGTTTTTGGCCCATTTCCTGTATTTTAGGTTTAACAGATAGAACTAAGAATGGGAGTGGGGGCATGGAAATTTAGACAGTCATGGAGACGAGCATACGAACCTCCCCCCACAACCCCTCCCCCAGACCCTGCCATATACCTGACTCCATGGGAATGCCGGTTGCTGGTTGGGTTCCAGGCGGAATGTTGAGGGTGTGTTGTGACTACCGGATCCACGGTGACCATCACTTGTCCTGTGGTCGAGCAGTACAATGGAGCATCTGCCAGGCTCTCTGGAGCATGGCTTTGAACTGATCCTTGGGAAGCTGGATGAGATGATGGCGAAGCTGCTGCCAAGTGACTCGAGTCCTCGGCTGATGTTCCACAACCTCCAGTGGGAGACACTGCTGTGTCCGCCTGTCATTGGCTTCTTGGTGGGCCTCCTCTTTCTATGCCGACTTGTTCAGTCTGTTAGAAGTCACTCCTACGAGAAACGTGAGAAGCAGCTGGCAGAAGCACTGGCTGCAGGGATCGAGGAGAAATGCCATCTAATTGACAAGGTTTTTGTAGCTGAGAAGGAGCATGCAGACATCGAATCATCTGTAGAAAAGGCCAAACTGGAGAAAGAGTCATTCGATATCCCCAGCCTTGCAGACTCTTACAGAAAGGGGAAGAGGACCACCGTGATGCTGATGAAGGAACTCCAATCCCTGTGTCGAGACCTGGAGGAAGAGAGAGCCAAAAGATGCCAGCAGGAAGAGCAGATGATGGAGATGCTCAAAGACCTGCAGGCCCTCGAAGACATGATGACTTTCGCTAAATCACAGGGAGCTTTTCCGAACCTGCTTGGAGACTAAGAGCCATGACCTGGTGCTCCTTGGCCTGGGAGTGGGCCTAGGGCTTAAAGCGGTGCTGTTGCCTCCCCTCCACTCCGGCCTCCACCTCCCACCTGGAGGCTTTGTTCCTCCACTTCGACATCTACCTGTGGGTCACGGGGGCCAGTGGTTGCAAGGCTTGTCCTCCCCGGACTGAGTTCTTCCATCTTCACTTTCTAGGCACAGCACACAGCTCCTTCATGATTGACTCCCCCAAGTCGAAACACTATTACATGTCCTTGAACCACATCCAGCACTCTGCGACTTTCTTTGTCTTCACAGAAGTGTGGATTTGCTTTCAGTACTATCGAAAGACATACTTTCCTTAGAAGCGAATTATCTTTTACTCGGATGCCTTAGGAGTCTCATGTTCTTACATTGCCAAGGCTATTGATGGTAGTCTTTGATAGGGGAACTATTTTTTTTTATTCTCTCTGTAATATTGTATTATAGTTTACAAATAGATGTAATGTAGCAATAAAGACTTGTAATTATTAACAGCAGTATTGTTTTGGTTTTGTTTTCCAACATTGTCCCGTCATACATAAGGGAGTCACACCTCCCTCAAGTATGGATTATTTTAATTTAAATCCAAATAGCCAACTTGGAGCCTATCACAGGTGTCTGCTGGAGTGCTCAATGATTGCTCCATTGCGGAGAATACCCAGTGCTCATCACATCCCATGCCTTCCTTAATGGCTATCACCCATTGACCCATTCCCCTGGCCACTGCCTCTCCAGGAACAAAAGAAAGCTAGCCTATGACCCTAGGTATTTACCTTAAAGATACAAATGGAGCGATGCAATGTGACACCTGCCCTCCAAGGTTCATAGCAGCCATGTGCCCAGAAGCCAAATTGTGGAAAGAGCCAAGATAACCACTGATGGATGCACGGGTAAAGGTGATGTGGATTCTGCCCGTGCAGGCATTTATACACACACACACACACACACACACACACACACACACACACACAATGGAGTACTCCTTAGCCCTCAGAAAGGATGAATACTTACCATTTACATCAAGATGGATGGAACTGGAAGGGATTTTGTTAAGTGAAATAAGCCAAACAGAGAAAGACAAGTATCATATGGTTTCACTCCTATTTAAGACAGGGCAGGGAGCTTCGGGAATGGGAGGGAAGGCAGAATGGCAAGTGGTTCGAGAAGGAGAGACACCGTAAGAGACTTCAACTTGTAATGCATTTTTAATTCCAGTTATTAAGTTTTTCATTTTTGGTTCTTGTTTTCTACCTCTTGTGTGAGGGTCTTATGTCCTGCACTCTTTTCTCGTGGACCGAGTGTTTTTAACCATTGCTTTAATAAGTGTAGCAGGCATATTGCTTATCTCTGCTTGACTTAGCTCCCTTGATTGGATGTTGTCCCGTTCTTTGTTTTGGGATACATTCCTGTGTCTGTTGGTTTTCTCTAACTCTCTCTGTTTCCATGCTTTAAGCAAGTCACCGAGATTTCCTGTTCTTGAACATTTTGACGATGTAGAAAGGAGTTCCTGTGATGCTCTGCAGTGGCCTGTTCCCTCCTCAGGAAGGCTGTGTTCATGTCACTTGAAGGCTGTCTCTAACCTGTGTTTTGAGAGCAATACTCTTGTGGCTGAGCTGCCTTTGCCCACAGGCAAGTCCTGTGCATTGGTTCGGTTGGTTGTGGGCAGGGTTCAGTCCCGCTGTGTTTAGTGTGTCAGTCTGGGGCTCCCTTGGGCTCGAGGTGACCCAGACCAGGCGTTGGCCAAAGATACAGTAGCCACACACTGTAGGGCTGTTCTCTTGTCTTGGTCCATGAAAAAGTTGCTTTGGTGGGAGGGGCCTGCTGTCAGAGCAGATATCGGCTTCCAGCCCATGCTACGGTTTGACATATTTCATATGTGTGGGTATCTTCTCGTTTCCTTAGGTCAAGAGTCACTCTAGAGTGCTGGACTGACCCCTGTGACGGTTGCTTGCACACTGTCAGGCACTGTTGCGGAGGGGCTCTGGCCAAGAAGTATTGGTGGGAGCCGTTCCGCAGAAGGAAGCAAGGAGTCCTAGTGCTAAGAAGATTGTGCAGATCTCTTTGGGGAGGCGACCTGTAGGTGCTTTGGCAGGGCTGGAGAGGATGACCTTGCAGGCAAATAGTAGTGCAGAATAAGCAGTAGCAGCAAGGCCCATTGTGGGAGGTAACCTGTAGCCACGGAAAACTCCTCCTCGGTGCACACTGGGATAGAAGGCGGACAAGTTGGCAGAAGGGAGCCAGCTGGGTTAAGAGTACTGAGCTGGTTTCCACAGGCCTCTGGGTATCTCAGCTGGTGGGCAAGGATGGGAAGTGGCACTAGTCAGCTCCTTTGTTCCTGGAGAAGCCGCTCCACAATCCCCTCCAGCCCATGCTCTGGGATTAGTCCACCAATCTCCATTTTGTGGACCTCCGTCATTTTTCAAACCACTCTTCACTGCTTTCCTTCTGAGGGCTGCTTATTTGATTGTCCCTTGAAGGGCAGGTGTGTAGGACTCAGGTTCCTCTTATCCTCCTGGCCCTCCCACAGCTGAGCCTAGTGATGCCAAAATGACAGGTATTCCCCCGCTGGAGATTGGAAGAACTCACAGAATTTGGCTCCTCTGGTTGGCAAAGCCAAATGGGATGGGGATTTGTCTTCCTTGCTGGCACCCCCATGACTGGAATGCCTCGTGTGTCTGTCAGCTTTTCTGTACCCTCTTCATCCATGGCATCTCTCCCTCCCAAGCACAGGTAGACAGGTCCCTTTCGATCCTGATGGCATCTCTCACTTTTCTCCTTTCTTGATCTAGCCTCTTTGGGGCATTTCGCTGTAGAGAGTCTGTTGTGCCAGTTTTGGGGTAATTTTCTGGGTTATTGACTCTGCTGTGGGTGCTGTGTAGATGGATCCATGGGACAGGGTCACCTTAGGATCCTCCTCCTCCACCATCTCCCTCGAAGGTGTTCCTCCGTTCACTACAGCATAATGTTGTTGTGGACACCGTCCACATTAGTTTTCAGAGCTAGAGGTTTACAGAGGTTGGTCTCTCCAATGGGAGTCTTCAAAGGCGGTGAACCGGATGTGGGATTCACATCTTTCCCTGCTCAAGAAGACGTTGGCAGTTCCCACTTCCTCCTGAGTATGTGACTCAGCCTCTACTAACTGTTTCAAAATGCGTTTTTCTTTTGTATCAGATGTATACCAGCAGCTCAGCTAGTTTGGGTTTCTTTCAGAGCTCATGGATCCATATGGAACTGCATATTCAGCGTGTCCTTGGAGGAGGTCATTTCCGGAGTGTCCCATGAAGCCATCTTGAGCTGGTACCCACTCTTGTATCTTCTCATTTTTTCTCCCTGGACGTGTTATATTCAAGAGATCTATATCTTCCGTTCTGGGGACTTGCCATTTAGTCTGCTATTGAAGTTTCCTTTTATATTCTTAAATTCAATTCGTGGCTTCTTTATATCCAGAACTTGTTGTGTTTTTCTTTGTTTGTTTTTTTTCTTTCAATGACTTCTGTTTCCTGATCTTCTCCTTTTTGTCATGCATTGCTTCTCTGTTTATTGAGTTGTCTGTGGTCTCTTGAAATTCACCGAAGTTCCTTCATTATTTTGAATTCTTTGTCAGGCAACTAAGAGGTTGCCATTTTTTGGAGGTTATTTCCTGAATAATTAGTGTGTTGTTTGACAGTATCCTATTTCCTGTACTAATTTTTGATAGGTTTCTCTGTATGAACTAGGTACTGTTCAGTAGCAGCAATACTTCCTACGAAGGCCATTTTGTTTTCCAATTTCTCAAATACTTTTGGAATAGTTACTATGCACTGAGCCTTGTTTATTGTTCTTTCAGGTAGCAATGTGTCCAAAACAAGTGTCCCCGCCCCCTCACCTGAAGTCCAAATACCATCTTATAAGGAAAGGTGGCCTTTTTGGAAATAGGCTATATGCAGTTGTGGCCAAGTTAAGATGAGGTCCGTAGCGTAGGGACTGATTCCAAATGACTGTTTTCCTTCAAAGAAGAGAGGAATTTGGACAGACAGTCAGACAGACACACACACACACACACACAAACACACACACACAGAAAGGATGCAACGGACCAAGTGAAGACAAAACAGACTTTGAGAAAGCCATGGGCTATAGATGCAGAGATTGGATTAAAGGAGTTGCCAACCCAGCAAGTCCAAGGATAGATGGCCTTCACCAGATGCTAGGAGAGGAAGGAGTTCTCCATTCCACATATGAGAGAAAGAATGGCCCAACTGACTCCTTGTCTTGGCCTTCTTTCCAGAACTGGGAAAGAATAAACTTCTGTTCTTCTGAGCCATCCAGTTGGTGGCACTTACGCATAGCGGCTCTAGAAAATGCATCCAGAACTCTGTATTGTAACACTGAAGTACAGGTATATAATTTAACAGGCTCTGGAAAAAGGTCTACCATTTGATCAATTTGGGAAGTAAGATGATGCCGCAGCTCGTTCAGCTCTAGGTATATAATTAGTGTATTTAGAACAGGATTATAAGTATGATTAACATGGGGACCTTTATTTACTAGTGAAACCAGACTCTGTCCCAGGACAGACAAGTAAGGAACTTACAATATTCCTGAGACGGCAAGACATATACCATGCCCACCCTGCAAAACAAGTGCAATCAGTATAAAAGAATTTTTTTCCAGTTGGTGACACTGGTCCAGGTATGATGACCTACCTACTAATTTCTAGTGAAGGAGTGGCTATATTTGATTGGAAACACTTTAGGGCAGAGGCATGAGGTTAGGATCATTTGGATTTGAGAGTTTAAAAGACTACAGACTTAAGGAGAAGGGCTTGCCTAGGTAACCATGTGGATAGAGCCTCAGAGGCAAAAAAGCCCGTGAGTGTGGGCTATTAAAGACCCACGCTCTTGTCTATGCTAACATTCTTCAGCACTGGCAAGTGCCCTGGGCAAAGTTCTGACCTTGGAACCCTATTTTTCCAGGCTTTTCGAGGGGATGCATCCTCTGAAGCAACAGAGAAGGGTTTCTACAAACGGTATCCTCAGGACAGACCAGGTAAGAGGAAAACAAAAGAAATAACAAAACAGGGCTTCAAGTACTTCACCCCACCCTGAATATCTGCACAATTTTAAACACTCACTCTCACGAAACTTATGCTTGAGACAGAAAAGTCTATTTCGTTTGTTTTCACTGCTCAGTTAAGTCTCCAGTTGGACTTATAGAGTGGGAAACTGAGGTTGAGACTGCTGGCCCTTGGGAAGAAAGATCACAAGGGAATGTGACTAGACCTTAGAAACAGTGGTTCTTTGGGAAGTGCCCATCCCCTGTTTCTTTGGACGAAGCCCAAAGACTGGAGATGGGGAAGTAAAGCCCTAGATATGAGGAGAAGAGAGTAGTGCTTGGCTTCCCGCAGGTGATCCAAAAACTGGCAAGAGGCCCGATGGGGAAACCGATGAACCAAAATGGCATCCAAGAGAGACTTATTTAAAGGAGTATGAGGTCAAGCATACCAAGCCATGAACCGCCAGAGGAGTGTGGCTAGATAACCAAGGTTCCTGAGGACCCAAACCCCACCAAAGTTTCTGAAGTGTTGGGCGTATCAAGGCCCTCTAATAGAAATCAATCCTACTTGCTTGAGGGGAACGATGTTTCTTTTTTTTTTTTTTTTCAATTTATTATTTTCAGAAAAACAGTATTCATTATTTTTTCACCACACCCAGTGCTCCATGCAAGCTGTGCCCTCTATAATATCCACCACCTGGTACCCCAACCTCCCACCCCCCGTCACTTCAAACCCCTCAGACTGTTTTTCAGAGTCCATAGTGTCTCATGGTTCACCTCCCCTTCCAATTTACCCAAATTCCCTACTCCTCTCTAACGCCCCTTGTCCTCCATGCTATTTGTTATGCTCCACAAATAAGGGAAACCATATGATAATTGACTCTCTCTGCTTGACTTATTTCACTCAGCATAATCTCTTCTAGTCCCGTCCATGTTGCTACAAAAGTTGGGTATTCATCCTTTTGATGGAGGCATAATATTCTATAGTGTATATGGACCACATCTTCCTTATCCATTTCTTAAAGTATGGGTGGATTTGGTTGGCTAATATTTTGTTGTCTGTGTTGATCAGAGCTATGGGCCTGTCGTTCTCCATTGGCTTTTTGTTTTGTTTTCGTTTTTGTTTTTATGTTTTGTTTATCTACATTTGCTACCAGAGTCGTTCTAAGCGGGTAGAAGGACTTTGAACTTTTTTTCCATTCTTTTTTATTTTCTGGAACAGATGGAGAAGAATAGATATCAACTCCTAAGAGTTTGATAGACTCCACTTTTGAAGACCTCTGGATTCTGCAGTTTTGTTGGGAGTGTTCTGATTACTGATTCCACATCGTTGCTGGTAGTTTTCTCAAAATCTTTCTTTCTTGCTGTTTCAGTGTTGGGCGGTTCCATGTTTCTACAAATTTGTCCATTTCTTCTAGGTTACCCAGTTTCATAGCATATAATTTGTATGACAGTCTTTCATCGTACTTTCTTTTTCTGTGGTCTCAGTTATTGTTTTCTCTGTTTCATTTCTCAGTAGGATTCCCCGCCCCTTTTTTTGAAAGTCTTACTAAAGGTTTATCCTAGTTGGGAATCTTTTCAAGGAATCCCTTCCTAGTTTCAAAGATTCGTTGTTGTATTGTTGTGCGTTTAGTCTATATTTTCTTTATTTCTGCTGTGTTACTGAAGCTCCCTGTAATGGTGTACGTTCCATATTTTCTCCTGTGGTTGATGGCTAGTTTCATAAAGTTTTTGTAAGAAAAGATGCATGATACGACTTGAGTTGCCGTGAATTTAGTGAGACTTGTTTGTGGCCTTCAAAGTGATCTGTTTTGGAGAATGATCTATCAGTACTGGAAAAGAATGTGTATCTTCCTATTCTAGGCCAAATGTTGGTATATATCGTTGAGAGCCATCTAGTCCAATATGTCCTTCAAAGGCACAGTTTCCTCCAGGATTTTCTGTCTAGATGACCTCTCCATGGATGTAACCAAGGTGTACGTGTCCCCTGCTCTTATTGATTACTTTGATAAAGTTCCTTGTATTTTTTTGAAAGATTTTATTTATTTATTTGACAGAGATCACAAGTAGGCAGAGAGGCAGGCAGAGAGAGAAGGGGAAGCAGGCTTCCGACTGAGCAGAGAGTTCGATGCAAGGCTCGATGCCAGGACCCTGGGATCATGACCTGAGCCGAAGCAGACGCTAAACCCACTGAGCCACCTAGGTGTCCCCAAAGTTCCTTGTTTTTAATAGCTTCTTTATCTATTGGGGAGCTCCCATGTTGGGTGTAGAAATATTGGCAACTTTTGTATATTCTTCTTGATTAACTGCTTTGGGATTATCGTAGTGTCCTTCTATGTCTCTTGTTTCAGTCTTTGTTTGAAAGACTATTTTGTGTCTGCTGTAAGTTTTTCTACCCTGGCTCTCTTTTCACTTCTGATTACATGGCCAAAGTTCTTTCCAAACCTTCCCTTTATATTTACATCTGCCTGTAGGTCTGATATGTGACTATTGTGTGCAGTATATAGAGGGTCTACTTTTATCCATCCTGTAACCTTATGTCTCTTGTTTTTATGGTATGGCCCATTTACATTTAAAGTAATAGTTGATCACTCTCTCTGTCTCTCTCTCTGTCTCTCTCTCTCTATCTCTCTATCTATGTTTGTGTGTATTATTTTGCCACTTACTTTTTTTGGTTTTAGATTGTCTATACCCTTCTTCATTATTTCTTCTCTTGAACTTTCATGAATTGCTTGATTTCTTTAGGCTATACTGAGCTTCCTTCTTGTGTGTTTTTTGCCGATGTGTTACCAGTTTTTCGTTTGTAGTTACCTTTCTGTTTATATAGAGCATCCAATGCATATAGCAGTCTATGGTGAGTTGATGACTGCCTAAGTGTGAATCGAATATTCATGCTTGTCTCGTCCACGGTTTAGGTATGGTGTGTGATACCTTACATAATTTTATGTTATGCTTCGCTTGACCGATTATTAGAGATGTATTTCGTTTTATTGCTTTTGTGCTGCTTTCTTTTCTTCCTCCTATATATGCTCTTTCTTTTCACCTCAAAGAGTCTCCCTTAATGCTTCTTGTACAGACGGTATAGAGATCCTATATCCTTCAACTTTTGTTTGGGAAATTCCCTCTCTCCTTCTCTTCTGAGTGACAGCCTTGTTGGATAGAGTGTTGTTGGCTGTATTTTGTTTGTTTTTGTCTGTTGTTTAGGTTTCATTTTTCTTCTTTGTGTACATCGACTGTATCATCTCACTGAATTACAGACTGCAAAATTTCTGCTGAAATTTTGCCAAAACACTTCTTCTTTTCTCCTTTTGCTTTTTTGCCCCCTTTTTTATTAATTACTTAAAATTTTTAGCATAACTGTATTCATTATTTTTGCATCACACCAAGTGCTCCATGCAAGTCGTGCCGTCTCCAATACCCACCACCTGGATCCCACCAACTCCCACCCCCAGCCCCTTCAAAACCCTCAGATGGATTTTCAGCGTCCATAGTCTCTCATTGTTCAACTCCCTTTCCAATTTCCCTCACTTCCCTTCTCCTCATCATCTCCCCTTGTCTTCCATGCTATTTGTTATGCTCCACAAATAAGTGAAACCTTATGATCATTGACTTTCTCTGCTTGACTTACTTCACGCCGCATAATCTCTTCCAGTCCTGTCCCTGTTGCTACAAAAGTTGGGTATTTATCCTTTCTGATGGAGGCATAATATTCCATAGTGTATAGGGCTCACATCTTCCTTATCCATTTGTCCGTTGAAGGTCATCTTGGTACTTTCCATAGCTTGGCGACCGTGGCCATTGTGGCTATAAACATTGGGGTAGAGATGGCCCTTCTTATCGCTACCTCTGTATCCTTGGGGTAAATACCCAGTAGTTCATAGGCAGGGTCATAGGGAAGCTCTATTTTTAATTTCATGAGGAACCTCCACACTGTTCTCCAAAGTGGCTGCACCAACTTGCATTCCCACCAACAGCGGAAGAGGGTTCCCCTTTCTCCACATCCTCTCCAACACATGTGGTTTCCTGTCTTGCTCCTCCTGGCCAGTCTTAGTGGTGTAAGGTGGTATCTCAAGGTGGCTTTGATTTGAATCTCCCTGATGGCGATTGATGATGAACATGTTTTCATGTGTCTGATAGCCCTTTGTAAGGCTTCATGGCAGAACTGTCTGTATATATCTTCTGCCCATTTTTTGATATGATTGTCTGTTTTGTGTGTGTTGAGTTACAGGAGTTCTTTATAGATCCTGGATATCAACCTTTTGTCTGTCTTGGCATCAAAACAGACACAGACCAATGGAACAGAGTAGAGAGGCCAGATATGAACCCTCAGCTCTATGGTCAATTAATCTTCCACAGCACAGGAAAAAATATACAGGGGATAAAAAACATTCTCTTCAATAAATGGTGCTGAGAAAACTGGAGAGCTATATGCAGAAGAATGACACTCGACCATTCCTTACACCGTCCACAAGATAAACTCCAAATGGATAAAAGATCTCAACGTGAGACAGGAATCCATCAGAAACCTAGAGGAGAATATAGGCAGGAACGTCTTCGATATCAGCCACAGCAACTTCTTTCAAGTTATGTCTCCAAAGGCAATGGAAACAAAAGCGAAGATGAACTATTGGGTCTTCTTCAAACTCAAAGGCTTCTGCCCAGCAAAGGATAGAGGCAAGGAATCAAAGATGCAACCCACGGAATGGGAAACGGTATTTGGAAATGACAGGACACACAAAAGGTTGATATGCAGGATCTCTTGCTGCTTTCAAAATGATTTCTTTTCAGCCCCTTTTTGCCATTTGGATTATGAGGCATTTTGTGGTGGACTAGCTTGGGAAGATTTTGTTGGGGGCTCCTTGTGCATCCTGGATCTGGACTTTGGTTTCCTTCCCCAGATTCAGGAACGTTTTAGCTACGACTCGTGCAAATAAGTTTTCTTGTCCCCTTCCCTCTCTCTCCTCCTTCTGGCATCCATGTAATGCCCACGTTACTAAAGTTGATGGTGTCACTGACTTCTCCAATCGTATTTCATTTTTTTTTCTTTTTTTTTTCCTTTTTTTCCCCAAATTATTTATTTTCAGAAAAACATTATTCATTATTTTTTCACCACACCCAGTGCTCCATGCAAGCTGTGCCCTCTATAATATCCACCACCTGGTACCCCAACCTCCCATCCCCCCGCCACTTCAAACCCCTCAGACTGTTTTTCAGAGTCCATAGTCTCTCATGGTTCACCTCCCCTTCCAATTTACCCAAATTCCCTACTCCTCTCTAACGCCCCTTGTCCTCCATGTTATTGGTTATGCTCCACAAATGAGTGAAACCATATGATAATTGACTCTCTCTGCTTGACTGATTTCACTCAGCATAATCTCTTCCAGTCCCGTCCATGTTGCTACAAAATTTGGATATTCGTCCTTTCTGATGGAGGCATAATACTCCATAGTGTATATGGACCACATCTTCCTTATCCATTCATCCGATGAAGGGCATCTTGGTTCTTTCAATAGTTTGGCGACTGTGGCCATTCCTGCTATAAACATTGGGGTACAGATGGCCCTTCTTCTCACGACATCTGTATCTTTGGGGTAAATACCCAGGAGTGCAATTGCAGTGTCATAGGGAAGCTCGTATTTCATTTTTATCACAGGTTTTCCCCCTAGACTTCAGTTTGATTTTTTTCCGTCATTCTATCTTTCGGATCACTGATCCTTCTGCTTGCTCTCGCCTTTTGTGTGTTCCATGTAATGTGTTTTTGGCCCATTTCCTGTATTTTAGGTTTAACAGATAGAATTAAGAATGGGGGTGGGGGCATGGAAATTTAGACAGTCATGGAGACGAGCATACGAACCTCCCCCCACCACCCCTCCCCCAGACCCTGCCATATACCTGACTCCATGGGAATGCCGGTTGCTGGTTGGGTTCCAGGCGGAATGTTGAGGGTGTGTTGTGACTACCGGATCCACGGTGACCATCACTTGTCCTGTGGTCGAGCAGTACCATGGAGCATCTGCCAGGCTCTCTGGAGCATGGCTTTGAACTGATCCTTGGGAAGCTGGATGAGATGATGGCGAAGCTGCTGCCAATTGACTCGAGTCCTCGGCTGATGTTCCACAACCTCCAGTGGGAGACACTGCTGTGTCCGCCTGTCATTGGCTTCTTGGTGGGCCTCCTCTTTCTATGCCGACTTGTTCAGTCTGTTAGAAGTCACTCCTACGAGAAACGTGAGAAGCAGCTGGCAGAAGCACTGGCTGCAGGGATCGAGGAGAAATGCCACCTCATTGACAAGGTTTTTGTAGCTGAGAAGGAGCATGCAGCCATCGAATCATCTGTAGAAAAGGCCAAACTGGAGAAAGAGTCATTCGATATCCCCAGCCTTGCAGACTCTTACAGAAAGGGGAAGAGGACCACCATGATGCTGATGAAGGAACTCCAATCCCTGTGCCTAGACCTGGAGGAAGAGAGAGCCAAAAGATGCCAGCAGAAAGAGCAGATGATGGAGATGCTCAAAGACCTGCAGGCCCTCGAAGACATGATGACTTTCGCTAAATCACAGGGAACTTTTCAGAACCTACTTGGAGACCAAGAGCCAAGCCCTGGTGCTCCTTGTCCTGGGAGTGGGCCTAGGGCTTAAAGCGGTGCTGTTGCCTCCCCTCCACTCCGGCCTCCCACCTCCCACCTGGAGGCTTTGTTCCTCCACTTCGACATCTACCTGTGGGTCACGGGGGCCAGTGGATGCAAGGCTTGTCCTCCCCGGACTGAGTTCTTCCATCTTCACTTGCTAGGCACAGCACACAGCTCCTTCATGATTGACTCCCCCAAGTCGAAACACTATTGCATGTCCTGGAACCACACTCAGCACTCTGGGACTTTCTTTGTCTTCACAGAAGTGTGGATTTGCTTTCAGTACTATCGAAAGACATACTTTCCTTAGAAGCGAATTATCTTTTACTCGGATGCCTTAGGAGTCTCATGTTCTTACATTGCCAAGGCTATTGATGGTAGTCTTTGATAGGGGAACTATTTTTTTTTATTCTCTCTGTAATATTGTATTATACTTTACAAATAGATGTAATGTAGCAATAAAGACTTGTAATTATTAACAGCAGTATTGTTTTGGTTTTGTTTTCCAACATTGACAAGTCATACATAAGGGAGTCACACCTCCCTCAAGTATGTATTATTTTAATTTAAATCCAAATAGCCAACTTGGAGCCTATCACAGGTGTCTGCTGGAGTGCTCAATGATTGCTCCATTGCGGAGAATACCCAGTGCTCATCACATCCCATGCCTTCCTTAATGGCTATCACCCATTGACCCATTCCCCTGGCCACTGCCTCTCCAGGAACAAAAGAAAGCTAGCCTATGACCCTAGGTATTTACCTTAAAGATACAAATGGAGCGATGCAATGTGACACCTGCCCTCCAAGGTTCATAGCAGCCATGTGCCCAGAAGCCAAATTGTGGAAAGAGCCAAGATAACCACTGATGGATGCACGGGTAAAGGTGATGTGGAGTCTGCCCGTGTAGGCATTTATACACACACACACACACACACACACACACACCACACAAACACACACACACACACACACACACACACACATACACACAATGGAGTACTCCTTAGCCCTCAGAAAGGATGAATACTTACCATTTACATCAAGATGGATGGAACTGGAAGGGATTTTGTTAAGTGAAATAAGCCAAACAGAGAAAGACAAGTATCATATGGTTTCTCTCCTATTTAAGATAGGGCAGGGAGCTTCGGGAATGGGAGGGAAACAGAATGGCAAGTGGTTCGAGAAGGAGAGACACCGTAAGAGACTTCAACTTGTAATGCATTTTTAATTCCAGTTATTAAGTTTTTCATTTTTGGTTCTTGTTTTCTACCTCTTGTGTAGGGGTCTTATGTCCTGACTCTTTTCTCGTGTACCGAGTGTTTTTAACCATTGCTTTAATAAGTGTAGCAGGCATATTGCTTATCTCTGCTTTACTTAGCTCCTTTGAAGGGATGTTGTTCCGTTCTTTGTTTTTGGATACATTCCTGTGTCTGTTGGTTTTCTCTAACTCTCTCTGTTTCCATGCTTTAAGCAAGTCACCTAGATTTCCTGTTCTTGAACATTTTGACGATGTAGAAAGGAGTTCCTGTGATGCTCTGCAGTGGCCTGTTCCCTCCTCAGGAAGGCTGTGTTCATGTCACTTGAAGGCTGTCTCTAACCTGTGTTTTGAGAGCAATACTCTTGTGGCTGAGCTGCCTTTGCCCTCAGGCAAGTCCTGTGCAGTGGTTTGGTTGGTTGTGGGCAGGGTTCAGTCCCGCTGTGGTTAGTGGGCCAGTCTGGGGCTCCCTTGGTCTCGAGGTGAGCCAGACCAGGCATTGGCCAAAGATACAGTAGCCCCACACTGTAGGGCTGTTCTCTTGTCTTGGTCCCTGAAAAGCTTGCTTTGGTGGGAGGGGCCTGCTGTCAGAGCAGATATCGGCTTCCAGCCCATGCTACGGTTTGACATATTTCATATGTGTGGGTATGTTCTCGTTTCCTTAGGTCAAGAATCACTCTAGAGTGCTGGACTGACCCCTGTGACGGTTGCTTGCACACTGTCAGGCACTGTTGCGGAGGGGCTCTGGCCAAGAAGTATTGGTGGGAGCCGTTCCGCAGAAGGAAGCAAGGAGTCCTAGTGCTAAGAAGATTGTGCAGATCTCTTTGGGGAGGCGACCTGTAGGAGCTTTGGCAGGGCTGGAGAGGATGACCTTGCAGGCAAATAGTACTGCAGGATAAGCAGTAGCAGCAAGGCCCATTGTGGGAGGTAACCTGTAGCCACGGAAAACTCCTCCTCGGACCACACTGGGATAGAAGGCGGACAAGTTGGCAGAAGGGAGCCAGCTGGGTTAAGAGTACTGAGCTGGTTTCCACAGGCCTCTGGGTATCTCAGCTGGTGGGCAGGGATGGGAAGAGGCACTAGTCAGCTCCTTTGTTCCTGGAGAAGCCGCTCCACAATCCCCTCCAGCCCATGCTCTGGGATTAGTCCACCAATCTCCATTTTGTGGACCTCCGTCATTTTTCAAACCACTCTTCACTGCTTTCCTTCTGAGGGCTGCTTATTTGATTGTCCCTTGAAGGGCAGGTGTGTAGGACTCAGGTTCCTCTTATCCTCCTGGCCCTCCCACAGCTGAGCCTAGTGATGCCAAAATGACAGGTATTCCCCCGCTGGAGATTGGAAGAACTCACAGAATTTGGCTCCTCTGGTTGGCAAAGCCAAATGGGATGGGGATTTGTCTTCCTTGCTGGCACCCCCATGCCTGGAATGCCTCGTGTGTCTCTCAGCTTTTCTCTACCCTCTTCATCCATGCCATCTCTCCATCCCAAGCACAGGTAGACAGGTCCCTTTCGATCCTGATGGCATCTCTCACCTTTCTCCTTTCTTGATCTAGCCTCTTTGGGGCATTTCTCTGTAGAGAGTCTGTTGTGCCAGTTTTGGGGTAATTTTCTGGGTTATTGACTCTGCTGTGGGTGCTGTGTAGATGGATCCATGGGACAGGGTCACCTTAGGATCCTCCTCCTCCACCATCTCCCTCGAAGGTGGTCCTCCGTTCACTACAGCATAATGTTGTTGTGGACACCGTCCACATTAGTTTTCAGAGCTAGAGGTTTACAGAGGTTGGTCTCTCCAATGGGAGTCTTCAAAGGTGGTGAACCGGATGTGGGATTCACATCTTTCCCTGCTCAAGAAGACGTTGGCAGTTCCCACTTCCTCCTGAGTCTGTGACTCAGCCTCTACTAACTGTTTCAAAATGCGTTTTTCTTTTGTATCAGATGTATACCAGCAGCTCAGCTAGTTTGGGTTTCTTTCAGAGCTCATGGATCCATATGGAGCTGCATATTCAGCGTGTCCTTGGAGGAGGTCATTTCCGGAGTGTCCCATGAAGCCATATTGAGCTGGTACCCACTCTTGAATCTTCTCATTTTTTCTCCCTGGACGTGTTATATTCAAGAGATCTATATCTTCCGTTCTGGGGACTTGCCATTTAGTCTGCTATTGAAGTTTCCTTTTATATTCTTAAATTCAATTCGTGGCTTCTTCATATCCAGAACTTGTTGTGTTTTTCTTTGTTTGTTTGTTTCTTTCAATGACTTCTGTTTCCTGATCTTCTCCTTTTTGTCATGCATTGTTTCTCTGTTTATTGAGTTGTCTGTGGTCTCTTGAAATTCACCGAAGTTCCTTCATTATTTTGAATTCTTTGTCAGGCAACTAAGAGGTTGCCATTTTTTGGTGGTTATTTCTTGAATAATTAGTGTGTTGTTTGACAGTATCCTATTTTTTGTACTAATTTTTGATAGGTTTCTCTGTATGAACTAGGTACTGTTCAGTAGCAGCAATACTTCCTACAAAGGCCATTTTGTTTTCCAATTTCTCAAATACTTTTGGAATAGTTACTATGCACTGAGCCTTGTTTATTGTTCTTTCAGGTAGCAATGTGTCCAAAACAAGTGTCCCCGCCCCCTCACCTAAAGTCCAAATACCATCTTATAAGGAAAGGTGGCCTTTTTGCAAATAGGCTATATGCAGTTATGGCCAAGTTAAGATGAGGTCCGTAGCGTAGGGACTGATTCACAATGACTGTTTTCCTTCAAAGATTAGAGGAATTTGGACAGACAGACACACACACACACACACACACACACACACACAGAAAGGATACAACGGCCCAAGTGAAGACAAAACAGACTTTGAGAAAGCCATGTGCTATAGATGCAGAGATTGGATTAAAGGAGTTGCCAACCCAGCAAGTCCAAGGATAGATGGCCTTCACCAGATGCTAGGAGAGGAAGGAGTTCTCCATTCCACATATGAGAGAAAGAATGGCCCAACTGAATCCTTGTCTTGGCCTTCTTTCCAGAACTGGGAAAGAATAAACTTCTGTTCTTCTGAGCCATCCAGTTGGTGGCACTTACGCATAGCGGCTCTAGAAAATGCATCCAGAACTCTGTATTATAACACTGAAGTACAGGTATATAATTTAACAGGCTCTGGAAAAAGCTCTACCATTTGATCAATTTGGGCAGTAAGATGATGCCGCAGCTCGTTCAGCTCTAGGTATATAATTAGTGTATTTAGAACAGGATTATAAGTATGATTAACGTGGGGACCTTATTTACTACTGAAACAAGACTCTGTCCCAGGACAGACAAGTAAGGAACTTACAATATTCCTGAGATGGCAAGACATATGCCATGCCCACTCTGCAAAACAAGTGCAATCAGTATAAAAGAATTTTTTTCCAGTTGGTGACACTGGTCCAGGTATGATGACCTACCTACTAATTTCTAGTGAAGGAGTGGCTATATTTGATTGGAAACACTTCAGGGCAGAGGCATGAGCTTAGGATCATTTGGATTTGAGAGTTTAAAAGAATACAGACTTATGGTTCTTGGTGCTATAGTAAATGGAATCGATTCTCTAATTTCCCTTTCTGTATTTTCATTGTTAGTGTATAAGAAAGCCACTGATTTCTGCACATTGACTTTGTATCCTGCCACGCTGCTGAATTGCTGTATGAGTTCTAGTAGTTTGGGGGTGGAGTCTTTTGGGTTTTCCATATAAAGAATCATGTCATCTGCGAAGAGAGTTTGACTTCTTCATTACCAATTTGGATACCTTTTATTTCTCTCTGTTGTCTGATTGCTGTTGCTAGGACTTCTAATACTATGTTGAATAAGAGTGGTGAAAGTGGGCATCCTTGTCTTGTTCCTGATCTCAATGGGAAGGCTGCAAGCTTTTTCCCATTGAGGATGATATTTGCTGTGGGTCTTTCATAGATAGATTTGATGAGGTTCAGGAATGTTCCCTCTATCCCTATACTTTGAAGCGTTTTAATCAGGAACGGATGTTGGATTTTGTCAAATGCTTTTTCTGCATCAATTGAGAGGACCATGTGGTTCTTCTCTCTTCTCATATTAATTTGTTGTATCACATTGATTGATTTACGAATGTTGAACCATCCTTGTAGCCCAGGGATGAATCCCACCTGATCATGGTGGATAATCTTTTTAATGTGTTGTTGGATCCTGTTGGCTAGGATCTTGTTGAGAATCTTAGCATCCATATTCATCAGTGATATTGGTCTGAAATTCTCCTTTTTGGTATGGTCCTTGCCTGGTTTGGGGATCAGGGTAATGCTGGCTTCATAGAAAGAGTCTGGAAGTTTTCCTTCTGCTTCAATTTTTTGAAACAGCTTCAGGAGAATAGGTGTTATTTCTTCTTGGAAGGTTTGGTAGAATTCCCCAGGGAATCCGTCAGGTCCTGGGCTCTTGTTTTTTGGGAGATTTTTGATCACTGCTTCAATCTCGTTATTAGATATCGGTCTATTCAGGTTGTCGATTTCTTCCTGGTTCAATTTTGGTAGTTTATATTTTTCCAGGAATGCATCCATTTCATCTAGGTTGCTAAGCTTATTGGCATATAACTGTTCGTAATAACTTCTGATGATTGTTTCTACTTCCTTGGTGTTAGTTGTGATCTCTCCCTTTTCATTCATAATTTTATGAATTTGGGATTTCTCTCTTTTCTTTTGGATTAGTGTAGCCAGTGGCTTATCGATCTTATTGATTCTTTCAAAAACCAGCTTCTAGTTTCATTGATACGTTCTACTGTATCTCTGGTTTCTCCCTCATTGGTCTCAGCTCTAATCTTGATGATTTCCCTTCTTATGTGTGGAGTTGGTTTGATTTGCTGTTGATCCTCCAGTTCTTTAAGGTGTAGAGACAGCTGGTGTGTTCTGGATTTTTGCACTCCTGGGTATTTACCCCAAGATACAGATGTCATGAAAAGAAGGGCCATCTGTACCCCAATGTTTATAGCAGCAATGGCCACAGTCGCCAAACTATGGAAAGAACCAAGATGCCCTTCAACGGATGAATGGATAAGGAAGATGTGGTCCATATACACTATGGAGTATTATGCCTCCATCAGAAAGGACGAATATCCAACTTTTGTAGCAACATGGACGGGACTGGAAGAGATTATGCTGAGTGAAATCAGTCAAGCAGAGAGAGTCAATTATCATATGGTTTCACTCATTTGTGGAGCATAACCAATTGCATGGAGGACAGGGGGTGTTAGAGAGGAGTAGGGAATTTGGGTAAATTGGAAGGGGAGGTGAACCATGAGAGACGATGGACTCTGAAAAACAGTCTGAGGGGTTTGAAGTGGCGGGGGGATGGGAGGTTGGGGTACCAGGTGGTGGTATTATAGAGGGCACAGCTTGCATGGAGCACTGGGTGTGGTGAAAAAATAATGAATACTGTTTTTATGAAAATAAATAAATTGGGAGGAAAAAAAAAAAAGACTACAGACTTAAGGAGAAGGGCTTGCCTAGGTAACCATGTGGATAGAGCCTCAGAGGCAAAAAGCCCGTGAGTGTGGGCTATTAAAGACCCACGCTCTTGTCTATGCTAACATTCTTCAGCACTGGGAAGTGCCCTGGGCAAAGTTCTGACCTTGGAACCCTATTTTTCCAGGCTTTTCGAGGGGATGCATCCTCTGAAGCAACAGAGAAGGGTTTCTACAAACGGTATCCTCAGGACAGACCAGGTAAGAGGAAAACAAAAGAAACAATAAAACAGGGCTTCAAGTACTTCACCCCACCCTGATTATCTACACAATTTTAAACACTCACTCTCACGAAACTTATGCTTGAGACAGAAAAGTCTATTTCGTTTGTTTTCACTGCTCAGTTAAGACTCCAGTTGGACTTATAGAGTGGGAAACTGAGGTTGAGACTGCTGAGCCTATGGGAAGAAAGATCACAAGGGAATGTGACTAGACCTTAGAAACAGTGGTTCTTTGGGAAGTGCCCATCCCCTGTTTCTTTGGACGAAGCCCAAAGACTGGAGATGGGGAAGTAAAGCCCTAGATATGAGGAGAAGAGAGTAGTGCTTAGCTTCCCACAGGTGATCCAAAAACTGGCAAGAGGCCCGATGGGGAAACCGATGAACCATAATGGCATCCAAGAGAGACTTATTTAAAGGAGTATGAGGTCAAGCATACAAGTCATGAACTGCCAGAGGAGTATGGCAAGATAACCAAGGTTCCTGAGGACCCAAACCCCACCAAAGTTTCTGAAGTGTTGGGCGCATCAAGGCCCTCTAATAGAAATCAATCCTACTTGCTTGAGGGGAACGATGTTTCTTTTTTTTTTTCCAATTTATTTATTTTCAGAAAAACAGTATTCATTATTTTTTCACCACACCCAGTGCTCCATGCAAGCTGTGCCCTCTATAATACCCACCACCTGGTACCCCAACCTCCCACCCCCCGCCACTTCAAACCCCTCAGACTGTTTTTCAGAGTCCATAGTGTCTCATGGTTCACCTCCCCTTCCAATTTACCCAAATTCCCTACTCCTCTCTAACGCCCCTTGTCCTCCATGCTATTTGTTATGCTCCACAAATAAGTGAAACCATATGATAATTGACTCTCTCTGCTTGACTTATTTCACTCAGCATAATCTCTTCTAGTCCCTTCCATGTTGCTACAAAAGTTGGGTATTCATCCTTTCTGATAGAGGCATAATACTCCATAGTGTATATGGACCACATCTTCCTTATCCATTTCTTAAAGTATGGGTGGATTTGGTTGGCTAATATTTTGTTGTCTGTGTTGATCAGAGCTATGGGCCTGTCGTTCTCCATTGGCTTTTTTTTTTTTTTTGTTTTCTTTTTTTTTTTTTTACGTTTTGTTCATCTAGATTTGCTTCCAGAGTCATTCTAAGCCGGTAGAAGGACTTTGAACTTTTTTTCCATTCTTTTTTATTTTCTGGAAGAGATGGAGAAGAATAGATATCAACTCCTAAGAGTTTGATAGACTCCACTTTTGAAGACCTCTGGATTCTGCAGTTTTGTTGGGAGTGTTCTGATTACTGATTCCACATCGTTGCTGGTAGTTTTCTCAAAATCTTTCTTTCTTGCTGTTTCAGTGTTGGGCGGTTCCATGTTTCTACAAATTTGTCCATTTCTTCTAGGTTACCCAGTTTCATAGCATATAATTTGTATGACAGTCTTTCATCGTACTTTCTTTTTCTGTGGTCTCAGTTATTGTTTTCTCTGTTTCATTTCTCAGTATGATTCCCCGCCCCTTTTTTTGAAAGTCTAACTAAAGGCTTATCCTAGTTGGGGATCTTTTCAAGGAATCCCTTCCTAGTTTCAAAGATTCGTTGTTGTATTGTTGTGGGTTTAGTCTATATTTTCTTTATTTCTGCTGTGTTACTGAAGCTCCCTGTAATGGTGTACGTTCCATATTTTCTCCTGTGGTTGATGGCTAGTTTCATAAAGTTTTTGTAAGAAAAGATGCATGATACGACTTGAGTTGCCGTGAATTTGGTGAGACTTGTTTGTGGCCTTCAAAGTGATCTGTTTTGGAGAATGATCTATCAGTACTGGAAAAGAATGTGTATCTTCCTATTCTAGGCCAAATGTTGGTATATATCGTTGAGAGCCATCTAGTCCAATATGTCCTTCAAAGGCACAGTTTCCTCCAGGATTTTCTGTCTAGATGACCTCTCCATGGATGTAACCAAGGTGTACGTGTCCCCTGCTCTTATTGATTACTTTGAAAAAGTTCCTTGTATTTTTTTGAAAGATTTTATTTATTTATTTGACAGAGATCACAAGTAGGCAGAGAGGCAGGCAGAGAGAGAAGGGGAAGCAGGCTTCCGACTGTGCAGAGAGTTCGATGCAAGGCTCGATGCCAGGACCCTGGGATCATGACCTGAGCCGAAGCAGACACTAAACCCACTGAGCCACCTAGGTGTCCCCAAAGTTCCTTGTTTTTAATAGCTTCTTATGTATTGGGGGGCTCCCATGTTGGGTGTAGAAATATTGGCAACTTTTGTATGTTCTTCTTGATTAACTGCTTTGGAATTATCGTACTGTCCTTCTATGTTTCTTGTTTCATCTTTGTTTGAAAGACTATTTTGTGTCTGCTGTAAGTATTTCTACCCTGGCTCTCTTTTCACTTCTGATTACATGGCCAAAGTTCTTTCCAAACCTTCCCTTTATATTTACATCTGTCTGTAGGTCTGATATGTGACTATTGTGTGCAGTATATAGAGGGTCTACTTTTATCCATCCTGTCACCTTATGTCTCTTGTTTTTAGGGTATGGCCCATTTACATTTAAAGTAATATTTGATCTCTCTCTCTGTCTCTCTCTCTCTCTCTATGTTTGTGTGTATTTTTTTCCACTTTCTTTTTTGTTTTTAGATTGTCTGTACTGTTCTTCATTATTTCTTCTCTTGAACTTTCTCTCATGAATTGCTTGATTTCTTTAGGCTATACTGAGCTTCCTTCTTGTGTGTTTTTTGCAGATGTGTTACCAGTTTTGGTTTGTAGTTACCATTCTGTTTATATAGATCATCCTATGCACATAGCAGTCTATGGTGAGTTGATGACTGCTTATGTTTGAATCGCATATTCACGCTTGTCTCTTCCACGGTTTAGGTATGGTGTGTGATACGTTACAACGTTTTATGGTATGCTTCCCTTGACCTATTATTAGAGATGTAGTTCCTTTTATTGCTTTTGTGCTGCTTTCATTTGTTCCTCCTATATATGCTCTTTCTTTTCACCTCAAAATGTCTCCCTTAATGCTTCTTGTAAAGATGGTATAGGGATCCTAATTCCTTCAACTTTTGTTTGGGAAATTCCCTCTCTCCTTCTCTTCTGAGTGACAGCCTTGTAGGATAGAGTGTTGTTGGCTGGATTTTGTTTGTTTTTGTCTGTTGTTTAGGTTTCATTTTTCTTCTTTGTGTACATCGACTGTATCATCTCACTCAATTACAGACTGCAAAATTTCTGCTGAAAAGTTTGTCAAAACACTTCTTTTCTCCTTTTGCTTTTTTTGCCCCCTTTTTTATTAATTACTTAAAATTTTTAGCATAACTGTATTCATTATTTTTGCATCACACCAAGTGCTCCATGCATGTTGTGCCATCTCCAATACCCACCACCTGGATCCCACCAACTCCCACCCCCAGCCACTTCAAAACCCTCAGATGGATTTTCAGCGTCCATAGTCTCCCATTGTTCAACTCCCTTTCCAATTTCCCTCACTTCCCTTCTCCTCTTCATCTCCCCTTGTCTTCCATGCTATTTGTTATGCTCCACAAATAAGTGAAACCTTATGATCATTGACTTTCTCTGCTTGACTTATTTCACGCTGCATAATCTCTTCCAGTCCTGTCCCTGTTGCTACAAAAGTTGGGTATTTATCCTTTCTGATGGAGGCATAATATTCCATAGTGTATAGGGCTCACATCTTCCTTATCCATTTGTCTGTTGAAGGGCATCTTGGTTCTTTCCATAGCTTGGCGACCGTGGCCATTGTGGCTATAGACATTGGGCTAGAGATGGCCCTTCTTATCACTACATCTGTATCCTTGGGGTAAATACCCAGTAGTTCAATGGCAGGGTCATAGGGAAGCTCTATTTTTAATTTCGTGAGGAACCTCCACACTGTTCTCCAAAGTGGCTGCACCAACTTGCATTCCCACCAACAGTGGAAGAGGGTTCCCCTTTCTCCACATCCTCTCCAACACATGTGGTTTCCTGTCTTGCTCCTCCTGGCCAGTCTTAGTGGTGTAAGGTGGTATCTCAAGGTGGCTTTGATTTGAATCTCCCTGATGGCAAGTCGTGATGAAAATGTTTTCATGTGTCTGATAGCCCTTTGTAAGGCTTCATGGCAGAACTGTCTGTTCATATCTTCTGCCCATTTTTTGAAATGATTGTCTGTTTTGTGTGTGTTGAGTTACAGGAGTTCTTTATAGATCCTGGATATCAACCTTTTGTCTGTCCTGGCATCAAAACAGACACATAGGCCAATGGAACAGAGTAGAGAGCCCAGATATGGACCCTCAGCTCTATGGCCAATTAATCTTTGACAACACAGGAACAAACATACAGGGGATAAAAACATTCTCTTCAATAAATGGTGCTGAGAAAACTGGAGAGCTATATGCAGAAGAATGACACTCGACCATTCCTTACACCGTCCACAAAGATAAACTCCCAATGGATAAAAGATCTCCATGTGAGACAGGAATCCATCAGAATCCTAAAGAGAATATAGGCAGGAACCTCTTCGATATCAGCCACAGCAACTTCTTTCAAGATATGTCCCCAAAGTCCACGGAAACAAAAGCGACAATGAACTTTTGGGTCTTCTTCAAACTCAAAGGCTTCTGCCCAGCAAAGGAAAGAGGCAAGGAAACAAAGAAGCAACCCACGGAATGGGAAAAGGTATTTGGAAATGACAGGACACACAAAAGGTTGATATGCAGGATCTCCTTCTGCTTTGAAAATGATTTCTTTTCACCCCCTTTTTGCCATTTGGATTATGAGGCATTTTGTGGTGGACTAGCTTGGGAAGATTTTGTTGGGGGCTCCTTGTGCATCCTGGATCTGGACTTTGGTTTCCTTCCCCAGATTCAGGAACGTTTTAGCTACGACTCGTGCAAATAACTTTTCTGTCCCCTTCCCTCTCCCCTCCTTCTGGCATCCCTGTAATGCCCACGTTACTAAAGTTGATGGTGTCACTGACTTCTTCAATCATATTTCATTTTTATAACAGGTTTTTCACCCTACACTTCAGGTTGATTGTTTTCCATCAATCTATCTTTCGGATCACTGATCCTTCTGTTTGCTCTCGCCTTCTGTGTGTTCCATGTAATGTGTTTTTGGCCCATTTCCTGTATTTTAGGTTTAACAGATAGAATTACGAATGGGGGGTGGGGGCAAGGGAATTTAGACAGTCATGGAGATGAGCATACGAACCTCCCCCGACCACCCCGCCCCCTGAACCTGCCATGTACCTGACTACATGGGAATGCCGGTTGCTGGTTGGGTTCCAGGCGGAATGTTGAGGGTGTGTTGTGACTACCGGATCCAAGGTGACCATCACTTGTCCTGTGGTCGAGCAGTACCATGGAGCAGCTGCCAGGCTCTCTGGAGCATGGCTTTGAACTGATTCTTGGGAAGCTGGATGAGATGATGGCGAAGCTGCTGCCAATTGACTCGAGTCCTCGGCTGATGTTCCACAACCTCCAGTGGGAGACACTGCTGTGTCCGCCTGTCATTGGCTTCTTGGTGGGCCTCCTCTTTCTATGCCGACTTGTTCAGTCTGTTAGAAGTCACTCCTACGAGAAACGTGAGAAGCAGCTGGCAGAAGCACTGGCTGCAGGGATCGAGGAGAAATGCCACCTCATTGACAAGGTTTTTGTAGCTGAGAAGGAGCATGCAGCCATCGAATCATCTGTAGAAAAGGCCAAACTGGAGAAAGAGTCATTCGATATCCCCAGCCTTGCAGACTCTTACAGAAAGGGGAAGGCGACCAACGTGATGCTGATGAAGGAACTCCATTCTCTGTGTCGGGACCTGGAGGAAGAGAGAGCCAAAAGATGCCAGCAGGAAGAGCAGATGATGGAGATGCTCAAAGACCTGCAGGCCCTCGAAGACATGATGACTTTCGCTAAATCACAGGGAGCTTTTCCGAACCTGCTTGGAGACCAAGAGCCAAGCCCTGGTGCTCCTTGTCCTGGGAGTGGGCCTAGGGCTTAAAGCGGTGCTGTTGCCTCCCCTCCACTCCGGCCTCCCACCTCCCACCTGGAGGCTTTGTTCCTCCACTTCGACATCTACCTTCGGGTCACAGTGGCCAGTGGATGCAAGGCTTGTCCTCCCCGGACTGAGTTCTTCCATCTTCACTTGCTAGGCACAGCACACAGCTCCTTCATGATTGACTCCCCCAAGTCGAAACACTATTGCATGTCCTCCAACTGCACTCAGCACTCTGGGACTTTCTTTGTCTTCACAGAAGTGTGGATTTGCTTTCAGTACTACCGAAAGACATACTCTCCTTAGAAGCGAATTATCTTTTACCCTGATGCCTTAGTATTCTCATGTTCTAACATTGCCAAGGCTATTGATGGTAGTCTTTGATAGGGAACAATTTTTTTTTTTATTCTCTCTGTAATATTGTTATATAGTTTACAAATAGTTGTAATGTAGCAATAAAGACTTGTAGTTATTAATAGCAGTATTGTTTTGGTTTTGTTTTCCAACATTGACCAGTCATACATAAGGGAGTCACACCTCCCTCAAGTATGGATTATTTTAATTTAAATCCAAATAGCCAACTTGGAGCCTATCACCGGTGTCTGCTGGAGTGCTCAATGATTGCTCCTTTGCGGAGAATACCCAGTGCTCATCACATCCCATGCCCTCCTTAATGGCTATCACCCATTGACCCATTCCCCTGGCCACTGCCTCTCCAGCAACAAAAGAAAGCTAGCCTATGACCCTAGATATTAACTCTAAAGATACAAATGGAGCGATGCAATGTGACACGCGCCCTTAAAGGTTCTTAGAAGCCATGTGCCCAGAAGCCAAACTGTGGAAAGAGCCAAGATATTCACTGATGGATGCACGAGTAAATGTGATGTGGAATCTGCCCATGCAGGCACATATAGACACACACACATCGCACACACACACACACACACACACACACACAAACAATGGAGTACTCCTTAGCACTAAGAAAGGATGAATACTTACCATTTACATCAAGATGAAAGAACTGGAAGGGATTTTGCTAAGTGAAATAAGCCAAACAGAGAAAGACAAGTATCATGTGATTTCACTCCTATGTAACACAGGGTAGGGAACTTCGGGAATGGGAGGGAAAACAGAATGGCAAGTGGTTCGAGAAGGAGAGACACTGTAAGAGACTTCAACTTGTAATGCATTTTTAATTCCATTTATTAAGTTTTTCATCTTTGGTTCTAGTTTTCTACAACTTGTGTGAGGGCCTTATGTCCTTCACTCTTTTCTCGTGGACAGAGTGTTTTTAAACATTGCTTTAATAAGTGTAGCAGGCATATTGCTTATCTCTGCTTGACTTAGCTCCCTTGATGGGATATTGTCCCGTTCTTTGTTTTTAGATACATTCCTGTGTCTGTTGATTTTCTCTAACTCTCTCTGTTTCCATGCTTTAAGCAAGACACCTAGATTTCCTGTTCTTGAACATTTTGACGATGTAGAAAGGAGTTCCTGTGATGCTCTGCAGTGGCCTGTTCCCTCCTCAGGAAGGCTGTGTTCATGTCACTTGAAGGCTGTCTCTAACCTGTGTTTTGAGAGCAATACTCTTGTGGCTGAGCTGCCTTTGCCCACAGGCAAGTCCTGTGCAGGGGTTTGGTTGGTTGTGGGCAGGGTTCAGTCCCGCTGTGGTTAGTGGGCCAGTCTGGGGCTCCCTTGGGCTCGAGGTGAGCCAGACCTGGCGTTGGCCAAAGATAGAGTAGCCCCACACTGTAGGGCTGTTCTCTTGTCTTGGTCCCTGAAAAGCTTGCTTTGGTGGGAGGTGCCTGCTGTCAGAGCAGATATCGGCTTCCAGCCCATGCTACGTTTTGACATATTTCATATGTGTGGGTATCTTCTCGTTTCCGTAGGTCAAGAGTCACTCTAGAGTGCTGGACTGGCCTCTGTGACGGTTGCTTGCACACTGTCAGGCACTGTTGCGGAGGGGCTCTGGCCAAGAAGTATTGGTGGGAGCCGTTCCACAGAAGGAAGCAAGGAGTCCTAGTGCTAAGAAGATTGTGTAGATCTCTTTGGGGAGGCGACCTGTAGGTGCTTTGGCAGGGCTGGAGAGGATGACCTTGCAGGCAAATAGTAGTGCAGGATAAGCAGTAGCAGCAAGGCCCATTGTGGGAGGTAACCTGTAGCCACGGAAAACTCCTCCTCGGACCACACTGTGATAGAAGGCGGACAAGTTGGCAGAAGGGAGCCAGCTGGGTTAAGAGTACTGAGCTGGTTTCCACAGGCCTCTGGGTATCTCAGCTGGTGGGCAGGGATGGGAAGTGGCACTAGTCAGCTCCTTTGTTCCTGGAGAAGCCGCTCCACAATCCCCTCCAGCACATGCTCTGGGATTAGTCCACCAATCTCCATTTTGTGTACCTCCGTCATTATTCAAACCACTGTTCACTGCTTTCCTTCTGAGGGCTGCTTATTTGATTGTCCCTTGAAGGGCAGGTGTGTAGGACTCAGGTTCCTCTTATCCTCCTGGCCCTCCCACAGCTGAGCCTAGTGATGCCAAAATGACAGGTATTCCCCCGCTGGAGATTGGAAGAACTCACAGAATTTGGCTCTTCTGGTTGGGATGGGGATTTGTCTTCCTTGCTGGCACCCCCATGCCTGGAATGCCTCGTGTGTCTCTCAGCTTTTCTCTACCCTCTTCATCCGTGGCATCTCTCCCTCCCAAGCACAGGTAGACAGGTCCCTTTCGATCCTGATGGCATCTCTCACCTTTCTCCTTTCTTGATCTAGCCTCTTTGGGGCATTTCGCTGTAGAGCGTCTGTTGTGCCAGTTTTGGGGTAATTTTCTGGGTTATTGACTCTGCTGTGGGTGCTGTGTAGATGGATCCATGGGACAGGGTCACCTTAGGATCCTCCTCCTCCACCATCTCCCTCGAAGGTGTTCCTCCGTTCACTACAGCATAATGTTGTTGTCGACACCGTCCACATTAGTTTTCAGATATAGAGGTTTACAGAGGTTGGTCTCTCCAATGGGAGTCTTCAAAGGTGGTGAACCGGATGTGGGATTCACATCTTTCCCTGCTCAAGAAGACGTTGGCAGTTCCCACTTCCTCCTGAGTATGTGACTCAGCCTCTACTAAATGTTTTAAAATGCGTTTTTCTTTTGTATCAGATGTATACCAGCAGGCTCAGCTAGTTTGGGTTTCTTTCAGAGCTCATGGATCCATATGGAGCTGCATATTCAGCGTGTCCTTGGAGGAGCTCATTTCCGGAGTGTCCCATGAAGCCATCTTGAGCTGGTACCCACTCTTGTATCTTCTCATTTTTTCTCCCTGGACGTGTTATATTCAAGAGATCTATATCTTCCGTTCTGGGGACTTGCCATTTAGTCTGCTATTGAAGTTTCCTTTTATATTCTTAAATTCAATTCGTGGCTTCTTCATATCCAGAACTTGTTGTGTTTTTCTTTGTTTGTTTGTTTCTTTCAATGACTTCTGTTTCCTGATCTTCTCCTTTTTGTCATGCATTGCTTCTCTGTTTATTGAGTTGTCTGTGGTCTCTTGAAATTCACCGAAGTTCCTTCATTATTTTGAATTCTTTGTCAGGCAACTAAGAGGTTGCCATTTTTTGGTGGTTATTTCCTGAATAATTAGTGTGTTGTTTGACAGTATCCTATTTCCTGAACTAATTTTTGATAGGTTTCTCTGAACTAGGTACTGTTCAGTAGCAGCAATACTTCCTATGAAGGCCATTTTGTTTTCCAATTTCTCAAATACTTTTGGAATAGTTACTATGCACTGAGCCTTGTTTATTGTTCTTTCAGGTAGCAATGTGTCCAAAACAAGTGTCCCCGCCCCCTCACCTGAAGTCCAAATACCATCTTATAAGGATAAGGTGGCCTTTTTGGAAATAGGCTATTTGCATATGGCCAAGTTAAGATGAGGTCCGTAGCGTAGGGACTGATTCTAAATGACTGTTTTCCTTCAAAGAAGAGAGGAATTTGGACAGACACACACACACACACACACAGAAAGGATACAACGGACCAAGTGAAGACAAAACAGACTTTGAGAAAGCCATGTGCTATAGATGCAGAGATTGGATTAAAGGAGTTGCCAACTCAGCAAGTCCAAGGATAGATGGCCTTCACCAGATGCTAGGAGAGGAAGGAGTTCTCCATTCCATATATGAGAGAAAGAATGGCCCAACTGACTCCTTGTCTTGGCCTTCTTTCCAGAACTTGGAAAGAATAAACTTCTGTTCTTCTGAGCCATCCAGTTGGTGGCACTTACGCATAGCGGCTCTAGAAAATGCATCCAGAACTCTGTATTGTAACACTGAAGTACAGGTATATAATTTAACAGGCTCTGGAAAAAGGTCTACCATTTGATCAATTTGGGAAGTAAGATGATGCCGCAGCTCGTTCAGCTCTAGGTATATAATTAGTGTATTTAGAACAGGATTATGAGTATGATTAATGTGGGGACCTTTATTTACTAGTGAACCAAGACTCTGTCCCAGGACAGACAAGTAAGGAACTTACAATATTCCTGAGACGGCAAGACATATACCATGCCCACCCTGCAAAACAAGTGCAATCAGTATAAAAGATTTTTTTTCCAGTTGGTGACACTGGTCCAGGTATGATGACCTACCTATTAATTTCTAGTGAAGGAGTGGCTATATTTGATTGAAAACACTTCAGGGCAGAGGCATGAGCTTAGGATCATTTGGATTTGAGAGTTTAAAAGACTACAGACTTAAGGAGAAGGGCTTGCCTAGGTAACCATGTGGATAGAGCCTCAGAGGCAAAAAGCCCGTGAGTGTGGGCTATTAAAGACCCACGCTCTTGTCTATGCTAACATTCTTCAGCACTGGCAAGTGCCCTGGGCAAAGTTCTGACCTTGGAACCCTATTTTTCCAGGCTTTTCGAGGGGATGCATCCTCTGAAGCAACAGAGAAGGGTTTCTACAAACGGTATCCTCAGGACAGACCAGGTAAGAGGAAAACAAAAGAAATAACAAAACAGGGCTTCAAGTACTTCACCCCACCCTGAATATCTGCACAATTTTAAACACTCACTCTCACGAAACTTATGCTTGAGACAGAAAAGTCTATTTCGTTTGTTTTCACTGCTCAGTTAAGACTCCAGTTGGACTTATAGAGTGGGAAACTGAGGTTGAGACTGCTGAGCCTATGGGAAGAAAGATCACAAGGGAATGTGACTAGACCTTAGAAACAGTGGTTCTTTGGGAAGTGCCCATCCCCTGTTTCTTTGGACGAAGCCCAAAGACTGGAGATGGGGAAGTAAAGCCCTAGATATGAGGAGAAGAGAGTAGTGCTTGGCTTCCCGCAGGTGATCCAAAAACTGGCAAGAGGCCCGATGGGGAAACCAATGAACCAAAATGGCTTCCAAGAGAGTCTTATTTAAAAGAGTATGAGGTCAAGCATACCAAGTCATGAACCGCCAGAGGAGTGTGGCAAGATAACCAAGGTTCCTGAGGACCCAAACCCTACCAAGTTTCTGAAGTGTTGGGCGCATCAAGGCCCTCTAATAGAAATCAATCCTACTAGCTGGAGGGGAACAATGTTTCTTTTTTTTTTTCCAATTTATTTATTTTTCAGAAAAACAGTATTCATTATTTTTTCACCACACCCAGTGCTCCATGCAAGCTGTGCCCTCTATAATACCCACCACCTGGTACCCCAACCTCCCACCCCCTGCCACTTCAAACCCCTCAGACTGTTTTTCAGAGTCCATAGTGTCTCATGGTTCACCTCCCCTTCCAATTTACCCAAATTCCCTACTCCTCTCTAACGCCCCTTGTCCTCCATGCTATTTGTTATGCTCCACAAATAAGTGAAACCATATGATAATTGACTCTCTCTACTTGACTTATTTCACTCAGCATAATCTCTTCTAGTCCCGTCCATGTTGCTACAAAAGTTGGGTATTCATCCTTTCTGATGGAGGCATAATACTCCATAGTGTATATGGACCACATCTTCCTTATCCATTTCTTAAAGTATGGGTGGATTTGGTTGGCTAATATTTTGTTGTCTGTGTTGATCAGAGCTATGGGCCTGTCGTTCTCCATTGGCTTTTTGTTTTGTTTTGTTTTCGTTTTTGTTTTTACGTTTTGTTTATCTACATTTGCTACCAGAGTCGTTCTAAGCCGGTAGAAGGACTTTGAACTTTTTTTCCATTCTTTTTTATTTTCTGGAACAGATGGAGAAGAATAGATATCAACTCCTAAGAGTTTGATAGACTCCACTTTTGAAGACCTCTGGATTCTGCAGTTTTGTTGGGAGTGTTCTGATTACTGATTCCACATCGTTGCTGGTAGTTTTCTCAAAATTTTTCTTTCTTGCTGTTTCAGTGTTGGGCGGTTCCATGTTTTTACAAATTTGTCCATTTCTTCTAGGTTACCCAGTTTCATAGCATATAATTTGTATGACAGTCTTTCATCGTACTTTCTTTTTCTGTGGTCTCAGTTATTGTTTTCTTTGTTTCATTTCTCAGTAGGATTCCCCGCCCCTTTTTTTGAAAGTCTTACTAAAGGTTTATCCTAGTTGGGGATCTTTTCAAGGAATCCCTTCCTAGTTTCAAAGATTCGTTGTTGTATTGTTGTGCGTTTAGTCTATATTTTCTTTATTTCTGCTGAGTTACTGAAGCTCCCTGTAATGGTGTACGTTCCATATTTTCTCCTATGGTTGATGGCTAGTTTCATAAAGTTTTTGTAAGAAAAGATGCATGATACGACTTGAGTTGCCGTGAGTTTGGTGCGACTTGTTTGTGGCTTTCAAAGTGATCTGTTTTGGAGAATGATCTATCAGTACTGGAAAAGAATGTGTATCTTCCTATTCTAGGCCAAATGTTGGTATATATCGTTGAGAGCCATCTAGTCCAATATGTCCTTCAAAGGCACAGTTTCCTCCAGGATTTTCTGTCTAGATGACCTCTCCATGGATGTAACCAAGGTGTACGTGTCCCCTGCTCCTATTGATTACTTTGAAAAAGTTCCTTGTATTTTTGAAAGATTTTATTTATTTATTTGACAGAGATCACAAGTAGGCAGAGAGGCAGGCAGAGAGAGAAGGGGAAGCAGGCTTCCGACTGAGCAGAGAGTTCGATGCAAGGCTCGATGCCAGGACCCTGGGATCATGACCTGAGCCGAAGCGGACGCTAAACCCACTGAGCCACCTAGATATCCCCAAAGTTCCTTGTTTTTAATAGCTTCTTTATCTATTGGGCAGCTCCCATGTTGGGTGTAGAAATATTGGCAACGTTTGTATATTCTTCTTGATTAACTGTTTTGGGATTATCGTAGTGTCCTTCTATGTCTTGTTTCAGTCTTTATTTGAAAGACTATTTTGTGTCTGCTGTAAGTTTTTCTACCCTGGCTCTCTTTTCACTTCTGATTACATGGCCAAAGTTCTTTCCAAACCTTCCCTTTATATTTACTTCTGCCTGTAGGTCTGATATGTGACTATTGTGTGCAGTATATAGAGGGTCTACTTTTATCCATCCTGTAACCTTATGTCTCTTGTTTTTATGGTATGGCCCATTTACATTTAAAGTAATAGTTGATCACTCTCTCTGTCTCTCTCTCTGTCTCTCTCTCTCTATCTCTCTATCTATGTTTGTGTGTATTATTTTGCCACTTACTTTTTTTGGTTTTAGATTGTCTATACCCTTCTTCATTATTTCGTCTCTTGAACTTTCTCTCATGAATTGCTTGATTTCTTTAGGCTATACTGAGCTTCCTTCTTGTGTGTTTTTTGCAGATGTGTTACCAGTTTTTCGTTTGTAGTTACCTTTCGGTTTATATAGAGCATCCAATGCATATAGCAGTCTATGGTGAGTTGATGACTGCCTAAGTGTGAATCGAATATTCATGCTTGTCTCGTCCACGGTTTAGGTATGGTGTGTGATACCTTACATAATTTTATGTTATGCTTCGCTTGACCGATTATTAGAGATGTATTTCGTTTTATTGCTTTTGTGCTGCTTTCTTTTCTTCCTCCTATATATGCTCTTTCTTTTCACCTCAAAGAGTCTCCCTTAATGCTTCTTGTACAGACGGTATAGAGATCCTATATCCTTCAACTTTTGTTTGGGAAATTCCCTCTCTCCTTCTCTTCTGAGTTACAGCCTTGTTGGATAGAGTGTTGTTGGCTGTATTTTGTTTGTTTTTGTCTGTTGTTTAGGTTTCATTTTTCTTCTTTGTGTACATCGACTGTATCATCTCACTCAATTACAGACTGCAAAATTTCTGCTGAAATTTTGCCAAAACACTTCTTCTTTTCTCCTTTTGCTTTTTTGCCCCCTTTTTTATTAATTACTTAAAATTTTTAGCATAACTGTATTCATTATTTTTGCATCACACCAAGTGCTCCATGCAAGTCGTGCCGTCTCCAATACCCACCACCTGGATCCCACCAACTCCCACCCCCAGCCGCTTCAAAACCCTCAGATGGATTTTCAGCGTCCATAGTCTCTCATTGTTCAACTCCCTTTCCAATTTCCCTCACTTCCCTTCTCCTCATCATCTCCCCTTGTCTTCCATGCTATTTGTTATGCTCCACAAATAAGTGAAACCTTATGATCATTGACTTTCTCTGCTTGACTTACTTCACGCCGCATAATCTCTTCCAGTCCTGTCCCTGTTGCTACAAAAGTTGGGTATTTATCCTTTCTGATGGAGGCATAATATTCCATAGTGTATAGGGCTCACATCTTCCTTATCCATTTGTCCGTTGAAGGTCATCTTGGTACTTTCCATAGCTTGGCGACCGTGGCCATTGTGGCTATAAACATTGGGGTAGAGATGGCCCTTCTTATCGCTACCTCTGTATCCTTGGGGTAAATACCCAGTAGTTCAATGGCAGGGTCATAGGGAAGCTCTATTTTTAATTTCGTGAGGAACCTCCACACTGTTCTCCAAAGTGGCTGCACCAACTTGCATTCCCACCAACAGCGGAAGAGGGTTCCCCTTTCTCCACATCCTCTCCAACACATGTGGTTTCCTGTCTTGCTCCTCCTGGCCAGTCTTAGTGGTGTAAGGTGGTATCTCAAGGTGGCTTTGATTTGAATCTCCCTGATGGCGATTGATGATGAACATGTTTTCATGTGTCTGATAGCCCTTTGTAAGGCTTCATGGCAGAACTGTCTGTATATATCTTCTGCCCATTTTTTGATATGATTGTCTGTTTTGTGTGTGTTGAGTTACAGGAGTTCTTTATAGATCCTGGATATCAACCTTTTGTCTGTCTTGGCATCAAAACAGACACAGACCAATGGAACAGAGTAGAGAGGCCAGATATGAACCCTCAGCTCTATGGTCAATTAATCTTCCACAGCACAGGAAAAAATATACAGGGGATAAAAAACATTCTCTTCAATAAATGGTGCTGAGAAAACTGGAGAGCTATATGCAGAAGAATGACACTCGACCATTCCTTACACCGTCCACAAGATAAACTCCAAATGGATAAAAGATCTCAACGTGAGACAGGAATCCATCAGAAACCTAGAGGAGAATATAGGCAGGAACGTCTTCGATATCAGCCACAGCAACTTCTTTCAAGTTATGTCTCCAAAGGCAATGGAAACAAAAGCGAAGATGAACTATTGGGTCTTCTTCAAACTCAAAGGCTTCTGCCCAGCAAAGGATAGAGGCAAGGAATCAAAGATGCAACCCACGGAATGGGAAACGGTATTTGGAAATGACAGGACACACAAAAGGTTGATATGCAGGATCTCTTGCTGCTTTGAAAATGATTTCTTTTCAGCCCCTTTTTGCCATTTGGATTATGAGGCATTTTGTGGTGGACTAGCTTGGGAAGATTTTGTTGGGGGCTCCTTGTGCATCCTGGATCTGGACTTTGGTTTCCTTCCCCAGATTCAGGAACGTTTTAGCTACGACTCGTGCAAATAACTTTTTTTGTCCCTTTTCCCTCTCTCTCCTCCTTCTGGCATCCCTGTAATGCCCACGTTACTAAAGTTGATGGTGTCACTGACTTCTCCAATCGTATTTCATTTTTTTTTCTTTTTTTTTTCCTTTTTTTTCCCAATTTATTTATTTTTAGAAAAACATTATTCATTATTTTTTCACCACACCCAGTGCTCCATGCAAGCTGTGCCCTCTATAATATCCACCACCTGGTACCCCAACCTCCCATCCCCCCGCCACTTCAAACCCCTCAGACTGTTTTTCAGAGTCCATAGTCTCTCATGGTTCACCTCCCCTTCCAATTTACCCAAATTCCCTACTCCTCTCTAACGCCCCTTGTCCTCCATGTTATTGGTTATGCTCCACAAATGAGTGAAACCATATGATAATTGACTCTCTCTGCTTGACTGATTTCACACAGCATAGTCTCTTCCAGTCCCGTCCATGTTGCTACAAAATTTGGATATTCGTCCTTTCTGATGGAGGCATAATACTCCATAGTGTATATGGACCACATCTTCCTTATCCATTCATCCGATGAAGGGCATCTTGGTTCTTTCAATAGTTTGGCGACTGTGGCCATTGCTGCTATAAACATTGGGGTACAGATGGCCCTTCTTCTCACGACATCTGTATCTTTGGGGTAAATACCCAGGAGTGCAATTGCAGTGTCGTAGGGAAGCTCGTATTTCATTTTTATCACAGGTTTTCCCCCTAGACTTCAGTTTGATTTTTTTCCGTCATTCTATCTTTCGAATCACTGATCCTTCTGCTTGCTCTCGCCTTTTGTGTGTTCCATGTAATGTGTTTTTGGCCCATTTCCTGTATTTTAGGTTTAACAGATAGAATTAAGAATGGGGGTGGGGGCATGGAAATTTAGACAGTCATGGAGACGAGCATATGAACCTCCCCCCACCACCCCTCCCCCAGACCCTGCCATATACCTGACTACATGGGAATGCCGGTTGCTGGTTGGGTTCCAGGCGGAATGTTGAGGGTGTGTTGTGACTACCGGATCCACGGTGACCATCACTTGTCCTGTGGTCGAGCAGTACCATGGAGCAGCTGCCAGGCTCTCTGGAGCATGGCTTTGAACTGATCCTTGGGAAGCTGGATGAGATGATGGTGAAGCTGCTGCCAATTGACTCGAGTCCTCGGCTGATGTTCCACAACCTCCAGTGGGAGACACTGCTGTGTCCGCCTGTCATTGGCTTCTTGGTGGGCCTCCTCTTTCTATGCCGACTTGTTCAGTCTGTTAGAAGTCACTCCTACGAGAAACGTGAGAAGCAGCTGGCAGAAGCACTGGCTGCAGGGATCGAGGAGAAATGCCATCTCATTGACAAGGTTTTTGTAGCTGAGAAGGAGCATGCAGCCATCGAATCATCTGTAGAAAAGGCCAAACTGGAGAAAGAGTCATTCGATATCCCCAGCCTTGCAGACTCTTACAGAAAGGGGAAGAGGACCACCGTGATGCTGATGAAGGAACTCCAATCCCTGTGTCGAGACCTGGAGGAAGAGAGAGCCAAAAGATGCCAGCAGGAAGAGCAGATGATGGAGATGCTCAAAGACCTGCAGGCCCTCGAAGACATGATGACTTTCGCTAAATCACAGGGAGCTTTTCCGAACCTGCTTGGAGACCAAGAGCCAAGCCCTGGTGCTCCTTGGCCTGGGAGTGGGCCTAGGGCTTAAAGCGGTGCTGTTGCCTCCCCTCCACTCCGGCCTCCCACCTCCCACCTGGAGGCTTTGTTCCTCCACTTCGACATCTACCTGTGGGTCACGGGGGCCAGTGGTTGCAAGGCTTGTCCTCCCCGGACTGAGTTCTTCCATCTTCACTTGCTAGGCACAGCACACAGCTCCTTCATGATTGACTCCCCCAAGTTGAAACACTATTGCATGTCCTGGAACCACACTCAGCACTCTGGGACTTTCTTTGTCTTCACAGAAGTGTGGATTTGCTTTCAGTACTATCAAAAGACATACTTTCCTTAGAAGCGAATTATCTTTTACTCGGATGCCTTAGGAGTCTCATGTTCTTACATTGCCAAGGCTATTGATGGTAGTCTTTGATAGGGGAACTATTTTTTTTTATTCTCTCTGTCATATTGTATTATAGTTTACAAATAGATGTAATGTAGCAATAAAGACTTGTAATTATTAACAGCAGTATTGTTTTGGTTTTGTTTTCCAACATTGTCCCGTCATACATAAGGGAGTCACACCTCCCTCAAGTATGGATTATTTTAATTTAAATCCAAATAGCCAACTTGGAGCCTATCACAGGTGTCTGCTGGAGTGCTCAATGATTGCTCCATTGCGGAGAATACCCAGTGCTCATCACATCCCATGCCTTCCTTAATGGCTATCACCCATTGACCCATTCCCCTGGCCACTGCCTCTCCAGGAACAAAAGAAAGCTAGCCTATGACCCTAGGTATTTACCTTAAAGATACAAATGGAGCGATGCAATGTGACACCTGCCCTCCAAGGTTCATAGCAGCCATGTGCCCAGAAGCCAAATTGTGGAAAGAGCCAAGATAACCACTGATGGATCCACGGGTAAAGGTGATGTGGAGTCTGCCCGTGCAGGCATTTATACACACACACACACACACAGACACACACACACACACACACACACTGGAGTACTCGTTAGCCCTCAGAAAGGATGAATACTTACGATTTACATCAAGATGGATGGAACTGGAAGGGATTTTGTTAAGTGAAATAAGCCAAACAGAGAAAGACAAGTATCATATGGTTTCTCTCCTATTTAAGACAGGGCAGGGAGCTTCGGGAATGGGAGGGAAGGCAGAATGCCAAGTGGTTCGAGAAGGAGAGACACCGTAAGAGACTTCCACTTGTAATGCATTTTTAATTCCAGTTATTAAGTTTTTCATTTTTGGTTCTTGTTTTCTACCTCTTGTGTGAGGGTCTTATGTCCTGACTCTTTTCTCGTGGACCGAGTGTTTTTAACCATTGCTTTAATAAGTGTAGCAGGCATATTGCTTATCTCTGCTTGACTTAGCTCCCTTGCTGGGATGTTGTCCCGTTCTTTGTTTTTGGATACATTCCTGTGTCTGTTGGTTTTCTCTAACTCTCTCTGTTTCCATGCTTTAAGCAAGTCACCTAGATTTCCTGTTCTTGAACATTTTGACGATGTAGAATGGAGTTCCTGTGATGCTCTGCAGTGGCCTGTTCCCTCCTCAGGAAGGCTGTGTTCATGTCACTTGAAGGCTGTCTCTAACCTGTGTTTTGAGAGCAATACTCTTGTGGCTGAGCTGCCTTTGCCCTCAGGCAAGTCCAGTGCAGTGGTTTGGTTGGTTGTGGGCAGGGATCAGTCCCGCTGTGGTTAGTGGGCCAGTCTGGGGCTCCCTTGGGCTCGAGGTGAGCCAGACCAGGCGTTGGCCAAAGATAGAGTAGCCCCACACTGTAGAGCTGTTCTCTTGTCTTGGTCCCTGAAAAGGTTGCTTTGGTGGGAGGGGCCTGCTGTCAGGGCAGATATCGGCTTCCAGCCCATGCTACGGTTTGACATATTTCATATGTGTGGGTATCTTCTCGTTTCCTTAGGTCAAGAGTCACTCTAGAGTGCTGGACTGACCCCTGTGACGGTTGCGTGCACACTGTCAGGCACCGTTGCGTAGGGGCTCTGGCCAAGAAGTATTGGTGGGAGCCGTTCCACAGAAGGAAGCAAGGAGTCCTAGTGCTAAGAAGATTGTGCAGATCTCTTTGGGGAGGCGACCTGTAGGTGCATTGGCAGGGCTGGAGAGGATGACCTTGCAGGCAAATAGTAGTGCAGGATAAGCAGTAGCAGCAAGGCCCATTGTGGGAGGTAACCTGTAGCCACGGAAAACTCCTCCTCGGACCACACTGGGATAGAAGGCGGACAAGTTGGCAGAAGGGAGCCAGCTGGGTTAAGAGTACTGAGCTGGTTTCCACAGGCCTCTGGGTATCTCAGCTGGTAGGCAGGGATGGGAAGTGGCACTAGTCAGCTCCTTTGTTCCTGGAGAAGCCGCTCCACAATCCCCTCCAGCACATGCTCTGGGATTAGTCCACCAATCTCCATTTTGTGGACCTCCGTCATTTTTCAAACCACTCTTCACTGCTTTCCTTCTGAGGGCTGCTTATTTGATTGTCCCTTGAAGGGCAGGTGTGTAGGACTCAGGTTCCTCTTATCCTCCTGGCCCTCCCACAGCTGAGCCTACTGATGCCAAAATGACAGGTATTCCCCCGCTGGAGATTGGAAGAACTCACAGAATTTGGCTCCTCTGGTTAGCAAAGCCAAATGGGATGGGGATTTGTCTTCCTTGCTGGCACCCCCATGCCTGGAATGCCTCGTGTGTCTGTCGGCTTTTCTCTACCCTCTTCATCCATGGCATCTCTCCCTCCCAAGCACAGGTAGACAGGTCCCTTTCGATCCTGATGGCATCTCTCACCTTTCTCCTTTCTTGATCTAGCCTCTTTGGGGCATTTCGCTGTAGAGAGTCTGTTGTGCCAGTGTTGGGGTAATTTTCTGGGTTATTGACTCTGCTGTGGGTGCTGTGTAGATGGATCCATGGGACAGGGTCACCTTAGGACCCTCCTCCTCTACCATCTCCCTCGGAGGTGTTCCTCCGTTCACTACAGCATAATGTTGTTGTGGACACCGTCCACATTAGTTTTCAGAGCTAGAGGTTTACAGAGGTTGGTCTCTCCAATGGGAGTCTTCAAAGGTGGTGAACCGGATGTGGGATTCACATCTTTCCCTGCTCAAGAAGACGTTGGCAGTTCCCACTTCCTCCTGAGTCTGTGACTCAGCCTCTACTAACTGTTTCAAAATGCGTTTTTCTTTTGTATCAGATGTATACCAGCAGCTCAGCTAGTTTGGGTTTCTTTCAGAGCTCATGGATCCATATGGAGCTGCATATTCAGCGTGTCCTTGGAGGAGGTCATTTCCGGAGTGTCCCATGAAGCCATCTTGAACTGGTACCCACTCTTGTATCTTCTCATTTTTTCTCCCTGGACGTGTTATATTCAAGAGATCTACATCTTCCGTTCTGGGGTCTTGCCCTTTAGTCTGCTATTGAAGTTTCCTTTTATATTTTTAAATTCAATTCGTGGCTTCTTCATATCCAGAACTTGTTGTGTTTTTGTTTGTTTGTTTCTTTCAATGACTTCTGTTTCCTGATCTTCTCCTTTTGCTCATGCATTGTTTCTCTCTTTATTGAGTTGTCTGTTGTCTCTTGAAATTCACCGAAGTTCCTTCATTATTTTGAATTCTTTGTCAGGCAACTAAGAGGTTGCCATTTTTTGGTGGTTATTTCCTGAATAATTAGTGTGTTGTTTGACAGTATCATATTTCCTGTACTAATTTTTGATAGGTTTCTCTGTATGAACTAGGTACTGTTCAGTAGCAGCAATACTTCCTACGAAGGCCATTTTGTTTCCCAATTTCTCAAATACTTTTGGAATAGTTACTATGCACTGTGCATTGTTTCCACTGATTCCAAATGACTGTTTTCCTTCAAGGAAGAGAGGAATTTGGACATACAGACACAACCACACACACACAGAAAGGAGACAACGGACCAAGTGAAGACAAAACAGACTAGGAGAAAGCCATGTGCTACTAGATGCAGAGATTGGATTAAAGGAGTTGCCAACCCAGCAAGTCTAAGGATAGATGGCCTTCACCAGATGCTAGGAGAGGAAGGAGTTCTCCATTCCATATGTGAGAGAAAGAATGGCCCAACTGACTCCTTGTCTTGGCCTTCTTTCCAGAACTTGGAAAGAATAACCTTCTGTTCTTCGGAGCCATCCAGTTGGTGGCACTTACGCATAGCGACTCTAGAAAATGCATCCAGAATTCTGTATTGTAACACTGAAGTACAGGTATATAATTTAACAGGCTCTGGAAAAAGCTCTACCATTTGATCAATTTGGAAAGTAAGATGATGCCGCAGCTCATTCAGCTCTAGGTATATAATTGGTATATTTAGAACAGGATTATAAGAATGACTAACGTGGGGCCCTTTATTTACTAGTGAACCAAACTCTGTCCCAGGACAGACAAGTAAGGAACTTACAATATTCCTGAGACTGCAAGACATATACCATGCCCACCATGCAAAACAAGTGCAATCAGTATAAAAAAAATTTTTTCCAGTTGGTGACACTGGTCCAGGTATGATGACCTACCTACTAATTTCTAGTGAAGGAGTGGCTATATTTGATTGGAAACACTTCAGGGCAGAGGCATGAGCTTAGGATCATTTGGATTTGAGAGTTTAAAAGAATACAGACTTATGGTTCTTGGTGCTATAGTAAATGGAATCGATTCTCTAATTTCCCTTTCTGTATTTTCATTGTTAGTGTATAAGAAAGCCACTGATTTCTACACATTGACTTTGTATCCTGTCACGCTGCTGAATTGCTGTATGAGTTCTAGTAGTTTGGGGGTGGAGTCTTTTGGGTTTTCCATATAAAGAATCATGTATCTGCGAAGAGAGTGTGACTTCTTCATTACCAATTTGGATACCTTTTATTTCTCTCTGTTGTCTGATTTCTGTTTCTAGGACTTCTAATACTATGTTGAATAAGAGTGGTGAAAGTGGGCATCCTTGTCTTGTTCCTGATCTCAATGGGAAGGCTGCAAGCTTTTTCCCATTGAGGATGATATTTGCTGTGGGTCTTTCATAGATAGATTTGATGAGGTTCAGGAATGTTCTCTCTATCCCTATACTTTGAAGCGTTTTAATCAGGAACGGATGTTGGATTTTGTCAAATGCTTTTTCTGCATCAATTGAGAGGACCATGTGGTTCTTCTCTCTTCTCATATTAATTTGTTGTATCACATTGATTGATTTACGAATGTTGAACCATCCTTGTAGCCCAGGGATGAATCCCACCTGATCATGGTGGATAATCTTTTTAATGTGTTGTTGGATCCTGTTGGCTAGGATCTTGTTGAGAATCTTAGCATCCATATTCATCAGTGATATTGGTCTGAAATTCTCCTTTTTGGTATGGTCCTTGCCTGGTTTGGGGATCAGGGTAATGCTGGCTTCATAGAAAGAGTCTGGAAGTTTTCCTTCTGCTTCAATTTTTTGAAACAGCTTCAGGAGAATAGGTGTTATTTCTTCTTGGAAGGTTTGGTAGAATTCCCCAGGGAATCCGTCAGGTCCTGGGCTCTTGTTTTTTGGGAGATTTTTGATCACTGCTTCAATCTCGTTATTAGATATCGGTCTATTCAGGTTGTCGATTTCTTCCTGGTTCAATTTTGGTAGTTTATATTTTTCCAGGAATGCATCCATTTCATCTAGGTTGCTAAGCTTATTGGCATATAACTGTTCGTAATAACTTCTGATGATTGTTTCTACTTCCTTGGTGTTAGTTGTGATCTCTCCCTTTTCATTCATAATTTTATGAATTTGGGATTTCTCTCTTTTCTTTTGGATTAGTGTAGCCAGTGGCTTATCGATCTTATTGATTCTTTCAAAAAACCAGCTTCTAGTTTCATTGATACGTTCTACTGTATCTCTGGTTTCTCCCTCATTGATCTCAGCTCTAATCTTGATGATTTCCCTTCTTATGTGTGGAGTTGGTTTGATTTGCTGTTGATCCTCCAGTTCTTTAAGGTTTAGAGACATCTGGTGTGTTCTGGATTTTTGCACTCCTGGGTATTTACCCCAAAGATACAGATGTCATGAAAAGAAGGGCCATCTGTACCCCAATGTTTATAGCAGCAATGGCCACAGTGGCCAAACTATGGAAAGAACCAAGATGCCCTTCAACGGATGAATGGATAAGGAAGATGTGGTCCATATACACTATGGAGTATTATGCCTCCATCAGAAAGGACGAATATCCAACTTTTGTAGCAACATGGACGGGACTGGAAGAGATTATGCTGAGTGAAATCAGTCAAGCAGAGAGAGTCAATTATCATATGGTTTCACTCATTTGTGGAGCATAACCAATTGCATGGAGGACAGGGGGTGTTAGAGAGGAGTAGGGAATTTGGGTAAATTGGAAGGGGAGGTGAACCATGAGACACTATGGACTCTGAAAAACAGTCTGAGGAGTTTGAAGTGGCGGGGGGTGGGAGGTTGGGGTACCAGGTGGTGGTATTATAGAGGGCACAGCTTGCATGGAGCACTGGGTGTGGTGAAAAAATAATGAATACTGTTTTTCTGAAAATAAATAAATTCGGAGAAAAAAAATAAAAAGACTACAGACTTAAGGAGAAGGGCTTGCCTAGGTAACCATGTGGATAGAGCCTCAGAGGTAAAAAGCCCGTGAGTGTGGGCTATTAAAGACCCACGCTCTTGTCTATGCTAACATTCTTCAGCACTGGCAAGTGCCCTGGGCAAAGTTCTGACCTTGGAACCCTATTTTTCCAGGCTTTTCGAGGGGATGCAGCCTCTGAAGCAACAGAGAAGGGTTTCTACAAACGGTATCCTCAGGACAGACCAGGTAAGAGGAAAACAAAAGAAACAATAAAACAGGGCTTCAAGTACTTCACCCCACTCTGAATATCTACACAATTTTAAACACTCACTCTCACGAAACTTATGCTTGAGACAGAAAAGTCTATTTCGTTTGTTTTCACTGCTCAGTTAAGACTCCAGTTGGACTTATAGAGTGGGAAACTGAGGTTGAGACTGCTGAACCTATGGGAAGAAAGATCACAAGGGAATGTGACTAGACCTTAGAAACAGTGGTTCTTTGGGAAGTGCCCATCCCCTGTTTCTTTGGACGAAGCCCAAAGACTGGAGAAGGGGAAGTAAAGCCCTAGATATGAGGAGAAGAGAGTAGTGCTTGGCTTCCCGCAGGTGATCCAAAAACTGGCAAGAGGCCCGATGGGGAAACCGATGAACCAAAATGGCATCCAAGAGAGACTTATTTAAAGGAGTATGAGGTCAAGCATACCAAGTCATGAACTGCCAGAGGAGTGTGGCAAGATAACCAAGGTTCCTGAGGACCCAAACCCCACCAAAGTTTCTGAAGTGTTGGGCGTATCAAGGCCCTCTAATAGAAATCAATCCTACTTGCTTGAGGGGAACGATGTTTCTTTTTTTATTTTCCAATTTATTTATTTTCAGAAAAACAGTATTCATTATTTTTTCACCACACCCAGTGCTCCATGCAAGCTGTGCCCTCTATAATACCACCACCTGGTACCCCAACCTCCCACCCCCCGCCACTTCAAACCCCTCAGACTGTTTTTCAGAGTCCATAGTGTCTCATGGTTCACCTCCCCTTCCAATTTAGCCAAATTCCCTACTTCTCTCTAACGCCCCTTGTCCTCCATGCTATTTGTTACGCTCCACAAATAAGTGAAACCATATGATAATTGACTCTCTCTGCTTGACTTATTTCACTCAGCATAATCTCTTCTAGTCCCTTCCATGTTGCTACAAAAGTTGGGTATTCATCCTTTTGATGGAGGCATAATATTCTATAGTGTATATGGACCACATCTTCCTTATCCATTTCTTAAAGTATGGGTGGATTTGGTTGGCTAATATTTTGTTGTCTGTGTTGATCAGAGCTATGGGCCTGTCGTTCTCCATTGGCTTTTTTTTTTGTTTTGTTTTCTTTTTTTTTTTTTACGTTTTGTTCATCTAGATTTGCTTCCAGAGTCATTCTAAGCCGGTAGAAGGACTTTGAACTTTTTTTCCATTCTTTTTTATTTTCTGGAAGAGATGGAGAAGAATAGATATCAACTCCTAAGAGTTTGATAGACTCCACTTTTGAAGACCTCTGGATTCTGCAGTTTTGTTGGGAGTGTTCTGATTACTGATTCCACATCGTTGCTGGTAGTTTTCTCAAAATCTTTCTTTCTTGCTGTTTCAGTGTTGGGCGGTTCCATGTTTCTACAAATTTGTCCATTTCTTGTAGGTTACCCAGTTTCATAGCATATAATTTGTATGACAGTCTTTCATCGTACTTTCTTTTTCTGTGGTCTCAGTTATTGTTTTCTCTGTTTCATTTCTCAGTATGATTCCCCGCCCCTTTTTTTGAAAGTCTAACTAAAGGCTTATCCTAGTTGGGGATCTTTTCAAGGAATCCCGTCCTAGTTTCAAAGATTCGTTGTTGTATTGTTGTGGGTTTAGTCTATATTTTCTTTATTTCTGCTGTGTTACTGAAGCTCCCTGTAATGGTGTACGTTCCATATTTTCTCCTGTGGTTGATGGCTAGTTTCATAACGTTTTTGTAAGAAAAGATGCATGATACGACTTGAGTTGCCGTGAGTTTGGTGAGACTTGTTTGTGGCTTTCAAAGTGATCTGTTTTGGAGAATGATCTATCAGTACTGGAAAAGAATGTGTATATTCCTATTCTAGGCCAAATGTTGGTATATATCTTTGAGAGCCATCTAGTCCAATATGTCCTTCAAAGGCACAGTTTCCTCCAGGATTTTCTGTCTAGATGACCTCTCCATGGATGTAACCAAGGTGTACGTGTCCCCTGCTCTTATTGATTACTTAGAAAAAGTTCCTTGTATTTTTTTGAAAGATTTTATTTATTTATTTGACAGAGATCACAAGTAGGCAGAGAGGCAGGCAGAGAGAGAAGGGGAAGCAGGCTTCCGACTGTGCAGAGAGTTCGATGCAAGGCTCGATGCCAGGACCCTGGGATCATGACCTGAGCCGAAGCAGACAATAAACCCACTGAGCCACCTAGGTGTCCCCAAAGTTCCTTGTTTTTAATAGCTTCTTTATGTATTGGGGGGCTTCCATGTTGGGTGTAGAAATATTGGCAACTTTTGTATGTTCTTCTTTATTAACTGCTTTGGAATTATCGTACTGTCCTTCTATGTTTCTTGTTTCAGTCCATGTTTGAAAGACTATTTTGTGTCTGCTGTAAGTATTTCTACCCTGGCTCTCTTTTCACTTCTGATTACATGGCCAAAGTTCTTTCCAAACCTTCCCTTTATATTTACATCTGCCTGTAGGTCTGATATGTGACTATTGTGTGCAGTATATAGAGGGTCTACTTTTATCCATCCTGTAACCTTATGTCTCTTGTTTTTATGGTATGGCCCATTTACATTTAAAGTAATATTTGATCTCTCTCTCTGTCTCTCTCTCTCTATCTATCTATGTTTGTGTGTATTTTTTTCCACTTTCTTTTTTGTTTTTAGATTGTCTGTACTGTTCTTCATTATTTCTTCTCTTGAACTTTCTCTCATGAATTGCTTGATTTCTTTAGGCTATACTGAGCTTCCTTCTTGTGTGTTTTTTGCAGATGTGTTACCAGTTTTTGGTTTGTAGTTACCATTCTGTTTATATAGAGCATCCTATGCACATAGCAGTCTATGGTGAGTTGATGACTGCTTAAGTGTGAATCGAATATTCACGCTTGTCTCTTCCACGGTTTAGGTATGGTGTGTGATACATTACAACGTTTTATGGTATGCTTCCCTTGACCTATTATTAGAGATGTAGTTCCTTTTATTGCTTTTGTGCTGCTTTCATTTGTTCCTCCTATATATGCTCTTTCTTTTCACCTCAAAAAGTCTCCCTTAATGCTTCTTGTACAGACGGTATAGGGATCCTAATTCCTTCAACTTTTGTTTGGGAAATTCCCTCTCTCCTTCTCTTCTGAGTGACAGACTTGTAGGATAGAGTGTTGTTGGCTGGATTTTGTTTGTTTTTGTCTGTTGTTTAGGTTTCATTTTTCTTCTTTGTGTACATCGACTGTATCATCTCACTCAATTACAGACTGCAAAATTTCTGCAGAAATTTTGCCGAAACACTTCTTCTTTTCTCCTTTTGCTTTTTTGCCCCCTTTTTTATTAATTACTTAAAATTTTTAGCATAACTGTATTCATTATTTTTGCATCACACCAAGTGCTCCATGCAAGTCGTGCCGTCTCCAATACCCACCACCTGGATCCCACCAACTCCCACCCCCAGCCCCTTCAAAACCCTCAGATGGATTTTCAGCGTCCATAGTCTCTCATTGTTCAACTCCCTTTCCAATTTCCCTCACTTCCCTTCTCCTCTTCATCTCCCCTTGTCTTCCATGCTATTTGTTATGCTCCACAAATAAGTGAAACCTTATGATCATTGACTTTCTCTGCTTGACTTACTTCACGCCGCATAATCTCTTCCAGTCCTGTCCCTGTTGCTACAAAAGTTGGGTATTTATCCTTTCTGATGGAGGCATAATATTCCATAGTGTATATGGCTCACATCTTCCTTATCCATTTGTCCGTTGAAGGTCATCTTGGTACTTTCCATAGCTTGGCGACCGTGGCCATTGTGGCTATAAACATTGGGGTAGAGATGGCCCTTCTTATCGCTACCTCTGTATCCTTGGGGTAAATACCCAGTAGTTCAATGGCAGGGTCATAGGGAAGCTCTATTTTTAATTTCGTGAGGAACCTCCACACTGTTCTCCAAAGTGGCTGCACCAACTTGCATTCCCACCAACAGTGGAAGAGGGTTCCCCTTTCTCCACATCCTCTCCAACACATGTGGTTTCCTGTCTTGCTCCTCCTGGCCAGTCTTAGTGGTGTAAGGTGGTATCTCAAGGTGGCTTTGATTTGAATCTCCCTGATGGCGATTGATGATGAACATGTTTTCATGTGTCTGATAGCCCTTTGTAAGGCTTCATGGCAGAACTGTCTGTTCATATCTTCTGCCCATTTTTTGATATGATTGTCTGTTTTGTGTGTGTTGAGTTACAGGAGTTCTTTATAGATCCTGGATATCAACCTTTTGTCTGTCCTGGCATCAAAACAGACACAGACCAATGGAACAGAGTAGAGAGGCCAGATATGGACCCTCAGCTCTATGGTCAATTAATCTTCCACAGCACAGGAAAAAATATACAGGGGATAAAAAACATTCTCTTCAATAAATGGTGCTGAGAAAACTGGAGAGCTATATGCAGAAGAATGACACTCGACCATTCCTTACACCGTCCACAAAGATAAACTCCAAATGGATAAAAGATCTCAACGTGAGACAGGAATCCATCAGAATCCTAGAGGAGAATATAGGCAGGAACCACTTCGATATCAGCCACAGCAACTTCTTTCAAGTTATGTCTCCAAAGGCAATGGAAACAAAAGCGAAGATGAACTATTGGGTCTTCTTCAAACTCAAAGGCTTCTGCCCAGCAAAGGATAGAGGCAAGGAATCAAAGAAGCAACCCACGGAATGGGAAACGGTATTTGGAAATGACAGGACACACAAAAGGTTGATATGCAGGATCTCTTGCTGCTTTGAAAATGATTTCTTTTCACCCCCTTTTTGCCATTTGGATTTTGAGGCATTTTGTGGTGGACTAGCTTGGGAAGATTTTGTTGGGGGCTCCTTGTGCATCCTGGATCTGGACTTTGGTTTCCTTCCCCAGATTCAGGAACGTTTTAGCTACGACTCATGCAAATAACTTTTTTTGTCCCTTTTCCCTCTCTCTCCTCCTTCTGGTATCCCTGTAATGCCCACGTTACTAAAGTTGATGGTGTCACTGACTTCTCCAATAGTATTTCATTTTTATCACAGGTTTTCCCCCTAGACTTTAGTTTGAATTTTTTTCCGTCATTCTATCTTTCGGATCACTGATCCTTCTGCTTGCTCTCGCCTTTTGTGTGTTCCATGTAATGTGTTTTTGGCCCATTTCCTGTATTTTAGGTTTAACAGATAGAACTAAGAATGGGAGTGGGGGCATGGAAATTTAGACAGTCATGGAGACGAGCATACGAACCTCCCCCCACCACCCCTCCCCCAGACCCTGCCATATACCTGACTCCATGGGAATGCCGGTTGCTGGTTGGGTTCCAGGCGGAATGTTGAGGGTGCGTTGTGACTACCGGAACCACGGTGACCATCACTTGTCCTGTGGTCGAGCAGTACAATGGAGCATCTGCCAGGCTCTCTGGAGCATGGCTTTGAACTGATCCTGGGGAAGCTGGATGAGATGATGGCGAAGCTGCTGCCAAGTGACTCGAGTCCTCGGCTGATGTTCCACAACCTCCAGTGGGAGACACTGCTGTGTCCGCCTGTCATTGGCTTCTTGGTGGGCCTCCTCTTTCTATGCCGACTTGTTCAGTCTGTTAGAAGTCACTCCTACGAGAAACGTGAGAAGCAGCTGGCAGAAGCACTGGCTGCAGGGATCGAGGAGAAATGCCATCTAATTGACAAGGTTTTTGTAGCTGAGAAGGAGCATGCAGCCATCGAATCATCTGTAGAAAAGGCCAAACTGGAGAAAGAGTCATTCGATATCCCCAGCCTTGCAGACTCTTACAGAAAGGGGAAGAGGACCACCGTGATGCTGATGAAGGAACTCCAATCCCTGTGTCGAGACCTGGAGGAAGAGAGAGCCAAAAGATGCCAGCAGGAAGAGCAGATGATGGAGATGCTCAAAGACCTGCAGGCCCTCGAAGACATGATGACTTTCGCTAAATCACAGGGAGCTTTTCCGAACCTGCTTGGAGACTAAGAGCCATGACCTGGTGCTCCTTGGCCTGGGAGTGGGCCTAGGGCTTAAAGCGGTGCTGTTGCCTCCCCTCCACTCCGGCCTCCACCTCCCACCTGGAGGCTTTGTTCCTCCACTTCGACATCTACCTGTGGGTCACGGGGGCCAGTGGTTGCAAGGCTTGTCCTCCCCGGACTGAGTTCTTCCATCTTCACTTTCTAGGCACAGCACACAGCTCCTTCATGATTGACTCCCCCAAGTCGAAACACTATTACATGTCCTTGAACCACATCCAGCACTCTGCGACTTTCTTTGTCTTCACAGAAGTGTGGATTTGCTTTCAGTACTATCGAAAGACATACTTTCCTTAGAAGCGAATTATCTTTTACTCGGATGCCTTAGGAGTCTCATGTTCTTACATTGCCAAGGCTATTGATGGTAGTCTTTGATAGGGGAACTATTTTTTTTTATTCTCTCTGTAATATTGTATTATAGTTTACAAATAGATGTAATGTAGCAATAAAGACTTGTAATTATTAACAGCAGTATTGTTTTGGTTTTGTTTTCCAACATTGTCCCGTCATACATAAGGGAGTCACACCTCCCTCAAGTATGGATTATTTTAATTTAAATCCAAATAGCCAACTTGGAGCCTATCACAGGTGTCTGCTGGAGTGCTCAATGATTGCTCCATTGCGGAGAATACCCAGTGCTCATCACATCCCATGCCTTCCTTAATGGCTATCACCCATTGACCCATTCCCCTGGCCACTGCCTCTCCAGGAACAAAAGAAAGCTAGCCTATGACCCTAGGTATTTACCTTAAAGATACAAATGGAGCGATGCAATGTGACACCTGCCCTCCAAGGTTCATAGCAGCCATGTGCCCAGAAGCCAAATTGTGGAAAGAGCCAAGATAACCACTGATGGATGCACGGGTAAAGGTGATGTGGAGTCTGCCCGTGCAGGCATTTATACACACACACACACACACACACACACACACACACACACACAATGGAGTACTCCTTAGCCCTCAGAAAGGATGAATACTTACCATTTACATCAAGATGGATGGAACTGGAAGGGATTTTGTTAAGTGAAATAAGCCAAACAGAGAAAGACAAGTATCATATGGTTTCACTCCTATTTAAGACAGGGCAGGGAGCTTCGGGAATGGGAGGGAAGGCAGAATGGCAAGTGGTTCGAGAAGGAGAGACACCGTAAGAGACTTCAACTTGTAATGCATTTTTAATTCCAGTTACTAAGTTTTTCATTTTTGGTTCTTGTTTTCTACCTCTTGTGTGAGGGTCTTATGTCCTGCACTCTTTTCTCGTGGACCGAGTGTTTTTAACCATTGCTTTAATAAGTGTAGCAGGCATATTGCTTATCTCTGCTTGACTTAGCTCCCTTGATGGGATGTTGTCCCGTTCTTTGTTTTTGGATACATTCCTGTGTCTGTTGGTTTTCTCTAACTCTCTCTGTTTCCATGCTTTAAGTAAGTCACCGAGATTTCCTGTTCTTGAACATTTTGACGATGTAGAAAGGAGTTCCTGTGATGCTCTGCAGTGGCCTGTTCCCTCCTCAGGAAGGCTGTGTTCATGTCACTTGAAGGCTGTCTCTAACCTGTGTTTTGAGAGCAATACTCTTGTGGCTGAGCTGCCTTTGCCCACAGGCAAGTCCTGTGCATTGGTTTGGTTGGTTGTGGGCAGGGTTCAGTCCCGCTGTGTTTAGTGTGTCAGTCTGGGGCTCCCTTGGGCTCGAGGTGACCCAGACCAGGCGTTGGCCAAAGATACAGTAGCCACACACTGTAGGGCTGTTCTCTTGTCTTGGTCCATGAAAAAGTTGCTTTGGTGGGAGGGGCCTGCTGTCAGAGCAGATATCGGCTTCCAGCCCATGCTACGGTTTGACATATTTCATATGTGTGGGTATCTTCTCGTTTCCTTAGGTCAAGAGTCACTCTAGAGTGCTGGACTGACCCCTGTGACGGTTGCTTGCACACTGTCAGGCACTGTTGCGGAGGGGCTCTGGCCAAGAAGTATTGGTGGGAGCCGTTCCGCAGAAGGAAGCAAGGAGTCCTAGTGCTAAGAAGATTGTGCAGATCTCTTTGGGGAGGCGACCTGTAGGTGCTTTGGCAGGGCTGGAGAGGATGACCTTGCAGGCAAATAGTAGTGCAGAATAAGCAGTAGCAGCAAGGCCCATTGTGGGAGGTAACCTGTAGCCACGGAAAACTCCTCCTCGGTGCACACTGGGATAGAAGGCGGACAAGTTGGCAGAAGGGAGCCAGCTGGGTTAAGAGTACTGAGCTGGTTTCCACAGGCCTCTGGGTATCTCAGCTGGTGGGCAAGGATGGGAAGTGGCACTAGTCAGCTCCTTTGTTCCTGGAGAAGCCGCTCCACAATCCCCTCCAACACATGCTCTGGGATTAGTCCACCAATCTCCATTTTGTGGACCTCCGTCATTTTTCAAACCACTCTTCACTGCTTTCCTTCTGAGGGCTGCTTATTTGATTGTCCCTTGAAGGGCAGGTGTGTAGGACTCAGGTTCCTCTTATCCTCCTGGCCCTCCCACAGCTGAGCCTACTGATGCCAAAATGACAGGTATTCCCCCACTGGAGATTGGAAGAACTCACAGAATTTGGCTCCTCTGGTTAGCAAAGCCAAATGGGATGGGGATTTGTCTTCCTTGCTGGCACCCCCATGACTGGAATGCCTCGTGTGTCTGTCAGCTTTTCTGTACCCTCTTCATCCATGGCATCTCTCCCTCCCAAGCACAGGTAGACAGGTCCCTTTCGATCCTGATGGCATCTCTCACCTTTCTCCTTTCTTGATCTAGCCTCTTTGGGGCATTTCGCTGTAGAGAGTCTGTTGTGCCAGTTTTGGGGTAATTTTCTGGGTTATTGACTCTGCTGTGGGTGCTGTGTAGATGGATCCATGGGACAGGGTCACCTTAGGATCCTCCTCCTCCACCATCTCCCTCGAAGGTGTTCCTCCGTTCACTACAGCATAATGTTGTTGTCGACACCGTCCACATTAGTTTTCAGAGCTAGAGGTTTACAGAGGTTGGTCTCTCCAATGGGAGTCTTCAAAGGTGGTGAACCGGATGTGGGATTCACATCTTTCCCTGCTATAGAAGACGTTGGCAGTTCCCACTTCCTCCTGAGTATGTGACTCAGCCTCTACTAAATGTTTCAAAATGCGTTTTTCTTTTGTATCAGATGTATACCAGCAGCTCAGCTAGTTTGGGTTTCTTTCAGAGCTCATGGATCCATATGGAACTGCATATTCAGCGTGTCCTTGGAGGAGCTCATTTCCGGAGTGTCCCATGAAGCCATCTTGAGCTGGTACCCACTCTTGTATCTTCTCATTTTTTCTCCCTGGACGTGTTATATTCAAGAGATCTATATCTTCCGTTCTGGGGACTTGCCATTTAGTCTGCTATTGAAGTTTCCTTTTATATTCTTAAATTCAATTCGTGGCTTCTTCATATCCAGAACTTGTTGTGTTTTTCTTTGTTTGTTTGTTTCTTTCAATGACTTCTGTTTCCTGATCTTCTCCTTTTTGTCATGCATTGCTTCTCTGTTTATTGAGTTGTCTGTGGTCTCTTGAAATTCACCGAAGTTCCTTCATTATTTTGAATTCTTTGTCAGGCAACTAAGAGGTTGCCATTTTTTGGAGTTTATTTCCTGAATAATTAGTGTGTTGTTTGACAGTATCCTATTTCCTGTACTAATTTTTGATAGGTTTCTCTGTATGAAATAGGTACTGTTCAGTAGCAGCAATACTTCCTACGAAGGCCATTTTGTTTTCCAATTTCTCAAATACTTTTGGAATAGTTACTATGCACTGAGCCTTGTTTATTGTTCTTTCAGGTAGCAATGTGTCCAAAACAAGTGTCCCCGCCCCCTCACCTGAAGTCCAAATACCATCTTATAAGGAAAGGTGGCCTTTTTGGAAATAGGCTATATGCAGTTGTGGCCAAGTTAAGATGAGGTCCGTAGCGTAGGGACTGATTCCAAATGACTGTTTTCCTTCAAAGAAGAGAGGAATTTGGACAGACAGTCAGACAGACACACACACACACACACACACACTCACAGAAAGGATGCAACGGACCAAGTGAAGACAAAACAGACTTTGAGAAAGCCATGTGCTATAGATGCAGAGAGTGGATTAAAGGAGTTGCCAACCCAGCAAGTCCAAGGATAGATGGCCTTCACCAGATGCTAGGAGAGGAAGGAGTTCTCCATTCCACATATGAGAGAAGAGAAAGAATGGCCCAACTGACTCCTTGTCTTGGCCTTCTTTCCAGAACTGGGAAAGAATAAACTTCTGTTCTTCTGAGCCATCCAGTTGGTGGCACTTACGCATAGCGGCTCTAGAAAATGCATCCAGAACTCTGTATTATAACACTGAAGTACAGGTATATAATTTAACAGGCTCTGGAAAAAGGTCTACCATTTGATCAATTTGGGAAGTAAGATGATGCCGCAGCTCGTTCAGCTCTAGGTATATAATTAGTGTATTTAGAACAGGATTATAAGTATGATTAACATGGGGACTTTTATTTACTAGTGAAACCAGACTCTGTCCCAGGACAGACAAGTAAGGAACTTACAATATTCCTGAGACGGCAAGACATATACCATGCCCACCCTGCAAAACAAGTGCAATCAGTATAAAAGAATTTTTTTCCAGTTGGTGACACTGGTCCAGGTATGATGACCTACCTACTAATTTCTAGTGAAGGAGTGGCTATATTTGATTGGAAACACTTTAGGGCAGAGGCATGAGTTTAGGATCATTTGGATTTGAGAGTTTAAAAGACTACAGACTTAAGGAGAAGGGCTTGCCTAGGTAACCATGTGGATAGAGCCTCAGAGGCAAAAAAGCCCGTGAGTGTGGGCTATTAAAGACCCACGCTCTTGTCTATGCTAACATTCTTCAGCACTGGCAAGTGCCCTGGGCAAAGTTCTGACCTTGGAACCCTATTTTTCCAGGCTTTTCGAGGGGATGCAGCCTCTGAAGCAACAGAGAAGGGTTTCTACAAACGGTATCCTCAGGACAGACCAGGTAAGAGGAAAACAAAAGAAATAACAAAACAGGGCTTCAAGTACTTCGCCCACCCTGAATATCTGCACAATTTTAAACACTCACTCTCACGAAACTTATGCTTGAGACAGAAAAGTCTATTTCGTTTGTTTTCACTGCTCAGTTAAGTCTCCAGTTGGACTTATAGAGTGGGAAACTGAGGTTGAGACTGCTGGCCCTTGGGAAGAAAGATCACAAGGGAATGTGACTAGACCTTAGAAACAGTGGTTCTTTGGGAAGTGCCCATCCCCTGTTTCTTTGGACGAAGCCCAAAGACTGGAGATGGGGAAGTAAAGCCCTAGATATGAGGAGAAGAGAGTAGTGCTTGGCTTCCCGCAGGTGATCCAAAAACTGGCAAGAGGCCCGATGGGGAAACCGATGAACCAAAATGGCATCCAAGAGAGACTTATTTAAAGGAGTATGAGGTCAAGCATACCAAGTCATGAACCACCAGAGGAGTGTGGCTAGATAACCAAGGTTCCTGAGGACCCAAACCCCACCAAAGTTTCTGAAGTGTTGGGCGTATCAAGGCCCTCTAATAGAAATCAATCCTACTTGCTTGAGGGAAACGATGTTTCTTTTTTTTTTTTTTTCAATTTATTTATTTTCAGAAAAACAGTATTCATTATTTTTTCACCACACCCAGTGCTCCATGCAAGCTGTGCCCTCTATAATACCCACCACCTGGTACCCCAACCTCCCACCCCCCGTCACTTCAAACCCCTCAGACTGTTTTTCAGAGTCCATAGTGTCTCATGGTTCACCTCCCCTTCCAATTTACCCAAATTCCCTACTCCTCTCTAACGCCCCTTGTCCTCCATGCTATTTGTTATGCTCCACCAATAAGGGAAACCATATGATAATTGACTCTCTCTGCTTGACTTATTTCACTCAGCATAATCTCTTCTAGTCCCGTCCATGTTGCTACAAAAGTTGGGTATTCATCCTTTTGATGGAGGCATAATATTCTATAGTGTATATGGACCACATCTTCCTTATCCATTTCTTAAAGTATGGGTGGATTTGGTTGGCTAATATTTTGTTGTCTGTGTTGATCAGAGCTATGGGCCTGTCGTTCTCCATTGGCTTTTTGTTTTGTTTTCGTTTTTGTTTTTATGTTTTGTTTATCTACACTTGCTACCAGAGTCGTTCTAAGCGGGTAGAAGGACTTTGAACTTTTTTTCCATTCTTTTTTATTTTCTGGAACAGATGGAGAAGAATAGATATCAACTCCTAAGAGTTTGATAGACTCCACTTTTGAAGACCTCTGGATTCTGCAGTTTTGTTGGGAGTGTTCTGATTACTGATTCCACATCGTTGCTGGTAGTTTTCTCAAAATCTTTCTTTCTTGCTGTTTCAGTGTTGGGCGGTTCCATGTTTCTACAAATTTGTCCATTTCTTCTAGGTTACCCAGTTTCATAGCATATAATTTGTATGACAGTCTTTCATCGTACTTTCTTTTTCTGTGGTCTCAGTTATTGTTTTCTCTGTTTCATTTCTCAGTAGGATTCCCCGCCCCTTTTTTTGAAAGTCTTACTAAAGGTTTATCCTAGTTGGGAATCTTTTCAAGGAATCCCTTCCTAGTTTCAAAGATTCGTTGTTGTATTGTTGTGCGTTTAGTCTATATTTTCTTTATTTCTGCTGTGTTACTGAAGCTCCCTGTAATGGTGTACGTTCCATATTTTCTCCTGTGGTTGATGGCTAGTTTCATAAAGTTTTTGTAAGAAAAGATGCATGATACGACTTGAGTTGCCGTGAATTTAGTGAGACTTGTTTGTGGCCTTCAAAGTGATCTGTTTTGGAGAATGATCTATCAGTACTGGAATAGAATGTGTATCTTCCTATTCTAGGCCAAATGTTGGTATATATCGTTGAGAGCCATCTAGTCCAATATGTCCTTCAAAGGCACAGTTTCCTCCAGGATTTTCTGTCTAGATGACCTCTCCATGGATGTAACCAAGGTGTACGTGTCCCCTGCTCTTATTGATTACTTTGATAAAGTTCCTTGTATTTTTTTGAAAGATTTTATTTATTTATTTGACAGAGATCACAAGTAGGCAGAGAGGCAGGCAGAGAGAGAAGGGGAAGCAGGCTTCCGACTGAGCAGAGAATTCGATGCAAGGCTCGATGCCAGGACCCTGGGATCATGACCTGAGCCGAAGCAGACGCTAAACCCACTGAGCCACCTAGGTGTCCCCAAAGTTCCTTGTTTTTAATAGCTTCTTTATCTATTGGGGAGCTCCCATGTTGAGTGTAGAAATATTGGCAACTTTTGTATATTCTTCTTGATTAACTGCTTTGGGATTATCGTAGTGTCCTTCTATGTCTCTTGTTTCAGTCTTTGTTTGAAAGACTATTTTGTGTCTGCTGTAAGTATTTCTACCCTGGCTCTCTTTTCACTTCTGATTACATGGCCAAAGTTCTTTCCAAACCTTCCCTTTATATTTACATCTGCCTGTAGGTCTGATATGTGACTATTGTGTGCAGTATATAGAGGGTCTACTTTTATCCATCCTGTAACCTTATGTCTCTTGTTTTTATGGTATGGACCATGTACATTTAAAGTAATAGTTGATCACTCTCTCTGTCTCTCTCTCTGTCTCTCTCTCTCTATCTCTCTATCTATGTTTGTGTGTATTATTTTGCCACTTACTTTTTTTGGTTTTAGATTGTCTATACCCTTCTTCATTATTTCTTCTCTTCAACTTTCTCTCATGAATTGCTTGATTTCTTTAGGCTATACTGAGCTTCCTTCTTGTGTGTTTTTTGCCGATGTGTTACCAGTTTTTCGTTTGTAGTTACCTTTCTGTTTATATAGAGCATCCAATGCATATAGCAGTCTATGGTGAGTTGATGACTGCCTAAGTGTGAATCGAATATTCATGCTTGTCTCGTCCACGGTTTAGGTATGGTGTGTGATACCTTACATAATTTTATGTTATGCTTCCCTTGACCGATTATTAGAGATGTAGTTCGTTTTATTGCTTTTGTGCTGCTTTCTTTTCTTCCTCCTATATATGCTCTTTCTTTTCACCTCAAAGAGTCTCCCTTAATGCTTCTTGTACAGACGGTATAGAGATCCTATATCCTTCAACTTTTGTTTGGGAAATTCCCTCTCTCCTTCTCTTCTGAGTGACAGCCTTGTTGGATAGAGTGTTGTTGGCTGTATTTTGTTTGTTTTTGTCTGTTGTTTAGGTTTCATTTTTCTTCTTTGTGTACATCGACTGTATCATCTCACTCAATTACAGACTGCAAAATTTCTGCTGAAATTTTGCCAAAACACTTCTTCTCTTCTCCTTTTGCTTTTTTGCCCCCTTTTTTATTAATTACTTAAAATTTTTAGCATAACTGTATTCATTATTTTTGCATCACACCAAGTGCTCCATGCAAGTCGTGCCGTCTCCAATACCCACCACCTGGATCCCACCAACTCCCACCCCCAGCCCCTTCAAAACCCTCAGATGGATTTTCAGCGTCCATAGTCTCTCATTGTTCAACTCCCTTTCCAATTTCCCTCACTTCCCTTCTCCTCATCATCTCCCCTTGTCTTCCATGCTATTTGTTATGCTCCACAAATAAGTGAAACCTTATGATCATTGACTTTCTCTGCTTGACTTACTTCACGCCGCATAATCTCTTCCAGTCCTGTCCCTGTTGCTACAAAAGTTGGGTATTTATCCTTTCTGATGGAGGCATAATATTCCATAGTGTATAGGGCTCACATCTTCCTTATCCATTTGTCCGTTGAAGGTCATCTTGGTACTTTCCATAGCTTGGCGACCGTGGCCATTGTGGCTATAAACATTGGGGTAGAGATGGCCCTTCTTATCGCTACCTCTGTATCCTTGGGGTAAATACCCAGTAGTTCAATGGCAGGGTCATAGGGAAGCTCTATTTTTAATTTCATGAGGAACCTCCACACTGTTCTCCAAAGTGGCTGCACCAACTTGCATTCCCACCAACAGCGGAAGAGGGTTCCCCTTTCTCCACATCCTCTCCAACACATGTGGTTTCCTGTCTTGCTCCTCCTGGCCAGTCTTAGTGGTGTAAGGTGGTATCTCAAGGTGGCTTTGATTTGAATCTCCCTGATGGCGATTGATGATGAACATGTTTTCATGTGTCTGATAGCCCTTTGTAAGGCTTCATGGCAGAACTGTCTGTATATATCTTCTGCCCATTTTTTGATATGATTGTCTGTTTTGTGTGTGTTGAGTTACAGGAGTTCTTTATAGATCCTGGATATCAACCTTTTGTCTGTCCTGGCATCAAAACAGACACAGACCAATGGAACAGAGTAGAGAGGCCAGATATGAACCCTCAGCACTATGGTCAATTAATCTTCCACAGCACAGGAAAAAATATACAGGGGATAAAAAACATTCTCTTCAATAAATGGTGCTGAGAAAACTGGAGAGCTATATGCAGAAGAATGACACTCGACCATTCCTTACACCGTCCACAAGATAAACTCCAAATGGATAAAAGATCTCAACGTGAGACAGGAATCCATCAGAAACCTAGAGGAGAATATAGGCAGGAACGTCTTCGATATCAGCCACAGCAACTTCTTTCAAGTTATGTCTCCAAAGGCAATGGAAACAAAAGCGAAGATGAACTATTGGGTCTTCTTCAAACTCAAAGGCTTCTGCCCAGCAAAGGATAGAGGCAAGGAATCAAAGATGCAACCCACGGAATGGGAAACGGTATTTGGAAATGACAGGACACACAAAAGGTTGATATGCAGGATCTCTTGCTGCTTTGAAAATGATTTCTTTTCAGCCCCTTTTTGCCATTTGGATTATGAGGCATTTTGTGGTGGACTAGCTTGGGAAGATTTTGTTGGGGGCTCCTTGTGCATCCTGGATCTGGACTTTGGTTTCCTTCCCCAGATTCAGGAACGTTTTAGCTACGACTCGTGCAAATAAGTTTTCTTGTCCCCTTCCCTCTCTCTCCTCCTTCTGGCATCCATGTAATGCCCACGTTACTAAAGTTGATGGTGTCACTGACTTCTCCAATCGTATTTCATTTTTTTTTCTTTTTTTTTTCCTTTTTTTTCCCAATTTATTTATTTTCAGAAAAACATTATTCATTATTTTTTCACCACACCCAGTGCTCCATGCAAGCTGTGCCCTCTATAATATCCACCACCTGGTACCCCAACCTCCCATCCCCCCGCCACTTCAAACCCCTCAGACTGTTTTTCAGAGTCCATAGTCTCTCATGGTTCACCTCCCCTTCCAATTTACCCAAATTCCCTACTCCTCTCTAACGCCCCTTGTCCTCCATGTTATTGGTTATGCTCCACAAATGAGTGAAACCATATGATAATTGACTCTCTCTGCTTGACTGATTTCACTCAGCATAGTCTCTTCCAGTCCCGTCCATGTTGCTACAAAATTTGGATATTCGTCCTTTCTGATGGAGGCATAATACTCCATAGTGTATATGGACCACATCTTCCTTATCCATTCATCCGATGAAGGGCATCTTGGTTCTTTCAATAGTTTGGGGACTGTGGCCATTGCTGCTATAAACATTGGGGTACAGATGGCCCTTCTTCTCACGACATCTGTATCTTTGGGGTAAATACCCAGGAGTGCAATTGCAGTGTCGTAGGGAAGCTCGTATTTCATTTTTATCACAGGTTTTCCCCCTAGACTTCAGTTTGATTTTTTTCCGTCATTCTATCTTTCGGATCACTGATCCTTCTGCTTGCTCTCGCCTTTTGTGTGTTCCATGTAATGTGTTTTTGGCGCATTTCCTGTATTTTAGGTTTAACAGATAGAATTAAGAATGGGGGTGGGGGCATGGAAATTTAGACAGTCATGGAGACGAGCATACGAACCTCCCCCCACCACCCCTCCCCCAGACCCTGCCATATACCTGACTCCATGGGAATGCCGGTTGCTGGTTGGGTTCCAGGCGGAATGTTGAGGGTGTGTTGTGACTACCGGATCCACGGTGACCATCACTTGTCCTGTGGTCGAGCAGTACCATGGAGCAGCTGCCAGGCTCTCTGCAGCATGGCTTTGAACTGATCCTTGGGAAGCTGGATGAGATGATGGTGAAGCTGCTGCCAATTGACTCGAGTCCTCGGCTGATGTTCCACAACCTCCAGTGGGAGACACTGCTGTGTCCGCCTGTCATTGGCTTCTTGGTGGGCCTCCTCTTTCTATGCCGACTTGTTCAGTCTGTTAGAAGTCACTCCTACGAGAAACGTGAGAAGCAGCTGGCAGAAGCACTGGCTGCAGGGATCGAGGAGAAATGCCATCTAATTGACAAGGTTTTTGTAGCTGAGAAGGAGCATGCAGCCATCGAATCATCTGTTGAAAAGGCCAAACTGGAGAAAGAGTCATTCGATATCCCCAGCCTTGCAGACTCTTACAGAAAGGGGAAGAGGACCACCGTGATGCTGATGAAGGAACTCCAATCCCTGTGTCGAGACCTGGAGGAAGAGAGAGCCAAAAGATGCCAGCAGGAAGAGCAGATTTTGGAGATGCTCAAAGACCTGCAGGCCCTCGAAGACATGATGACTTTCGCTAAATCACAGGGAGCTTTTCCGAACCTGCTTGGAGACCAAGAGCCAAGCCCTGGTGCTCCTTGGCCTGGGAGTGGGCCTAGGGCTTAAAGCGGTGCTGTTGCCTCCCCTCCACTCCGGCCTCCCACCTCCCACCTGGAGGCTTTGTTCCTCCACTTCGACATCTACCTGTGGGTCACGGGGGCCAGTGGTTGCAAGGCTTGTCCTCCCCGGACTGAGTTCTTCCATCTTCACTTGCTAGGCACAGCACACAGCTCCTTCATGATTGACTCCCCCAAGTCGAAACACTATTGCATGTCCTGGAACCACACTCAGCACTCTGGGACTTTCTTTGTCTTCACAGAAGTGTGGATTTGCTTTCAGTACTATCAAAAGACATACTTTCCTTAGAAGCGAATTATCTTTTACTCGGATGCCTTAGGAGTCTCATGTTCTTACATTGCCAAGGCTATTGATGGTAGTCTTTGATAGGGGAACTATTATTTTTTATTCTCTCTGTAATATTGTATTATAGTTTACAAATAGATGTAATGTAGCAATAAAGACTTGTAATTATTAACAGCAGTATTGTTTTGGTTTTGTTTTCCAACATTGTCCCGTCATACATAAGGGAGTCACACCTCCCTCAAGTATGGATTATTTTAATTTAAATCCAAATAGCCAACTTGGAGCCTATCACAGGTGTCTGCTGGAGTGCTCAATGATTGCTCCATTGCGGAGAATACCCAGTGCTCATCACATCCCATGCCTTCCTTAATGGCTATCACCCATTGACCCATTCCCCTGGCCACTGCCTCTCCAGGAACAAAAGAAAGCTAGCCTATGACCCTAGGTATTTACCTTAAAGATACAAATGAAGCGATACAATGTGACACCTGCCCTCCAAGGTACATAGCAGCCATGTGCCCAGAAGCCAAATTGTGGAAAGAGCCAAGATAACCACTGATGGATCCATGGGTAAAGGTGATGTGGAGTCTGCCCGTGCAGGCATTTATACACACACACACACACACACACAGACACACACACACACACACACACACTGGAGTACTCGTTAGCCTTCAGAAAGGATGAATACTTACGATTTACATCAAGATGGATGGAACTGGAAGGGATTTTGTTAAGTGAAATAAGCCAAACAGAGAAAGACAAGTATCATATGGTTTCTCTCCTATTTAAGACAGGGCAGGGAGCTTCGGGAATGGGAGGGAAGGCAGAATGGCAAGTGGTTCGAGAAGGAGAGACACCGTAAGAGACTTCCACTTGTAATGCATTTTTAATTCCAGTTATTAAGTTTTTCATTTTTGGTTCTTGCTTTCTACCTCTTGTGTGAGGGTCTTATGTCCTGCACTCTTTTCTCGTGGACCGAGTGTTTTTAACCATTGCTTTAATAAGTGTAGCAGGCATATTGCTTATCTCTGCTTGACTTAGCTCCCTTGATTGGATGTTGTCCCGTTCTTTGTTTTTGGATACATTCCTGTGTCTGTTGGTTTTCTCTAACTCTCTCTGTTTCCATGCTTTAAGCAAGTCACCGAGATTTCCTGTTCTTGAACATTTTGACGATGTAGAAAGGAGTTCCTGTGATGCTCTGCAGTGGCCTGTTCCCTCCTCAGGAAGGCTGTGTTCATGTCACTTGAAGGCTGTCTCTAACCTGTGTTTTGAGAGCAATACTCTTGTGGCTGAGCTGCCTTTGCCCTCAGGCAAGTCCTGTGCAGTGGTTTGGTTGGTTGTGGGCAGGGTTCAGTCCCGCTGTGGTTAGTGGGCCAGTCTGGGGCTCCCTTGGGCTCGAGGTGAGCCAGACCAGGCGTTGGCCAAAGATAGAGTAGCCCCACACTGTAGAGCTGTTCTCTTGTCTTGGTCCCTGAAAAGATTGCTTTGGTGGGAGGGGCCTGCTGTCAGAGCAGATATCGGCTTCCAGCCCATGCTACGGTTTGACATATTTCATATGTGTGGGTATCTTCTCGTTTCCATAGGTCAAGAGTCACTCTAGAGTGCTGGACTGACCCCTGTGACGGTTGCGTGCACACTGTCAGGCACTGTTGCGGAGGGGCTCTGGCCAAGAAGTATTGGTGGGAGCCGTTCCGCAGAAGGAAGCAAGGAGTCCTAGTGCTAAGAAGATTGTGCAGATCTCTTTGGGGAGGCGACCTGTAGGTGCATTGGCAGGGCTGGAGAGGATGACCTTGCAGGCAAATAGTAGTGCAGGATAAGCAGTAGCAGCAAGGCCCATTGTGGGAGGTAACCTGTAGCCACGGAAAACTCCTCCTCGGACCACACTGGGATAGAAGGCGGACAAGTTGGCAGAAGGGAGCCAGCTGGGTTAAGAGTACTGAGCTGGTTTCCACAGGCCTCTGGGTATCTCAGCTGGTGGGCAGGGATGGGAAGTTGCACTAGTCAGCTCCTTTGTTCCTGGAGAAGCCGCTCCACAATCCCCTCCAGCCCATGCTCTGGGATTAATCCACCAATCTCCATTTTGTGGACCTCCGTCATTTTTCAAACCACTCTTCACTGCTTTCCTTCTGAGGGCTGCTTATTTGATTGTCCCTTGAAGGGCAGGTGTGTAGGACTCAGGTTCCTCTTATCCTCCTGGACCTCCCACAGCTGAGCCTACTGATGCCAAAATGACAGGTATTCCCCTGCTGGAGATTGGAAGAACTCACAGAATTTGGCTCCTCTGGTTAGCAAAGCCAAATGGGATGGGGATTTGTCTTCCTTGCTGGCACCCCCATGCCTGGAATGCCTCGTGTGTCTGTCGGCTTTTCTCTACCCTCTTCATCCATGGCATCTCTCCCTCCCAAGCACAGGTAGACAGGTCCCTTTCGATCCTGATGGCATCTCTCACCTTTCTCCTTTCTTGATCTAGCCTCTTTGGGGCATTTCGCTGTAGAGAGTCTGTTGTGCCAGTGTTGGGGTAATTTTCTGGGTTATTGACTCTGCTGTGGGTGCTGTGTAGATGGATCCATGGGACAGGGTCACCTTAGGACCCTCCTCCTCCACCATCTCCCTCGGAGGTGTTCCTCCGTTCACTACAGCATAATGTTGTTGTGGACACCGTCCACATTAGTTTTCAGAGCTAGAGGTTTACAGAGGTTGGTCTCTCCAATGGGAGTCTTCAAAGGTGGTGAACCGGATGTGGGATTCACATCTTTCCCTGCTCAAGAAGACGTTGGCAGTTCCCACTTCCTCCTGAGTCTGTGACTCAGCCTCTACTAACTGTTTCAAAATGCGTTTTTCTTTTGTATCAGATGTATACCAACAGGCTCAGCTAGTTTGGGTTTCTTTGAGAGCTCATGGATCCATATGGAGCTGCATATTCAGCGTGTCCTTGGAGGAGGTCATTTCCGGAGTGTCCCATGAAGCCATCTTGAACTGGTACCCACTCTTGTATCTTCTCATTTTTTCTCCCTGGACGTGTTATATTCAAGAGATCTACATCTTCCGTTCTGGGGACTTGCCCTTTAGTCTGCTATTGAAGTTTCCTTTTATATTTTTAAATTCAATTCGTGGCTTCTTCATATCCAGAACTTGTTGTGTTTTTGTTTGTTTGTTTCTTTCAATGACTTCTGTTTCCTGATCTTCTCCTTTTGCTCATGCATTGTTTCTCTCTTTATTGAGTTGTCTGTTGTCTCTTGAAATTCACCGAAGTTCCTTCATTATTTTGAATTCTTTGTCAGGCAACTAAGAGGTTGCCATTTTTTGGTGGTTATTTCCTGAATAATTAGTGTGTTGTTTGACAGTATCCTATTTCCTGTACTAATTTTTGATAGGTTTCTCTGTATGAACTAGGTACTGTTCAGTAGCAGCAATACTTCCTACGAAGGCCATTTTGTTTTCCAATTTCTCAAATACTTTTGGAATAGTTACTATGCACTGTGCATTGTTAATTGTTCTTTCAGATAGCAATGTATCCAAACCAAATGCCCCCGCCCCCTCACGTGAAGTCCAAATACCATCTTATAAGGATAAGGTGGCCTTTTTGGAAATAGGCTATATGCAGTTATGGCCAAGTTAAGATGAGGTCCGTAGCGTAGGGACTGATTCCAAATGACTGTTTTCCTTCAAGGAAGAGAGGAATTTAAACATACAGACACAACCACACACACACAGAAAGGAGACAACGGCCCAAGTGAAGACAAAACAGACTAGGAGAAAGCCATGTGCTACTAGATGCAGAGATTGGATTAAAGGAGTTGCCAACCCAGCAAGTCTAAGGATAGATGGCCTTCACCAGATGCTAGGAGAGGAAGGAGTTCTCCATTCCATATGTGAGAGAAAGAATGGCCCAACTGACTCCTTGTCTTGGCCTTCTTTCCAGAACTTGGAAAGAATAACCTTCTGTTCTTCGGAGCCATCCAGTTGGTGGCACTTACGCATAGCGACTCTAGAAAATGCATCCAGAATTCTGTATTGTAACACTGAAGTACAGGTATATAATTTAACAGGCTCTGGAAAAAGCTCTACCATTTGATCAATTTGGAAAGTAAGATGATGCCGCAGCTCATTCAGCTCTAGGTATATAATTGGTATATTTAGAACAGGATTATAAGAATGACTAACGTGGGGCCCTTTATTTACTAGAGAACCAAGACTCTGTCCCAGGACAGACAAGTAAGGAACTTACAATATTCCTGAGACTGCAAGACATATACCATGCCCACCATGCAAAACAAGTGCAATCAGTATAAAAAAAATTTTTTCCAGTTGGTGACACTGGTCCAGGTATGATGACCTACCTACTAATTTCTAGTGAAGGAGTGGCTATATTTGATTGGAAACACTTCAGGGCAGAGGCATGAGCTTAGGATCATTTGGATTTGAGAGTTTAAAAGAATACAGACTTATGGTTCTTGGTGCTATAGTAAATGGAATCGATTCTCTAATTTCCCTTTCTGTATTTTCATTGTTAGTGTATAAGAAAGCCACTGATTTCTGCACATTGACTTTGTATCCTGCCACGCTGCTGAATTGCTGTATGAGTTCTAGTAGTTTGGGGGTGGAGTCTTTTGGGTTTTCCATATAAAGAATCATGTCATCTGCGAAGAGAGTTTGACTTCTTCATTACCAATTTGGATACCTTTTATTTCTCTCTGTTGTCTGATTGCTGTTGCTAGGACTTCTAATACTATGTTGAATAAGAGTGGTGAAAGTGGGCATCCTTGTCTTGTTCCTGATCTCAATGGGAAGGCTGCAAGCTTTTTCCCATTGAGGATGATATTTGCTGTGGGTCTTTCATAGATAGATTTGATGAGGTTCAGGAATGTTCCCTCTATCCCTATACTTTGAAGCGTTTTAATCAGGAACGGATGTTGGATTTTGTCAAATGCTTTTTCTGCATCAATTGAGAGGACCATGTGGTTCTTCTCTCTTCTCATATTAATTTGTTGTATCACATTGATTGATTTACGAATGTTGAACCATCCTTGTAGCCCAGGGATGAATCCCACCTGATCATGGTGGATAATCTTTTTAATGTGTTGTTGGATCCTGTTGGCTAGGATCTTGTTGAGAATCTTAGCATCCATATTCATCAGTGATATTGGTCTGAAATTCTCCTTTTTGGTATGGTCCTTGCCTGGTTTGGGGATCAGGGTAATGCTGGCTTCATAGAAAGAGTCTGGAAGTTTTCCTTCTGCTTCAATTTTTTGAAACAGCTTCAGGAGAATAGGTGTTATTTCTTCTTGGAAGGTTTGGTAGAATTCCCCAGGGAATCCGTCAGGTCCTGGGCTCTTGTTTTTTGGGAGATTTTTGATCACTGCTTCAATCTCGTTATTAGATATCGGTCTATTCAGGTTGTCGATTTCTTCCTGGTTCAATTTTGGTAGTTTATATTTTTCCAGGAATGCATCCATTTCATCTAGGTTGCTAAGCTTATTGGCATATAACTGTTCGTAATAACTTCTGATGATTGTTTCTACTTCCTTGGTGTTAGTTGTGATCTCTCCCTTTTCATTCATAATTTTATGAATTTGGGATTTCTCTCTTTTCTTTTGGATTAGTGTAGCCAGTGGCTTATCGATCTTATTGATTCTTTCAAAAACCAGCTTCTAGTTTCATTGATACGTTCTACTGTATCTCTGGTTTCTCCCTCATTGGTCTCAGCTCTAATCTTGATGATTTCCCTTCTTATGTGTGGAGTTGGTTTGATTTGCTGTTGATCCTCCAGTTCTTTAAGGTGTAGAGACAGCTGGTGTGTTCTGGATTTTTGCACTCCTGGGTATTTACCCCAAGATACAGATGTCATGAAAAGAAGGGCCATCTGTACCCCAATGTTTATAGCAGCAATGGCCACAGTCGCCAAACTATGGAAAGAACCAAGATGCCCTTCAACGGATGAATGGATAAGGAAGATGTGGTCCATATACACTATGGAGTATTATGCCTCCATCAGAAAGGACGAATATCCAACTTTTGTAGCAACATGGACGGGACTGGAAGAGATTATGCTGAGTGAAATCAGTCAAGCAGAGAGAGTCAATTATCATATGGTTTCACTCATTTGTGGAGCATAACCAATTGCATGGAGGACAGGGGGTGTTAGAGAGGAGTAGGGAATTTGGGTAAATTGGAAGGGGAGGTGAACCATGAGAGACTATGGACTCTGAAAAACAGTCTGAGGGGTTTGAAGTGGCGGGGGGATGGGAGGTTGGGGTACCAGGTGGTGGTATTATAGAGGGCACAGCTTGCATGGAGCACTGGGTGTGGTGAAAAAATAATGAATACTGTTTTTATGAAAATAAATAAATTGGGAGGAAAAAAAAAAAGACTACAGACTTAAGGAGAAGGGCTTGCCTAGGTAACCATGTGGATAGAGCCTCAGAGGCAAAAAGCCCGTGAGTGTGGGCTATTAAAGACCCACGCTCTTGTCTATGCTAACATTCTTCAGCACTGGCAAGTGCCCTGGGCAAAGTTCTGACCTTGGAACCCTATTTTTCCAGGCTTTTCGAGGGGATGCATCCTCTGAAGCAACAGAGAAGGGTTTCTACAAACGGTATCCTCAGGACAGACCAGGTAAGAGGAAAACAAAAGAAACAATAAAACAGGGCTTCAAGTACTTCACCCCACCCTGATTATCTACACAATTTTAAACACTCACTCTCACGAAACTTATGCTTGAGACAGAAAAGTCTATTTCGTTTGTTTTCACTGCTCAGTTAAGACTCCAGTTGGACTTATAGAGTGGGAAACTGAGGTTGAGACTGCTGAGCCTATGGGAAGAAAGATCACAAGGGAATGTGACTAGACCTTAGAAACAGTGGTTCTTTGGGAAGTGCCCATCCCCTGTTTCTTTGGACGAAGCCCAAAGACTGGAGATGGGGAAGTAAAGCCCTAGATATGAGGAGAAGAGAGTAGTGCTTAGCTTCCCACAGGTGATCCAAAAACTGGCAAGAGGCCCGATGGGGAAACCGATGAACCATAATGGCATCCAAGAGAGACTTATTTAAAGGAGTATGAGGTCAAGCATACAAGTCATGAACTGCCAGAGGAGTATGGCAAGATAACCAAGGTTCCTGAGGACCCAAACCCCACCAAAGTTTCTGAAGTGTTGGGCGCATCAAGGCCCTCTAATAGAAATCAATCCTACTTGCTTGAGGGGAACGATGTTTCTTTTTTTTTTTCCAATTTATTTATTTTCAGAAAAACAGTATTCATTATTTTTTCACCACACCCAGTGCTCCATGCAAGCTGTGCCCTCTATAATACCCACCACCTGGTACCCCAACCTCCCACCCCCCGCCACTTCAAACCCCTCAGACTGTTTTTCAGAGTCCATAGTGTCTCATGGTTCACCTCCCCTTCCAATTTACCCAAATTCCCTACTCCTCTCTAACGCCCCTTGTCCTCCATGCTATTTGTTATGCTCCACAAATAAGTGAAACCATATGATAATTGACTCTCTCTGCTTGACTTATTTCACTCAGCATAATCTCTTCTAGTCCCTTCCATGTTGCTACAAAAGTTGGGTATTCCTCCTTTCTGATAGAGGCATAATACTCCATAGTGTATATGGACCACATCTTCCTTATCCATTTCTTAAAGTATGGGTGGATTTGGTTGGCTAATATTTTGTTGTCTGTGTTGATCAGAGCTATGGGCCTGTCGTTCTCCATTGGCTTCTTTTTTTTGTTTTGTTTTCTTTTTTTTTTTTTTACGTTTTGTTCATCTAGATTTGCTTCCAGAGTCATTCTAAGCCGGTAGAAGGACTTTGAACTTTTTTTCCATTCTTTTTTATTTTCTGGAAGAGATGGAGAAGAATAGATATCAACTCCTAAGAGTTTGATAGACTCCACTTTTGAAGACCTCTGGATTCTGCAGTTTTGTTGGGAGTGTTCTGATTACTGATTCCACATCGTTGCTGGTAGTTTTCTCAAAATCTTTCTTTCTTGCTGTTTCAGTGTTGGGCGGTTCCATGTTTCTACAAATTTGTCCATTTCTTCTAGGTTACCCAGTTTCATAGCATATAATTTGTATGACAGTCTTTCATCGTACTTTCTTTTTCTGTGGTCTCAGTTATTGTTTTCTCTGTTTCATTTCTCAGTAGGATTCCCCGCCCCTTTTTTTGAAAGTCTAACTAAAGGCTTATCCTAGTTGGGGATCTTTTCAAGGAATCCCTTCCTAGTTTCAAAGATTCGTTGTTGTATTGTTGTGGGTTTAGTCTATATTTTCTTTATTTCTGCTGTGTTACTGAAGCTCCCTGTAATGGTGTACGTTCCATATTTTCTCCTGTGGTTGATGGCTAGTTTCATAAAGTTTTTGTAAGAAAAGATGCATGATACGACTTGAGTTGCCGTGAATTTGGTGAGACTTGTTTGTGGCCTTCAAAGTGATCTGTTTTGGAGAATGATCTATCAGTACTGGAAAAGAATGTGTATCTTCCTATTCTAGGCCAAATGTTGGTATATATCGTTGAGAGCCATCTAGTCCAATATGTCCTTCAAAGGCACAGTTTCCTCCAGGATTTTCTGTCTAGATGACCTCTCCATGGATGTAACCAAGGTGTACGTGTCCCCTGCTCTTATTGATTACTTTGAAAAAGTTCCTTGTATTTTTTTGAAAGATTTTATTTATTTATTTGACAGAGATCACAAGTAGGCAGAGAGGCAGGCAGAGAGAGAAGGGGAAGCAGGCTTCCGACTGAGCAGAGAGTTCGATGCAAGGCTCGATGCCAGGACCCTGGGATCATGACCTGAGCCGAAGCAGACACTAAACCCACTGAGCCACCTAGGTGTCCCCAAAGTTCCTTGTTTTTAATAGCTTCTTATGTATTGGGGGGCTCCCATGTTGGGTGTAGAAATATTGGCAACTTTTGTATGTTCTTCTTGATTAACTGCTTTGGAATTATCGTACTGTCCTTCTATGTTTCTTGTTTCATCTTTGTTTGAAAGACTATTTTGTGTCTGCTGTAAGTATTTCTACCCTGGCTCTCTTTTCACTTCTGATTACATGGCCAAAGTTCTTTCCAAACCTTCCCTTTATATTTACATCTGTCTGTAGGTCTGATATGTGACTATTGTGTGCAGTATATAGAGGGTCTACTTTTATCCATCCTGTCACCTTATGTCTCTTGTTTTTAGGGTATGGCCCATTTACATTTAAAGTAATATTTGATCTCTCTCTCTGTCTCTCTCTCTCTCTCTATGTTTGTGTGTATTTTTTTCCACTTTCTTTTTTGTTTTTAGATTGTCTGTACTGTTCTTCATTATTTCTTCTCTTGAACTTTCTCTCATGAATTGCTTGATTTCTTTAGGCTATACTGAGCTTCCTTCTTGTGTGTTTTTTGCAGATGTGTTACCAGTTTTGGTTTGTAGTTACCATTCTGTTTATATAGATCATCCTATGCACATAGCAGTCTATGGTGAGTTGATGACTGCTTATGTTTGAATCGCATATTCACGCTTGTCTCTTCCACGGTTTAGGTATGGTGTGTGATACGTTACAACGTTTTATGGTATGCTTCCCTTGACCTATTATTAGAGATGTAGTTCCTTTTATTGCTTTTGTGCTGCTTTCATTTGTTCCTCCTATATATGCTCTTTCTTTTCACCTCAAAATGTCTCCCTTAATGCTTCTTGTAAAGATGGTATAGGGATCCTAATTCCTTCAACTTTTGTTTGGGAAATTCCCTCTCTCCTTCTCTTCTGAGTGACAGCCTTGTAGGATAGAGTGTTGTTGGCTGGATTTTGTTTGTTTTTGTCTGTTGTTTAGGTTTCATTTTTCTTCTTTGTGTACATCGACTGTATCATCTCACTCAATTACAGACTGCAAAATTTCTGCTGAAAAGTTTGTCAAAACACTTCTTTTCTCCTTTTGCTTTTTTTGCCCCCTTTTTTATTAATTACTTAAAATTTTTAGCATAACTGTATTCATTATTTTTGCATCACACCAAGTGCTCCATGCATGTTGTGCCATCTCCAATACCCACCACCTGGATCCCACCAACTCCCACCCCCAGCCACTTCAAAACCCTCAGATGGATTTTCAGCGTCCATAGTCTCCCATTGTTCAACTCCCTTTCCAATTTCCCTCACTTCCCTTCTCCTCTTCATCTCCCCTTGTCTTCCATGCTATTTGTTATGCTCCACAAATAAGTGAAACCTTATGATCATTGACTTTCTCTGCTTGACTTATTTCACGCTGCATAATCTCTTCCAGTCCTGTCCCTGTTGCTACAAAAGTTGGGTATTTATCCTTTCTGATGGAGGCATAATATTCCATAGTGTATAGGGCTCACATCTTCCTTATCCATTTGTCTGTTGAAGGGCATCTTGGTTCTTTCCATAGCTTGGCGACCGTGGCCATTGTGGCTATAGACATTGGGCTAGAGATGGCCCTTCTTATCACTACATCTGTATCCTTGGGGTAAATACCCAGTAGTTCAATGGCAGGGTCATAGGGAAGCTCTATTTTTAATTTCGTGAGGAACCTCCACACTGTTCTCCAAAGTGGCTGCACCAACTTGCATTCCCACCAACAGTGGAAGAGGGTTCCCCTTTCTCCACATCCTCTCCAACACTTGTGGTTTCCTGTCTTGCTCCTCCTGGCCAGTCTTAGTGGTGTAAGGTGGTATCTCAAGGTGGCTTTGATTTGAATCTCCCTGATGGCAAGTCGTGATGAAAATGTTTTCATGTGTCTGATAGCCCTTTGTAAGGCTTCATGGCAGAACTGTCTGTTCATATCTTCTGCCCATTTTTTGAAATGATTGTCTGTTTTGTGTGTGTTGAGTTACAGGAGTTCTTTATAGATCCTGGATATCAACCTTTTGTCTGTCCTGGCATCAAAACAGACACATAGGCCAATGGAACAGAGTAGAGAGCCCAGATATGGACCCTCAGTTCTATGGCCAATTAATCTTTGACAACACAGGAACAAACATACAGGGGATAAAAACATTCTCTTCAATAAATGGTGCTGAGAAAACTGGAGAGCTATATGCAGAAGAATGACACTCGACCATTCCTTACACCGTCCACAAAGATAAACTCCCAATGGATAAAAGATCTCCATGTGAGACAGGAATCCATCAGAATCCTAAAGAGAATATAGGCAGGAACCTCTTCGATATCAGCCACAGCAACTTCTTTCAAGATATGTCCCCAAAGTCCACGGAAACAAAAGCGACAATGAACTTTTGGGTCTTCTTCAAACTCAAAGGCTTCTGCCCAGCAAAGGAAAGAGGCAAGGAAACAAAGAAGCAACCCACGGAATGGGAAAAGGTATTTGGAAATGACAGGACACACAAAAGGTTGATATGCAGGATCTCCTTCTGCTTTGAAAATGATTTCTTTTCACCCCCTTTTTGCCATTTGGATTATGAGGCATTTTGTGGTGGACTAGCTTGGGAAGATTTTGTTGGGGGCTCCTTGTGCATCCTGGATCTGGACTTTGGTTTCCTTCCCCAGATTCAGGAACGTTTTAGCTACGACTCGTGCAAATAACTTTTCTGTCCCCTTCCCTCTCCCCTCCTTCTGGCATCCCTGTAATGCCCACGTTACTAAAGTTGATGGTGTCACTGACTTCTTCAATCATATTTCATTTTTATAACAGGTTTTTCACCCTACACTTCAGGTTGATTGTTTTCCATCAATCTATCTTTCGGATCACTGATCCTTCTGTTTGCTCTCGCCTTCTGTGTGTTCCATGTAATGTGTTTTTGGCCCATTTCCTGTATTTTAGGTTTAACAGATAGAATTACGAATGGGGGGTGGGGGCAAGGGAATTTAGACAGTCATGGAGATGAGCATACGAACCTCCCCCGACCACCCCGCCCCCTGACCCTGCCATGTACCTGACTACATGGGAATGCCGGTTGCTGGTTGGGTTCCAGGCGGAATGTTGAGGGTGTGTTGTGACTACCGGATCCAAGGTGACCATCACTTGTCCTGTGGTCGAGCAGTACCATGGAGCAGCTGCCAGGCTCTCTGGAGCATGGCTTTGAACTGATTCTTGGGAAGCTGGATGAGATGATGGCGAAGCTGCTGCCAATTGACTCGAGTCCTCGGCTGATGTTCCACAACCTCCAGTGGGAGACACTGCTGTGTCCGCCTGTCATTGGCTTCTTGGTGGGCCTCCTCTTTCTATGCCGACTTGTTCAGTCTGTTAGAAGTCACTCCTACGAGAAACGTGAGAAGCAGCTGGCAGAAGCACTGGCTGCAGGGATCGAGGAGAAATGCCACCTCATTGACAAGGTTTTTGTAGCTGAGAAGGAGCATGCAGCCATCGAATCATCTGTAGAAAAGGCCAAACTGGAGAAAGAGTCATTCGATATCCCCAGCCTTGCAGACTCTTACAGAAAGGGGAAGGCGACCAACGTGATGCTGATGAAGGAACTCCATTCTCTGTGTCAGGACCTGGAGGAAGAGAGAGCCAAAAGATGCCAGCAGGAAGAGCAGATGATGGAGATGCTCAAAGACCTGCAGGCCCTCGAAGACATGATGACTTTCGCTAAATCACAGGGAGCTTTTCCGAACCTGCTTGGAGACCAAGAGCCAAGCCCTGGTGCTCCTTGTCCTGGGAGTGGGCCTAGGGCTTAAAGCGGTGCTGTTGCCTCCCCTCCACTCCGGCCTCCCACCTCCCACCTGGAGGCTTTGTTCCTCCACTTCGACATCTACCTTCGGGTCACAGTGGCCAGTGGATGCAAGGCTTGTCCTCCCCGGACTGAGTTCTTCCATCTTCACTTGCTAGGCACAGCACACAGCTCCTTCATGATTGACTCCCCCAAGTCGAAACACTATTGCATGTCCTCCAACTGCACTCAGCACTCTGGGACTTTCTTTGTCTTCACAGAAGTGTGGATTTGCTTTCAGTACTACCGAAAGACATACTCTCCTTAGAAGCGAATTATCTTTTACCCTGATGCCTTAGTATTCTCATGTTCTAACATTGCCAAGGCTATTGATGGTAGTCTTTGATAGGGAACAATTTTTTTTTTATTCTCTCTGTAATATTGTTATATAGTTTACAAATAGTTGTAATGTAGCAATAAAGACTTGTAGTTATTAACAGCAGTATTGTTTTGGTTTTGTTTTCCAACATTGACCAGTCATACATAAGGGAGTCACACCTCCCTCAAGTATGGATTATTTTAATTTAAATCCAAATAGCCAACTTGGAGCCTATCACCGGTGTCTGCTGGAGTGCTCAATGATTGCTCCTTTGCGGAGAATACCCAGTGCTCATCACATCCCATGCCCTCCTTAATGGCTATCACCCATTGACCCATTCCCCTACCCACTGCCTCTCCAGCAACAAAAGAAAGCTAGCCTATGACCCTAGATATTAACTCTAAAGATACAAATGGAGCGATGCAATGTGACACGCGCCCTTAAAGGTTCTTAGAAGCCATGTGCCCAGAAGCCAAACTGTGGAAAGAGCCAAGATATTCACTGATGGATGCACGAGTAAATGTGATGTGGAATCTGCCCATGCAGGCACATATAGACACACACACATCGCACACACACACACACACACACACAAACAATGGAGTACTCCTTAGCACTAAGAAAGGATGAATACTTACCATTTACATCAAGATGAAAGAACTGGAAGGGATTTTGCTAAGTGAAATAAGCCAAACAGAGAAAGACAAGTATCATGTGATTTCACTCCTATGTAACACAGGGTAGGGAACTTCGGGAATGGGAGGGAAAACAGAATGGCAAGTGGTTCGAGAAGGAGAGACACCGTAAGAGACTTCAACTTGTAATGCATTTTTAATTCCATTTATTAAGTTTTTCATCTTTGGTTCTAGTTTTCTACCTCTTGTGTGAGGGCCTTATGTCCTTCACTCTTTTCTCGTGGACAGAGTGTTTTTAAACATTGTTTTAATAAGTGTAGCAGGCATATTGCTTATCTCTGCTTGACTTAGCTCCCTTGATGGGATGTTGTCCCGTTCTTTGTTTTGGGATACATTCCTGTGTCTGTTGGTTTTCTCTAACTCTCTCTATTTCCATGCTTTAAGCAAGACACCTAGATTTCCTGTTCTTGAACATTTTGACGATGTAGAAAGGAGTTCCTGTGATGCTCTGCAGTGGCCTGTTCTCTCCTCAGGAAGGCTGTGTTCATGTCACTTGAAGGCTGTCTCTAACCTGTGTTTTGAGAGCAATACTCTTGTGGCTGAGCTGCCTTTGCCCACAGGCAAGTCCAGTGCAGGGGTTTGGTTGGTTGTGGGCAGGGTTCAGTCCCGCTGTGGTTAGTGGGCCAGTCTGGGGCTCCCTTGGGCTCGAGGTGAGCCAGACCTGGCGTTGGCCAAAGATAGAGTAGCCCCACACTGTAGGGCTGTTCTCTTGTCTTGGTCCCTGAAAAGCTTGCTTTGGTGGGAGGTGCCTGCTGTCAGAGCAGATATCGGCTTCAAGCCCATGCTACGTTTTGACATATTTCATATGTGTGGGTATCTTCTCGTTTCCGTAGGTCAAGAGTCACTCTAGAGTGCTGGACTGGCCACTGTGACGGTTGCTTGCACACTGTCAGGCACTGTTGCGGAGGGGCTCTGACCAAGAAGTATTGGTGGGAGCCGTTCCACAGAAGGAAGCAAGGAGTCCTAGTGCTAAGAAGATTGTGTAGATCTCTTTGGGGAGGCGACCTGTAGGTGCTTTGGCAGGGCTGGAGAGGATGACCTTGCAGGCAAATAGTAGTGCAGGATAAGCAGTAGCAGCAAGGCCCATTGTGGGAGGTAACCTGTAGCCACGGAAAACTCCTCCTCGGACCACACTGGGATAGAAGGCGGACAAGTTGGCAGAAGGGAGCCAGCTGGGTTAAGAGTACTGAGCTGGTTTCCACAGGCCTCTGGGTATCTCAGCTGGTGGGCAGGGATGGGAAGTGGCACTAGTCAGCTCCTTTGTTCCTGGAGAAGCCGCTCCACAATCCCCTCCAGCCCATGCTCTGGGATTAGTCCACCAATCTCCATTTTGTGTACCTCCGTCATTATTCAAACCACTGTTCACTGCTTTCCTTCTGAGGGCTGCTTATTTGATTGTCCCTTGAAGGGCAGGTGTGTAGGACTCAGGTTCCTCTTATCCTCCTGGCCCTCCCACAGCTGAGCCTAGTGATGCCAAAATGACAGGTATTCCCCCGCTGGAGATTGGAAGAACTCACAGAATTTGGCTCTTCTGGTTGGCAAAGCCAAATGGGATGGGGATTTGTCTTCCTTGCTGGCACCCCCATGCCTGGAATGCCTCGTGTGTCTCTCAGCTTTTCTCTACCCTCTTCATCCGTGGCATCTCTCCCTCCCAAGCACAGGTAGACAGGTCCCTTTCGATCCTGATGGCATCTCTCACCTTTCTCCTTTCTTGATCTAGCCTCTTTGGGGCATTTCGCTGTAGAGCGTCTGTTGTGCCAGTTTTGGGGTAATTTTCTGGGTTATTGACTCTGCTGTGGGTGCTGTGTAGATGGATCCATGGGACAGGGTCACCTTAGGATCCTCCTCCTCCACCATCTCCCTCGAAGGTGTTCCTCCGTTCACTACAGCATAATGTTGTTGTCGACACCGTCCACATTAGTTTTCAGAGCTAGAGGTTTACAGAGGTTGGTCTCTCCAATGGGAGTCTTCAAAGGTGGTGAACCGGATGTGGGATTCACATCTTTCCCTGCTCAAGAAGACGTTGGCAGTTCCCACTTCCTCCTGAGTATGTGACTCAGCCTCTACTAACTGTTTCAAAATGCGTTTTTCTTTTGTATCAGATGTATACCAGCAGCTCAGCTAGTTTGGGTTTCTTTCAGAGCTCATGGATCCATATGGAGCTGCATATTCAGCGTGTCCTTGGAGGAGGTCATTTCCGGAGTGTCCCATGAAGCCATCTTGAGCTGGTACCCACTCTTGTATCTTCTCATTTTTTCTCCCTGGACGTGTTATATTCAAGAGATCTATATCTTCCGTTCTGGGGACTTGCCATTTAGTCTGCTATTGAAGTTTCCTTTTATATTCTTAAATTCAATTCGTGGCTTCTTCATATCCAGAACTTGTTGTGTTTTTCTTTGTTTGTTTGTTTCTTTCAATGACTTCTGTTTCCTGATCTTCTCCTTTTTGTCATGCATTGCTTCTCTGTTTATTGAGTTGTCTGTGGTCTCTTGAAATTCACCGAAGTTCCTTCATTATTTTGAATTCTTTGTCAGGCAACTAAGAGGTTGCCATTTTTTGGTGGTTATTTCCTGAATAATTAGTGTGTTGTTTGACAGTATCCTATTTCCTGAACTAATTTTTGATAGGTTTCTCTGTATGAACTAGGTACTGTTCAGTAGCAGCAATACTTCCTACGAAGGCCATTTTGTTTTCCAATTTCTCAAATACTTTTGGAATAGTTACTATGCACTGAGCCTTGTTTATTGTTCTTTCAGGTAGCAATGTGTCCAAAACAAGTGTCCCCGCCCCCTCACCTGAAGTCCAAATACCATCTGATAAGGATAAGGTGGCCTTTTTTGAAATAGGCTATTTGCATATGGCCAAGTTAAGATGAGGTCCGTAGCGTAGGGACTGATTCTAAATGACTGTTTTCCTTCAAAGAAGAGAGGAATTTGGACAGACACACACACACACACACACACACACACACACAGAAAGGATACAACGGACCAAGTGAAGACAAAACAGACTTTGAGAAAGCCATGTGCTATAGATGCAGAGATTGGATTAAAGGAGTTGCCAACTCAGCAAGTCCAAGGATAGATGGCCTTCACCAGATGCTAGGAGAGGAAGGAGTTCTCCATTCCACATATGAGAGAAAGAATGGCCCAACTGACTCCTTATCTTGGCCTTCTTTCCAGAACTGGGAAAGAATAAACTTCTGTTCTTCTGAGCCATCCAGTTGGTGGCACTTACGCATAGCGGCTCTAGAAAATGCATCCAGAACTCTGTATTGTAACACTGAAGTACAGGTATATAATTTAACAGGCTCTGGAAAAAGGTCTACCATTTGATCAATTTGGGAAGTAAGATGATGCCGCAGCTCGTTCAGCTCTAGGTATATAATTAGTGTATTTAGAACAGGATTATAAGTATGATTAATGTGGGGACCTTTATTTACAGGTGAACCAAGACTCTGTCCCAGGACAGACAAGTAAGGAACTTACAATATTCCTGAGACGGCAAGACATATACCATGCCGACCCTGCAAAACAAGTGTAATCAGTATAAAAGATTTTTTTTCAAGTTGGTGACACTGGTCCAGGTATGATGACCTACCTATTAATTTCTAGTGAAGGAGTGGCTATATTTGATTGGAAACACTTCAGGACAGAGGCATGAGCTTAGGATAATTTGGATTTGAGAGTTTAAAAGACTACAGACTTAAGGAGAAGGGCTTGCCTAGGTAACCATGTGGATAGAGCCTCAGAGGCAAAAAGCCCGTGAGTGTGGGCTATTAAAGACCCACGCTCTTGTCTATGCTAACATTCTTCAGTACTGGCAAGTGCCCTGGGCAAAGTTCTGACCTTGGAACCCTATTTTTCCAGGCTTTTCGAGGGGATGCATCCTCTGAAGCAACAGAGAAGGGTTTCTACAAACGGTATCCTCAGGACAGACCAGGTAAGAGGAAAACAAAAGAAATAACAAAACAGGGCTTCAAGTACTTCACCCCACCCTGAATATCTGCATAATTTTAAACACTCACTCTCATGAAACTTATGCTTGAGACAGAAAAGTCTATTTCGTTTGTTTTCACTGCTCAGTTAAGACTCCAGTTGGACTTATAGAGTGGGAAACTGAGGTTGAGACTGCTGAGCCTATGGGAAGAAAGATCACAAGGGAATGTGACTAGACCTTAGAAACAGTGGTTCTTTGGGAAGTGCCCATCCCCTGTTTCTTTGGACGAAGCCCAAAGACTGGAGATGGGGAAGTAAAGCCCTAGATATGAGGAGAAGAGAGTAGTGCTTGGCTTCCCGCAGGTGATCCAAAAACTGGCAAGAGGCCCGATGGGGAAACCAATGAACCAAAATGGCTTCCAAGAGAGTCTTATTTAAAAGAGTATGAGGTCAAGCATACCAAGTCATGAACCGCCAGAGGAGTGTGGCAAGATAACCAAGGTTCCTGAGGACCCAAACCCTACCAAGTGTCTGAAGTGTTGGGCGCATCAAGGCCCTCTAATAGAAATCAATCCTACTAGCTTGAGGGGAACAATGTTTCTTTTTTTTTTCCAATTTATTTATTTTCAGAAAAACAGTATTCATTATTTTTTCACCACACCCAGTGCTCCATGCAAGCTGTGCCCTCTATAATACCCACCACCTGGTACCCCAACCTCCCACCCCCCGCCACTTCAAACCCCTCAGACTGTTTTTCAGAGTCCATAGTGTCTCATGGTTCACCTCCCCTTCCAATTTACCCAAATTCCCTACTCCTCTCTAACGCCCCTTGTCCTCCGTGCTATTTGTTATGCTCCACAAATAAGTGAAACCATATGATAATTGACTCTCTCTGCTTGACTTATTTCACTCAGCATAATCTCTTCTAGTCCCGTCCATGTTGCTACAAAAGTTGGGTATTCATCCTTTCTGATGGAGGCATAATACTCCATAGTGTATATGGACCACATCTTCCTTATCCATTTCTTAAAGTATGGGTGGATTTGGTTGGCCAATATTTTGTTGTCTGTGTTGATCAGAGCTATGGGCCTGTCGTTCTCCATTGGCTTTTTGTTTTGTTTTGTTTTCGTTTTTCTTTTTACGTTTTGTTTATCTACATTTGCTACCAGAGTCGTTCTAAGCGGGTAGAAGGACTTTGAACTTTTTTTCCATTCTTTTTTATTTTCTGGAACAGATGGAGAAGAATAGATATCAACTCCTAAGAGTTTGATAGACTCCACTTTTGAAGACCTCTGGATTCTGCAGTTTTGTTGGGAGTGTTCTGATTACTGATTCCACATCGTTGCTGGTAGTTTTCTCAAAATTTTTCTTTCTTGCTGTTTCAGTGTTGGGCGGTTCCATGTTTCTACAAATTTGTCCATTTCTTCTAGGTTACCCAGTTTCATAGCATATAATTTGTATGACAGTCTTTCATCGTACTTTCTTTTTCTGTGGTCTCAGTTATTGTTTTCTCTGTTTCATTTCTCAGTAGGATTCCCCGCCCCTTTTTTTGAAAGTCTTTCTAAAGGTTTATCCTAGTTGGGGATCTTTTCAAGGAATCCCTTCCTAGTTTCAAAGATTCGTTGTTGTATTGTTGTGCGTTTAGTCTATATTTTCTTTATTTCTGCTGTGTTACTGAAGCTCCCTGTAATGGTGTACATTCCATATTTTCTCCTGTGGTTGATGGCTAGTTTCATAAAGTTTTTGTAAGAAAAGATGCATGATACGACTTGAGTTGCCGTGAGTTTGGTGAGACTTGTTTGTGGCTTTCAAAGTGATCTGTTTTGGAGAATGATCTATCAGTACTGGAAAAGAATGTGTATCTTCCTATTCTAGGCCAAATGTTGGTATATATCTTTGAGAGCCATCTAGTCCAATATGTCCTTCAAAGGCACAGTTTCCTCCAGGATTTTCTGTCTAGATGACCTCTCCATGGATGTAACCAAGGTGTACGTGTCCCCTGCTCTTATTGATTACTTTGAAAAAGTTCCTTGTATTTTTGAAAGATTTTATTTATTTATTTGACAGAGATCACAAGTAGGCAGAGAGGCAGGCAGAGAGAGAAGGGGAAGCAGGCTTCCGACTGAGCAGAGAGTTCGATGCAAGGCTCGATGCCAGGACCCTGGGATCATGACCTGAGCCGAAGCGGACGCTGAACCCACTGAGCCACCTAGATATCCCCAAAGTTCCTTGTTTTTAATAGCTTCTTTATCTATTGGGGAGCTCCCATGTTGGGTGTAGAAATATTGGCAACGTTTGTATAATCTTCTTGATTAACTGTTTTGGGATTATCGTAGTGTCCTTCTATGTCTTGTTTCAGTCTTTATTTGAAAGACTATTTTGTGTCTGCTGTATGTTTTTCTACCCTGGCTCTCTTTTCACTTCTGATTACATGGCCAAAGTTCTTTCCAAACCTTCCCTTTATATTTACTTCTGCCTGTAGGTCTGATATGTGACTATTGTGTGCAGTATATAGAGGTTCTACTTTTATCCATCCTGTCACCTTATGTCTCTTGTTTTTAAGGTATGGCCCATTTACATTTAAAGTAATAGTTGATCACTCTCTCTGTCTCTCTCTCTCTCTATCTCTATCTCTCTATCTATGTTTGTGTGTATTATTTTGCCACTTTCTTTTTTTGTTTTTAGATTGTCTATACTGTTCTTCATTATTTCTTCTCTTGCTCTTTCTCTCATGATGTGCTTGATTCTTTAGTCTATACTGAGCTTCCTTCTTGTGTGTTTTTTGCAGATGTGTTACCAGTTTTTGGTTTGTAGTTACCTTTCTGTTTATATAGAGCATCGTATGCATATAGTAGTCTATGGTGAGTTGATGACTGCTTAAGTGTGAATCAAATATTCATGCTTGTCTCGTCCACGGTTAGGTATGGTGTGTGATACATTACATCATTTTATGGTATGCTTCCCTTGACCGATTATTAGAGACGTAGTTCGTTTTATTGCTTTTGTGCTGCTTTCTTTTCTTCCTCCTATATATGCTCTTTCTTTTCACCTCAAAGAATCTCCCTTAATGCTTCTTGTACAGACGGTATAGAGATCGTAATTCCTTCAACTTTTGTTTGGGAAATTCCCTCTCTCCTTCTCTTCTGAGTGACAGCCTTGTTGGATAGAGTGTTGTTGGTTGGATTTTGTTTGTTTTTGTCTGTTGTTTAGGTTTCATTTTTCTTCTTTATGTACATCGACTGTATCATCTCACTCAATTACAGACTGCAAAATTTCTGCTGAAATTTTGCCGAAACACTTCTTCTTTTCCCCTTTTGCTTTTTTGCCCCCCCCCCTTTTTATTAATTACTTAAAATTTTTAGCATAACTGTATTCATTATTTTTGCATCACACCAAGTGCTCCTGCAAGGCGTGCCGTCTCCAATACCCACCACCTGGATCCCACAAACTCCCACCCCCAGCCCCTTCAAAACCCTCAGATGGATTTTCAGCGTCCATAGTCTCTCATTGTTCAACTCCCTTTCCAATTTCCCTCACTTCCCTTCTCCTCTTCATCTCCCCTTGTCTTCCATGCTATTTGTTATGCTCCACAAATAAGTGAAACCTTATGATCATTGACTTTCTCTGCTTGACTTATTTCATGCCGCATAATCTCTTCCAGTCCTGTCCCTGTTGCTACAAAAGTTGGGTATTTATCCTTTCTGATGGAGGCATAATATTCCATAGTGTATATGGCTCACATCTTCCTTATCCATTTGTCCGTTGAAGGTCATCTTGGTACTTTCCATAGCTTGGCGACCGTGGCCATTGTGGCTATAAACATTGGGGTAGAGATGGCCCTTCTTATCGCTACCTCTGTATCCTTGGGGTAAATACCCAGTAGTTCAATGGCAGGGTCATATGAAGCTCTATTTTTAATTTCGTGAGGAACCTCCACACTGTTCTCCAAAGTGGCTGCACCAACTTGCATTCCCACCAACAGTGGAAGAGGGTTCCCCTTTCTCCACATCCTCTCCAACACATGTGGTTTCCTGTCTTGCTCCTCCTGGCCAGTCTTAGTGGTGTAAGGTGGTATCTCAAGGTGGCTTTGATTTGAATCTCCCTGATGGCGATTGATGATGAACATGTTTTCATGTGTCTGATAGCCCTTTGTAAGGCTTCATGGCAGAACTGTCTGTTCATATCTTCTGCCCATTTTTTGATATGATTGTCTGTTTTGTGTGTGTTGAGTTACAGGGGTTCTTTATAGATCCTGGATATCAACCTTTTGTCTGTCCTGGCATCAAAACAGACACAGACCAATGGAACAGAGTAGAGAGGCCAGATATGGACCCTCAGCTCTATGGTCAATTAATCTTCCACAGCACAGGAAAAAATATACAGGGGATAAAAAACATTCTCTTCAATAAATGGTGCTGAGAAAACTGGAGAGCTATATGCAGAAGAATGACACTCGACCATTCCTTACACCGTCCACAAAGATAAACTCCAAATGGATAAAAGATCTCAACGTGAGACAGGAATCTATCAGAATCCTAGAGGAGAATATAGGCAGGAACCACTTCGATATCAGCCACAGCAACTTCTTTCAAGTTATGTCTCCAAAGGCAATGGAAACAAAAGCGAAGATGAACTATTGGGTCTTCTTCAAACTCAAAGGCTTCTGCCCAGCAAAGGATAGAGGCAAGATATCAAAGAAGCAACCCACGGAATGGGAAAAGGTATTTGGAAATGACAGGACACACAAAAGGTTGATATGCAGGATCTCTTGCTGCTTTGAAAATGATTTCTTTTCAGCCCCTTTTTGCCATTTGGATTATGAGGCATTTTGTGGTGGACTAGCTTGGGAAGATTTTGTTGGGGGCTCCTTGTGCATCCTGGATCTGGACTTTGGTTTCCTTCCCCAGATTCAGGAACGTTTTAGCTACGACTCGTGCAAATAACTTTTTGTCCCTTTTCCCTCTCTCTCCTCCTTCTGGCATCCCTGTAATGCCCACGTTACTAAAGTTGATGGTGTCACTGACTTCTCCAATAGTATTTCATTTTTATCACAGGTTTTCCCCCTAGACTTTAGTTTGAATTTTTTTCCGTCATTCTATCTTTCGGATCACTGATCTTTCTGCTTGCTCTCGCCTTTTGTGTGTTCCATGTAATGTGTTTTTGGCCCATTTCCTGTATTTTAGGTTTAACAGATAGAACTAAGAATGGGGGTGGGGGCATGGAAATTTAGACAGTCATGGAGACGAGCATACGAACCTCCCCCCACAACCCCTCCCCCAGACCCTGCCATATACCTGACTCCATGGGAATGCCGGTTGCTGGTTGGGTTCCAGGCGGAATGTTGAGGGTGTGTTGTGACTACCGGATCCACGGTGACCATCACTTGTCCTGTGGTCGAGCAGTACCATGGATCATCTGCCAGGCTCTCTGGAGCATGGCTTTGAACTGATCCTGGGGAAGCTGGATGAGATGATGGCGAAGCTGCTGCCAAGAACTCGAGTCCTCGGCTGATGTTCCACAACCTCCAGTGGGAGACACTGCTGTGTCCGCCTGTCATTGGCTTCTTGGTGGGCCTCCTCTTTCTATGCCGACTTGTTCAGTCTGTTAGAAGTCACTCCTACGAGAAACGTGAGAAGCAGCTGGCAGAAGCACTGGCTGCAGGGATCGAGGAGAAATGCCATCTCATTGACAAGGTTTTTGTAGCTGAGAAGGAGCATGCAGCCATCGAATCATCTGTAGAAAAGGCCAAACTGGAGAAAGAGTCATTCGATATCCCCAGCCTTGCAGACTCTTACAGAAAGGGGAAGAGGACCACCGTGATGCTGATGAAGGAACTCCAATCCCTGTGTCGAGACCTGGAGGAAGAGAGAGCCAAAAGATGCCAGCAGGAAGAGCAGATGATGGAGATGCTCAAAGACCTGCAGGCCCTAAAGACATGATGACTTTCGCTAAATCACAGGGAGCTTTTCCGAACCTGCTTGGAGACTAAGAGCCATGACCTGGTGCTCCTTGGCCTGGGAGTGGGCCTAGGGCTTAAAGCGGTGCTGTTGCCTCCCCTCCACTCCGGCCTCCCACCTCCCACCTGGAGGCTTTGTTCCTCCACTTCGACATCTACCTGTGGGTCACGGGGGCCAGTGGTTGCAAGGCTTGTCCTCCCCGGACTGAGTTCTTCCATCTTCACTTGCTAGGCACAGCACACAGCTCCTTCATGATTGACTCCCCCAAGTCGAAACACTATTACATGTCCTTGAACCACACTCAGCACTCTGGGACTTTCTTTGTCTTCACAGATGTGTGGATTTGCTTTCAGTACCTTCGAAAGACATACTTTCCTTAGAAGCGAATTATCTTTTACTCGGATGCCTTAGGAGTCTCATGTTCTTACATTGCCAAGGCTATTGATGGTAGTCTTTGATAGGGGAACTATTTTTTTTTTTATTCTCTCTGTAATATTGTATTATAGTTTACAAATAGATGTAATGTAGCAATAAAGACTTGTAATTATTAACAGCAGTATTGTTTTGGTTTTGTTTTCCAACATTGTCCCGTCATACATAAGGGAGTCACACCTCCCTCAAGTATGGATTATTTTAATTTAAATCCAAATAGCCAACTTGGAGCCTATCACAGGTGTCTGCTGGAGTGCTCAATGATTGCTCCATTGCGGAGAATACCCAGTGCTCATCACATCCCATGCCTTCCTTAATGGCTATCACCCATTGACCCATTCCCCTGGCCACTGCCTCTCCAGGAACAAAAGAAAGCTAGCCTATGACCCTAGGTATTTACCTTAAAGATACAAATGGAGCGATGCAATGTGACACCTGCCCTCCAAGGTTCATAGCAGCCATGTGCCCAGAAGCCAAATTGTGGAAAGAGCCAAGATAACCACTGATGGATGCACGGGTAAAGGTGATGTGGAGTCTGCCCGTGCAGGCATTTATACACACACACACACACACACACACATCACACACACACACACACACACACACACACACACACAAAGGAGTACTCCTTAGCCCTCAGAAAGGAAAAATACTTACCATAAACATCAAGATGGATGGAATTGGAAGGGATTTTGTTAAGTGAAATAAGCCAAACAGAGAAAGACAAGTATCATATGGTTTCACTCCTATTTAAGACAGGGCAGGGAGCTTCGGGAATGGGAGGGAAGGCAGAATGGCAAGTGGTTCGAGAAGGAGAGACACCGTAAGAGACTTCAACTTGTAATGCATTTTTAATTCCAGTTATTAAGTTTTTCATTTTTGGTTCTTGTTTTCTACCTCTTGTGTGAGGGTCTTATGTCCTGCACTCTTTTCTCGTGGACCGAGTGTTTTTAACCATTGCTTTAATAAGTGTAGCAGGCATATTGCTTATCTCTGCTTGACTTAGCTCCCTTGATGGGATGTTGTCCCGTTCTTTGTTTTTGGATACATTCCTGTGTCTGTTGGTTTTCTCTAACTCTCTCTGTTTCCATGCTTTAAGCAAGTCACCTAGATTTCCTGTTCTTGAACATTTTGACGATGTAGAAAGGAGTTCCTGTGATGCTCTGCAGTGGCCTGTTCCCTCCTCAGGAAGGCTGTGTTCATGTCACTTGAAGGCTGTCTCTAACCTGTGTTTTGAGAGCAATACTCTTGTGGCTGAGATGCCTTTGCCCACAGGCATGTCCTGTGCATTGGTTTGGTTGGTTGTGGGCAGGGTTCAGTCCCGCTGTGTTTAGTTTGTCAGTCTGGGGCTCCCTTGGGCTCGAGGTGACCCAGACCAGGCGTTGGCCAAAGATACAGTAGCCCCACACTGTAGGGCTGTTCTCTTGTCTTGGTCCCTGAAAAGCTTGCTTTGGTGGGAGGGGCCTGCTGTCAGAGCAGATATCGGCTTCCAGCCCATGCTACGGTTTGACATATTTCATATGTGTGGGTATCTTCTCGTTTCCTTAGGTCAAGAGTCACTCTAGAGTGCTGGACTGACCCCTGTGACGGTTGCTTGCACACTGTCAGGCACTGTTGCGGAGGGGCTCTGGCCAAGAAGTATTGGTGGGGCCGTTCTGCAGAAGGAAGCAAGGAGTCCTAGTGCTAAGAAGATTGTGCAGATCTCTTTGGGGAGGCGACCTGTAGGTGCTTTGGCAGGGCTGGAGAGGATGACCTTGCAGGCAAATAGTAGTGCAGGATAAGCAGTAGCAGCAAGGCCCATTGTGGGAGGTAACCTGTAGCCACGGAATACTCCTCCTCGGAGCACACTGGGATAGAAGGCGGACAAGTTGGCAGAAGGGAGCCAGCTGGGTTAAGAGTACTGAGCTGGTTTCCACAGGCCTCTGGGTATCTCAGCTGGTGGGCAAGGATGGGAAGTGGCACTAGTCAGCTCCTTTGTTCCTGGAGAAGCCGCTCCACAATCCCCTCCAGCACATGCTCTGGGATTAGTCCACCAATCTCCATTTTGTGGATCTCCGTCATTTTTCAAACCACTCTTCACTGCTTTCCTTCTGAGGCCTGCTTATTTGATTGTCCCTTGAAGGGCAGGTGTGTAGGACTCAGGTTCCTCTTATCCTCCTGGCTCTCCCACAGCTGAGCCTACTGATGCCAAAATGACAGGTATTCCCCCGCTGGAGATTGGAAGAACTCACAGAATTTGGCTCCTCTGGTTGGCAAAGCCAAATGGGATGGGGATTTGTCTTCCTTGCTGGCACCCCCATGACTGGAATGCCTCGTGTGTCTGTCAGCTTTTCTCTACCCTCTTCATCCATGGCATCTCTCCCTCCCAAGCACAGGTAGACAGGTCCCTTTCGATCCTGATGGCATCTCTCACCTTTCTCCTTTCTTGATCTAGCCTCTTTGGGGCATTTCGCTGTAGAGAGTCTGTTGTGCCAGTTTTGGGGTAATTTTCTGGGTTATTGACTCTGCTGTGGGTGCTGTGTAGATGGATCCATGGGACAGGGTCACCTTAGGATCCTCCTCCTCCACCATCTCCCTCGAAGGTGTTCCTCTGTTCACTACAGCATAATGTTGTTGTGGACACCGTCCACATTAGTTTTCAGAGCTAGAGGTTTACAGAGGTTGGTCTCTCCAATGGGAGTCTTCAAAGGTGGTGAACCGGATGTGGGATTCACATCTTTCCCTGCTCAAGAAGACGTTGGCAGTTCCCTCATGGATCCATATGGAGCTGCATATTCAGCGTGTCCTTGGAGGAGGTCATTTCCGGAGTGTCCCATGAAGCCATCTTGAGCTGGTACCCACTCTTGTATCTTCTCATTTTTTCTCCCTGGACGTGTTATATTCAAGAGATCTATATCTTCCGTTCTGGGGACTTGCCATTTAGTCTGCTATTGAAGTTTCCTTTTATATTCTTAAATTCAATTCGTGGCTTCTTCATATCCAGAACTTGTTGTGTTTTTCTTTGTTTGTTTGTTTCTTTCAATGACTTCTGTTTCCTGATCTTCTCCTTTTTGTCATGCATTGCTTCTCTGTTTATTGAGTTGTCTGTGGTCTCTTGAAATTCACCGAAGTTCCTTCATTATTTTGAATTCTTTGTCAGGCAACTAAGAGGTTGCCATTTTTTGGTGGTTATTTCCAGAATAATTAGTGTGTTGTTTGACAGTATCCTATTTCCTGTACTAATTTTTGATAGGTTTCTCTGTATGAACTAGGTACTGTTCAGTAGCAGCAATACTTCCTACGAAGGCCATTTTGTTTTCCAATTTCTCAAATACTTTTGGAATAGTTACTATGCACTGAGCCTTGTTTATTGTTCTTTCAGGTAGCAATGTGTCCAAAACAAGTGTCCCCGCCCCCTCACCTGAAGTCCAAATACCATCTTATAAGGAAAGGTGGCCTTTTTGGAAATTGGCTATATGCAGTTATGGCCAAGTTAAGATGAGGTCCGTAGCGTAGGGACTGATTCACAATGACTGTTTTCCTTCAAAGAAGAGAGGAATTTGGACATACAGACAGACACACACACACACACACACACACACAGAAAGGATACAACGGCCCAAGTGAAGACAAAACAGACTAGGAGAAAGCCATGTGCTATAGATGCAGAGATTGGATTAAAGGAGTTGCCAACCCAGCAAGTCCAAGGATAGATGGCCTTCACCAGATGCTAGGAGAGGAAGGAGTTCTCCATTCCACATATGAGAGAAAGAATGGCCCAACTGACTCCTTGTCTTGGCCTTCTTTCCAGAACTGGGAAAGAATAAACTTCTGTTCTTCTGAGCCATCCAGTTGGTGGCACTTACGCATAGCGGCTCTAGAAAATGCATCCAGAACTCTGTATTGTAACACTGAAGTACAGGTATATAATTTAACAGGCTCTGGAAAAAGGTCTACCATTTGATCAATTTGGGAAGTAAGATGATGCCGCAGCTCGTTCAGCTCTAGGTATATAATTAGTGTATTTAGAACAGGATTATAAGTATGATTAACATGGGGACCTTTATTTACTAGTGAAACCAGACTCTGTCCCAGGACAGACAAGTAAGGAACTTACAATATTCCTGAGACGGCAAGACATATACCATGCCCACCCTGCAAAACAAGTGCAATCAGTATAAAAGAATTTTTTTCCAGTTGGTGACACTGGTCCAGGTATGATGACCTACCTACTAATTTCTAGTGAAGGAGTGGCTATATTTGATTGGAAACACTTCAGGGCAGAGGCATGAGCTTAGGATCATTTGGATTTGAGAGTTTAAAAGACTACAGACTTAAGGAGAAGGGCTTGCCTAGGTAACCATGTGGATAGAGCCTCAGAGGCAAAAAAGCCCGTGAGTGTGGGCTATTAAAGACCCACGCTCTTGTCTATGCTAACATTCTTCAGCACTGGCAAGTGCCCTGGGCAAAGTTCTGACCTTGGAACCCTATTTTTCCAGGCTTTTCGAGGGGATGCAGCCTCTGAAGCAACAGAGAAGGGTTTCTACAAACGGTATCCTCAGGACAGACCAGGTAAGAGGAAAACAAAAGAAATAACAAAACAGGGCTTCAAGTACTTCACCCCACCCTGAATATCTGCACAATTTTAAACACTCACTCTCACGAAACTTATGCTTGAGACAGAAAAGTCTATTTCGTTTGTTTTCACTGCTCAGTTAAGACTCCAGTTGGACTTATAGAGTGGGAAACTGAGGTTGAGACTGCTGAGCCTATGGGAAGAAAGATCACAAGGGAATGTGACTAGACCTTAGAAACAGTGGTTCTTTGGGAAGTGCCCATCCCCTGTTTCTTTGGACGAAGCCCAAAGACTGGAGAAGGGGAAGTAAAGCCCTAGATATGAGGAGAAGAGAGTAGTGCTTGGCTTCCCACAGGTGATCCAAAAACTGGCAAGAGGCCCGATGGGGAAACCGATGAACCAAAATGGCATCCAAGAGAGACTTATTTAAAGGAGTATGAGGTCAAGCATACCAAGTCATGAACCGCCAGAGGAGTGTGGCAAGATAACCAAGGTTCCTGAGGACCCAAACCCCACCAAAGTTTCTGAAGTGTTGGGCGTATCAAGGCCCTCTAATAGAAATCAATCCTACTTGCTTGAGGGGAACGATGTTTCTTTTTTTTTTTTTTCCAATTTATTTATTTTCATGAAAACAGTATTCATTATTTTTTCACCACACCCAGTGCTCCATGCAAGCTGTGCCCTCTATAATACCCACCACCTGGTACCCCAACCTCCCACCCCCCGCCACTTCAAACCCCTCAGACTGTTTTTCAGAGTCCATAGTGTCTCATGGTTCACCTCCCCTTCCAATTTACCCAAATTCCCTACTCCTCTCTAACGTCCCTTGTCCTCCATGCTATTTGTTATGCTCCACAAATAAGTGAAACCATATGATAATTGACTCTCTCTGCTTGACTTATTTCACTCAGCATAATCTCTTCTAGTCCCGTCCATGTTGCTACAAAAGTTGGGTATTCATCCTTTTGATGGAGGCATAATATTCCATAGTGTATATGGACCACATCTTCCTTATCCATTTCTTAAAGTATGGGTGGATTTGGTTGGCCAATATTTTGTTGTCTGTGTTGATCAGAGCTATGGGCCTGTCGTTCTCCATTGGCTTTTTGTTTTGTTTTGTTTTCGTTTTTGTTTTTATGTTTTGTTTATCTACATTTGCTACCAGAGTCGTTCTAAGCGGGTAGAAGGACTTTGAACTTTTTTTCCATTCTTTTTTATTTTCTGGAAGAGATGGAGAAGAATAGATATCAACTCCTAAGAGTTTGATAGACTCCACTTTTGAAGACCTCTGGATTCTGCAGTTTTGTTGGGAGTGTTCTGATTACTGATTCCACATCGTTGCTGGTAGTTTTCTCAAAATCTTTCTTGCTGTTTCAGTGTTGGGCGGTTCCATGTTTCTACAAATTTGTCCATTTCTTCTAGGTTACCCAGTTTCATAGCATATAATTTGTATGACAGTCTTTCATCGTACTTTCTTTTTCTGTGGTCTCAGTTATTGTTTTCTCTGTTTCATTTCTCAGTAGGATTCCCCGCCCCTTTTTTTGAAAGTCTTACTAAAGGTTTATCCTAGTTGGGAATCTTTTCAAGGAATCCCTTCCTAGTTTCAAAGATTCGTTGTTGTATTGTTGTGCGTTTAGTCTATATTTTCTTTATTTCTGCTGTGTTACTGAAGCTCCCTGTAATGGTGTACGTTCCATATTTTCTCCTGTGGTTGATGGCTAGTTTCATAAAGTTTTTGTAAGAAAAGATGCATGATACGACTTGAGTTGCCGTGAATTTAGTGAGACTTGTTTGTGGCCTTCAAAGTGATCTGTTTTGGAGAATGATCTATCAGTACTGGAAAAGAATGTGTATCTTCCTATTCTAGGCCAAATGTTGGTATATATCGTTGAGAGCCATCTAGTCCAATATGCCTTCAAAGGCACAGTTTCCTCCAGGATTTTCTGTCTAGATGACCTCTCCATTGATGTAACCAAGGTGTACGTGTCCCCTGCTCTTATTGATTACTTTGAAAAAGTTCCTTGTATTTTTTTGAAAGATTTTATTTATTTATTTGACAGAGATCACAAGTAGGCAGAGAGGCAGGCAGAGAGAGAAGGGGAAGCAGGCTTCTGACTGAGCAGAGAGTTCGATGCAAGGCTCGATGCCAGGACCCTGGGATCATGACCTGAGCCAAAGCAGACGCTAAACCCACTGAGCCACCTAGGTGTCCCCAAATTTCCTTGTTTTTAATAGCTTCTTTATCTATTGGGGAGCTCCCATGTTGGGTGTAGAAATATTGGCAACTTTTGTATATTCTTCTTGATTAACTGCTTTGGGATTATCGTAGTGTCCTTCTATGTCTCTTGTTTCAGTCTTTGTTTGAAAGACTATTTTGTGTCTGCTGTAAGTTTTTCTACCCTGGCTCTCTTTTCACTTCTCATTACATGGCCAAAGTTCTTTCCAAACCTTCCCTTTATATTTACTTCTGCCTGTAGGTCTGATATGTGACTATTGTGTGCAGTATATAGAGGGTCTACTTTTATCCATCCTGTAACCTTATGTCTCTTGATTTTATGGTATGGCCCATTTACATTTAAAGTAATAGTTGATCACTCTCTCTGTCTCTCTCTCTCTCTCTCTCTATCTCTATCTCTCTATCTATGTTTGTGTGTATTATTTTGCCACTTACTTTTTTTGTTTTTAGATTGTCTATACCCTTCTTCATTATTTCTTCTCTTGCTCTTTCTCTCATGATTTGCTTGATTTCTTTAGGCTATTCTGAGCTTCCTTCTTGTGTGTTTTTTGCAGATGTGTTACCAGTTTTTCGTTTGTAGTTACCTTTCTGTTTATATAGAGCATCCTATGCATATAGCAGTCTATGGTGAGTTGATGACTGCCTAAGTGTGAATCGAATATTCATGCTTGTCTCGTCCACGGTTTAGGTATGGTGTGTGATACCTTACATCATTTTATGGTATGCTTCGCTTGACCGATTATTAGAGATGTAGTTCGTTTTATTGCTTTTGTGCTGCTTTCTTTTCTTCCTCCTATATATGCTCTTTCTTTTCACCTCAAAGAATCTCCCTTAATGCTTCTTGTACAGACGGTATAGGGATCCTAATTCCTTCAACTTTTGTTTGGGAAATTCCCTCTCTCCTTCTCTTCTGAGTGACAGCCTTGTTGGATAGAGTGTTGTTGGCTGGATTTTGTTTGTTTTTGTCTGTTGTTTAGGTTTCATTTTTCTTCTTTGTGTACATCGACTGTATCATCTCACTCAATTACAGACTGCAAAATTTCTGCTGAAATTTTGCCAAAACACTACTTCTTTTCTCCTTTTGCTTTTTTCCCCCTATTTTATTAATTACTTAAAATTTTTAGCATAACTGTATTCATTATTTTTGCATCACACCAAGTGCTCCATGCAAGTCGTGCCGTCTCCAATACCCACCACCTGGATCCCACCAACTCCCACCCCCAGCCCCTTCAAAACCTTCAGATGGATTTTCAGCGTCCATAGTCTCTCATTGTTCAACTCCCTTTCCAATTTCCCTCACTTCCCTTCTCCTCTTCATCTCCCCTTGTCTTCCATGCTATTTGTTATGCTCCACAAATAAGTGAAACCTTATGATCATTGACTTTCTCTGCTTGACTTACTTCACGCCGCATAATCTCTTCCAGTCCTGTCCCTGTTGCTACAAAAGTTGGGTATTTATCCTTTCTGATGGAGGCATAATATTCCATAGTGTATAGGGCTCACATCTTCCTTATCCATTCATCCGTTGAAGGGCATCTTGGTTATTTCCATAGCTTGGCGACCGTGGCCATTGTGGCTATAAACATTGGGGTAGAGATGGCCCTTCTTATCACTACATCTGTATCCTTGGGGTAAATACCCAGTAGTTCAATGGCAGGGTCATAGGGAAGCTCTATTTTTAATTTCGTGAGAAACCTCCACACTGTTCTCCAAAGTGGCTGCACCAACTTGCATTCCCACCAACAGCGGAAGAGGGTTCCCCTTTCTCCACATCCTCTCCAACACATGTGGTTTCCTGTCTTGCTCCTCCTGGCCAGTCTTAGTGGTGTAAGGTGGTATCTCAAGGTGGCTTTGATTTGAATCTCCCTGATGGCGATTGATGATGAACATGTTTTCATGTGTCTGATAGCCCTTTGTAAGTCTTCATGGCAGAACTGTCTGTATATATCTTCTGCCCATTTTTTGATATGATTGTCTGTTTTGTGTGTGTTGAGTTACAGGAGTTCTTTATAGATCCTGGATATCAACCTTTTGTCTGTTCTGGCATCAAAACAGACACAGACCAATGGAACAGAGTAGAGAGGCCAGATATGGACCCTCAGCTCTATGGTCAATTAATCTTCCACAGCACAGGAAAAAATATACAGGGGATAAAAAACATTCTCTTCAATAAATGGTGCTGAGAAAACTGGAGAGCTATATGCAGAAGAATGACACTCGACCATTCCTTACACTGTCCACAAGATAAACTCCAAATGGATAAAAGATCTCAACGTGAGACAGGAATCCATCAGAATCCTAGAGGAGAATATAGGCAGGAACGTCTTCGATATCAGCCACAGCAACTTCTTTCAAGTTATGTCTCCAAAGGCAATGGAAACAAAAGCGAAGATGAACTATTGGGTCTTCTTCAAACTCAAAGGCTTCTGCCCAGCAAAGGATAGAGGCAAGGAATCAAAGATGCAACCCACGGAATGGGAAACGGTATTTGGAAATGACAGGACACACAAAAGGTTGATATGCAGGATCTCTTGCTGCTTTGAAAATGATTTCTTTTCAGCCCCTTTTTGCCATTTGGATTATGAGGCATTTTGTGGTGGACTAGCTTGGGAAGATTTTGTTGGGGGCTCCTTGTGCATCCTGGATCTGGACTTTGGTTTCCTTCCCCAGATTCAGGAACGTTTTAGCTACGACTCGTGCAAATAATTTTCTTGTCCCCTTCCATCTCTCTCCTCCTTCTGGCATCCCTGTAATGCCCACGTTACTAAAGTTGATGGTGTCACTGACTTCTCCAATCGTATTTCATTTTTTTTTCTTTTTTTTTTCCTTTTTTTTTCCCAATTTATTTATTTTCAGAAAAACATTATTCGTTATTTTTTCACCACACCCAGTGCTCCATGCAAGCTGTGCCCTCTATAATATCCACCACCTGGTACCCCAACCTCCCATCCCCCCGCCACTTCAAACCCCTCAGACTGTTTTTCAGAGTCCATAGTCTCTCATGGTTCACCTCCCCTTCCAATTTACCCAAATTCCCTACTCCTCTCTAACGCCCCTTGTCCTCCATGCTATTGGTTATGCTCCACTAATGAGTGAAACCAAAGGATAATTGACTCTCTCTGCTTGACTGATTTCACTCAGCATAATCTCTTCCAGTCCGGTCCATGTTACTACAAAATTTGGATATTCGTCCTTTCTGATGGAGGCATAATACTCCATAGTGTATATGGACCACATCTTCCTTATCCATTCATCCGTTGAAGGGCATCTTGGTTCTTTCAATAGTTTGGCGACTGTGGCCATTGCTGCTATAAACATTGGGGTACAGATGGCCCTTCTTCTCAGGACATCTGTATCTTTGGGGTAAATACCCAGGAGTGTAATTGCAGGGTCGTAGCGAAGCTCGTATTTCATTTTTATCACAAGTTTTCCCCCTAGACTTCAGTTTGATTTTTTTCCGTCATTCTATCTTTCGAATCACTGATCCTTCTGCTTGCTCTCGCCTTTTGTGTGTTCCATGTAATGTGTTTTTGGCCCATTTCCTGTATTTTAGGTTTAACAGATAGAATTAAGAATGGGGGTGGGGGCATGGAAATTTAGACAGTCATAGAGACGAGCATACGAACCTCCCCCCACAACCCCACCCCAGACCCTGCTATATACCTGACTACATGGGAATGCCGGTTGCTGGTTGGGTTCCAGGCGGAATGTTGAGGGTGTGTTGTGACTACCGGATCCACGGTGACCATCACTTGTCCTGTGGTCGAGCAGTACCATGGAGCAGCTGCCAGGCTCTCTGGAGCATGGCTTTGAACTGATCCTTGGGAAGCTGGATGAGATGATGGTGAAGCTGCTGCCAATTGACTCGAGTCCTCGGCTGATGTTCCACAACCTCCAGTGGGAGACACTGCTGTGTCCGCCTGTCATTGGCTTCTTGGTGGGCCTCCTCTTTCTATGCCGACTTGTTCAGTCTGTTAGAAGTCACTCCTACGAGAAACGTGAGAAGCAGCTGGCAGAAGCACTGGCTGCAGGGATCGAGGAGAAATGCCATCTCATTGACAAGGTTTTTGTAGCTGAGAAGGAGCATGCAGCCATCGAATCATCTGTAGAAAAGGCCAAACTGGAGAAAGAGTCATTCGATATCCCCAGCCTTGCAGACTCTTACAGAAAGGGGAAGAGGACCACCGTGATGCTGATGAAGGAACTCCAATCCCTGTGTCGAGACCTGGAGGAAAAGAGAGCCAAAAGATGCCAGCAGGAAGAGCAGATGATGGAGATGCTCAAAGACCTGCAGGCCCTCGAAGACATTATGACTTTCGCTAAATCACAGGGAGCTTTTCCGAACCTGCTTGGAGACCAAGAGCCAAGCCCTGGTGCTCCTTGGCCTGGGAGTGGGCCTAGGGCTTAAAGCGGTGCTGTTGCCTCCCCTCCACTCCGGCCTCCCACCTCCCACCTGGAGGCTTTGTTCCTCCACTTCGACATCTACCTGTGGGTCACGGGGGCCAGTGGTTGCAAGGCTTGTCCTCCCCGGACTGAGTTCTTCCATCTTCACTTGCTAGGCACAGCACACAGCTCCTTCATGATTGACTCCCCCAAGTCGAAACACTATTGCATGTCCTGGAACCACACTCAGCACTCTGGGACTTTCTTTGTCTTCACAGAAGTGTGGATTTGCTTTCAGTACTATCGAAAGACATACTTTCCTTAGAAGCGAATTATCTTTTACTCGGATGCCTTAGGAGTCTCATGTTCTTACATTGCCAAGGCTATTGATGGTAGTCTTTGATAGGGGAACTATTTTTTTTTATTCTCTCTGTAATATTGTATTATAGTTTACAAATAGATGTAATGTAGCAATAAAGACTTGTAATTATTAACAGTAGTATTGTTTTGGTTTTGTTTTCCAACATTGTCCCGTCATACATAAGGGAGTCACACCTCCCTCAAGTATGTATTATTTTAATTTAAATCCAAATAGCCAACTTGGAGCCTATCACAGGTGTCTGCTGGAGTGCTCAGTGATTGCTCCATTGCAGAGAATACCCAGTGCTCATCACATCCCATGCCTTCCTTAATGGCTATCACCCATTGACCCATTCCCCTGGCCACTGCCTCTCCAGGAACAAAAGAAAGCTAGCCTATGACCCTAGGTATTTACCTTAAAGATACAAATGAAGCGATGCAATGTGACACCTACCCTCCAAGGTTCATAGCAGCCATGTGCCCAGAAGCCAAATTGTGGAAAGAGCCAAGATAACCACTGATGGATGCACGGGTAAAGGTGATGTGGAGTCTGCCCGTGCAGGCATTTATACACACACACACACACACACACACACACACATCACACACACACACACACACACACACACACACACACAAAGGAGTACTCCTTAGCCCTCAGAAAGGATGAATACTTACCATTTACATCAAGATGGATGGAACTGGAAGGGATTTTGTTAAGTGAAATAAGCCAAACGGAGAAAGACAAGTATCATATGGTTTCACTCCTATTTAAGACAGGGGAGGGAGCTTCGGGAATGGGAGGGAAAACAGAATGGCAAGTGGTTCGAGAAGGAGAGACTCCGTAAGAGACTTCAACTTGTAATGCATTTTTAATTCCAGTTATTAAGCTTTTCATTTTTGGTTCTTGTTTTCTACCTCTTGTGTGAGGGTCTTATGTCCTGCACTCTTTTCTCCTGGACCGAGTGTTTTTATCCATTGCTTTAATAAGTGTAGCAGGCATATTGCTTATCTCTGCTTGACTTAGCTCCCTTGATGGGATGTTGTCCCGTTCTTTGTTTTTGGATACATTCCTGTGGCTGTTGGTTTTCTCTAACTCTCTCTGTTTCCATGCTTTAAGCAAGTCACCTAGATTTCCTGTTCTTGAACATTTTGACGATGTAGAAAGGAGTTCCTGTGATGCTCTGCAGTGGCCTGTTCCCTCCTCAGGAAGGCTGTGTTCATGTCACTTGAAGGCTGTCTCTAACCTGTGTTTTGAGAGCAATACTCTTGTGGCTGAGCTGCCTTTGCCCTCAGGCAAGTCCTGTGCAGTGGTTTGGTTGGTGTGGGCAGGGCTCAGTCCCGCTGTGGTTAGTGGGCCAGTCTGGGGCTCCCTTGGGCTCTTGGTGAGCCAGACCAGGAGTTGGCCAAAGATACAGTAGCCCCACACTGTAGGGCTGTTCTCTTGTCTTGGTTCCTGAAAAGCTTGCTTTGGTGGGAGGTGCCTGCTGTCAGAGCAGATATCGGCTTCCAGCCCATGCTACGGTTTGACATATTTCATATGTGTGGGTATCTTCTCGTTTCCTTAGGTCAAGAGTCACTCTAGAGTGCTGGACTGACCCCTGTGACGGTTGCTTGCACACTGTCAGGCACTATTGCGGAGGGGCTCTGGCCTAGAAGTATTGGTGGGAGCCGTTCCGCAGAAGGAAGCAAGGAGTCCTAGTGCTAAGAAGATTGTGCAGATCTCTTTGGGGAGGCGACCTGTAGGTGCTTTGGCAGGGCTGGAGAGGATGACCTTGCAGGCAAATAGTAGTGCAGGATAAGCAGTAGCAGCAAGGCCCATTGTGGGAGGTAACCTGTAGCCACGGAAAACTCCTCCTCGGAGCACACTGGGATAGAAGGCGGACAAGATGGCAGAAGGGAGCCAGCTGGGTTAAGAGTACTGAGCTGGTTTCCACAGGCCTCTGGGTATCTCAGGTGGTGGGCAGGGATGGGAAGTGGCACTAGTCAGCTCCTTTGTTCCTGGAGAAGCCGCTCCACAATCCCCTCCAGCACATGCTCTGGGATTAGTCCACCAATCTCCATTTTGTGGACCTCCGTCATTTTTCAAACCACTCTTCACTGCTTTCCTTCTGAGGGCTGCTTATTTGATTGTCCCTTGAAGGGCAGGTGTGTAGGACTCAGGTTCCTCTTATCCTCCTGGCCCTCCCACAGCTGAGCCTACTGATGCCAAAATGACAGGTATTCCCCTGCTGGAGATTGGAAGAACTCACAGAATTTGGCTCCTCTGGTTGGCAAAGCCAAATGGGATGGGGATATTTCTTCCTTGTTGGCATCCCCATGCCTGGAATGCCTCGTGTGTCTGTCGGCTTTTCTCTACCCTCATCATCCATGGCATCTCTCCCTCCCAAGCACAGGTAGACAGGTCCCTTTCGATCCTGATGGCATCTCTCACCTTTCTCCTTTCTTGATCTAGCCTCTTTGGGGCATTTCGCTGTGGAGAGTCTGTTTTGCCAGTTTTGGGGTAATTTTCTGGGTTATTGACTCTGCTGTGGGTGCTATGTAGATGGATCCATGGGACAGGGTCACCTTAGGATCCTCCTACTCCACCATCTCCCTCGAAGGTGTTCCTCTGTTCAATACAGCATAATGTTGTTGTCGACACCGTCCACATTAGTTTTCAGAGCTAGAGGTTTACAGAGGTTGGTCTCTCCAATGGGAGTCTTCAAAGGTGGTGAACCGGATGTGGAATTCACATCTTTCCCTGCTCAAGAAGACGTTGGCAGTTCCCACTTCCTCCTGAGTATGTGACTCAGCCTCTACTAACTGTTTCAAAATGCGTTTTTCTTTTGTATCAGATGTATACCAGCAGCTCAGCTAGTTTGGGTTTCTTTCAGAGCTCATGGATCCATATGGAGCTGCATATTCAGCGTGTCCTTGGAGGAGGTCATTTCCGGAGTGTCCCATGAAGCCATCTTGAACTGGTACCCACTCTTGTATCTTCTCATTTTTTCTCCCTGGACGTGTTATATTCAAGAGATCTACATCTTCCGTTCTGGGGACTTGCCATTTAGTCTGCTATTGAAGTTTCCTTTTATATTTTTAAATTCAATTCGTGGCTTCTTCATATCCAGAACTTGTTGTGTTTTTCTTTGTTTGTTTGTTTCTTTCAATGACTTCTGTTTCCTGATCTTCTCCTTTTGCTCATGCATTGTTTCTCTCTTTATTGAGTTGTCTGTGGTCTCTTGAAATTCACCGAAGTTCCTTCATTATTTTGAATTCTTTGTCAGGCAACTAAGAGGTTGCCATTTTTTGGTGGTTATTTCCTGAATAATTAGTGTGTTGTTTGACAGTATCCTATTTCCTGTACTAATTTTTGATAGGTTTCTCTGATGAACAAGGTACTGTTCAGTAGCAGCAATACTTCCTACGAAGGCCATTTTGTTTTCCAATTTCTCAAATACTTTTGGAATAGTTACTATGCACTGTGCATTGTTAATTGTTCTTTCAGATAGCAATGTATCCAAACCAAATGCCCCCGCCCCCTCACGTGAATTCCAAATACCATCCTATAAGGATAAGGTGGCCTTTTTGGAAATAGGCTATATGCAGTTATGGCCAAGTTAAGATGAGGTCCGTAGCGTAGGGACTGATTCCAAATGACTATTTTCCTTCAAGGAAGAGAGGAATTTGGACATACAGACACAACCACACACACAGAAAGGAGACAACGGCCCAAGTGAAGACAAAACAGACTAGGAGAAAGCCATGTGCTACTAGATGCAGAGATTGGATTAAAGGAGTTGCCAACCCAGCAAGTCCAAGGATAGATGGCCTTCACCAGATGCTAGGAGAGGAAGGAGTTCTCCATTCCATATGTGAGAGAAAGAATGGCCCAACTGACTCCTTGTCTTGGCCTTCTTTCCAGAACTTGGAAAGAATAACCTTCTGTTCTTCGGAGCCATCCAGTTGGTGGCACTTACGCATAGCGACTCTAGAAAATGCATCCAGAACTCTGTATTGTAACACTGAAGTACAGGTATATAATTTAACAGGCTCTGGAAAAAGCTCTACCATTTAATCAATTTGGAAAGTAAGATGATGCCGCAGCTCATTCAGCTCTAGGTATATAATTGGTATATTTAGAACATGATTATAAGAATGACTAACGTGGAGCCCTTTATTTACTAGTGAACCAAGACTCTGTCCCAGGACAGACAAGTAAGGAACTTACAATATTCCTGAGACGGCAAGACATATACCATGCCCACCATGCAAAACAAGTGCAATCAGTATAAAAAAAATTTTTTCAAGTTGGTGACACTGGTCCAGGTATGATGACCTACCTACTAATTTCTAGTGAAGGAGTGGCTATATTTGATTGGAAACACTTCAGGGCAGAGGCATGAGCTTAGGATCATTTGGATTTGAGAGTTTAAAAGAATACAGACTTATGGTTCTTGGTGCTATAGTAAATGGAATCGATTCTCTAATTTCCCTTTCTGTATTTTCTTTGTTAGTGTATAAGAAAGCCACTGATTTCTGCACATTGACTTTGTATCCTGCCACGCTGCTGAATTGCTGTATGAGTTCTAGTAGTTTGGGGGTGGAGTCTTTTGGGTTTTCCATATAAAGAATCATGTCATCTGCGAAGAGAGTTTGACTTCTTCATTACCAATTTGGATACCTTTTATTTCTCTCTGTTGTCTGATTGCTGTTGCTAGGACTTCTAATACTATGTTGAATAAGAGTGGTGAAAGTGGGCATCCTTGTCTTGTTCCTGATCTCAATGGGAAGGCTGCAAGCTTTTTCCCATTGAGGATGATATTTGCTGTGGGTCTTTCATAGATAGATTTGATGAGGTTCAGGAATGTTCCCTCTATCCCTATACTTTGAAGCGTTTTAATCAGGAACGGATGTTGGATTTTGTCAAATGCTTTTTCTGCATCAATTGAGAGGACCATGTGGTTCTTCTCTCTTCTCATATTAATTTGTTGTATCACATTGATTGATTTACGAATGTTGAACCATCCTTGTAGCCCAGGGATGAATCCCACCTGATCATGGTGGATAATCTTTTTAATGTGTTGTTGGATCCTGTTGGCTAGGATCTTGTTGAGAATCTTAGCATCCATATTCATCAGTGATATTGGTCTGAAATTCTCCTTTTTGGTATGGTCCTTGCCTGGTTTGGGGATCAGGGTAATGCTGGCTTCATAGAAAGAGTCTGGAAGTTTTCCTTCTGCTTCAATTTTTTGAAACAACTTCAGGAGAATAGGTGTTATTTCTTCTTGGAAGGTTTGGTAGAATTCCCCAGGGAATCCGTCAGGTCCTGGGCTCTTGTTTTTTGGGAGATTTTTGATCACTGCTTCAATCTCGTTATTAGATATCGGTCTATTCAGGTTGTCGATTTCTTCCTGGTTCAATTTTGGTAGTTTATATTTTTCCAGGAATGCATCCATTTCATCTAGGTTGCTAAGCTTATTGGCATATAACTGTTCGTAATAACTTCTGATGATTGTTTCTACTTCCTTGGTGTTAGTTGTGATCTCTCCCTTTTCATTCATAATTTTATGAATTTGGGATTTCTCTCTTTTCTTTTGGATTAGTGTAGCCAGTGGCTTATCGATCTTATTGATTCTTTCAAAAAACCAGCTTCTAGTTTCATTGATACGTTCTACTGTATCTCTGGTTTCTCCCTCATTGATCTCAGCTCTAATCTTGATGATTTCCCTTCTTATGTGTGGAGTTGGTTTGATTTGCTGTTGATCCTCCAGTTCTTTAAGGTGTAGAGACAGCTGGTGTGTTCTGGATTTTTGCACTCCGGGGTATTTACCCCAAAGATACAGATGTCATGAAAAGAAGGGCCATCTGTACCCCAATGTTTATAGCAGCAATGGCCACAGTCGCCAAACTATGGAAAGAACCAAGATGCCCTTCAACGGATGAATGGATAAGGAAGATGTGGTCCATATACACTATGGAGTATTATGCCTCCATCAGAAAGGACGAATATCCAACTTTTGTAGCAACATGGACGGGACTGGAAGAGATTATGCTGAGTGAAATCAGTCAAGCAGAGAGAGTCAATTATCATATGGTTTCACTCATTTGTGGAGCATAACCAATTGCATGGAGGACAGGGGGTGTTAGAGAGGAGTAGGGAATTTGGGTAAATTGGAAGGGGAGGTGAACCATGAGACACTATGGACTCTGAAAAACAGTCTGAGGGGTTTGAATTGGCGGGGGGGTGGGAGGTTGGGGTACCAGGTGGTGGCTATTATAGAGGGCACAACATGCATGGAGCACTGGGTGTGGTGAAAAAATAATGAATACTGTTTTTCTGAAAATAAATAAATTCGGAGAAAAAAAAAAAAAAGACTACAGACTTAAGGAGAAGGGCTTGCCTAGGTAACCATGTGGATAGAGCCTCAGAGGCAAAAAGCCCGTGAGTGTGGGCTATTAAAGACCCACGCTCTTGTCTATGCTAACATTCTTCAGCACTGGCAAGTGCCCTGGGCAAAGTTCTGACCTTGGAACCCTATTTTTCCAGGCTTTTAGAGGGGATGCAGCCTCTGAAGCAACAGAGAAGGGTTTCTACAAACGGTATCCTCAGGACAGACCAGGTAAGAGGAAAACAAAAGAAACAATAAAACAGGGCTTCAAGTACTTCACCCCACTCTGAATATCTACACAATTTTAAACACTCACTCTCACGAAACTTATGCTTGAGACAGAAAAGTCTATTTCGTTTGTTTTCACTGCTCAGTTAAGACTCCAGTTGGACTTATAGAGTGGGAAACTGAGGTTGAGACTGCTGAGCCTATGGGAAGAAAGATCACAAGGGAATGTGACTAGACCTTAGAAACAGTGGTTCTTTGGGAAGTGCCCATCCCCTGTTTCTTTGGACGAAGCCCAAAGACTGGAGAAGGGGAAGTAAAGCCCTAGATATGAGGAGAAGAGAGTAGTGCTTGGCTTCCCGCAGGTGATCCAAAAACTGGCAAGAGGCCCGATGGGGAAACCGATGAACCAAAATGGCATCCAAGAGAGACTTATTTAAAGGAGTATGAGGTCAAGCATACCAAGTCATGAACCGCCAGAGGAGTGTGGCTAGATAACCAAGGTTCCTGAGGACCCAAACCCCACCAAAGTTTCTGAAGTGTTGGGCGCATCAAGGCCCTCTAATAGAAATCAATCCTACTTGCTTGAGGGGAACGATGTTTCTTTTTTTATTTTCCAATTTATTTATTTTCAGAAAAACAGTATTCATTATTTTTTCACCACACCCAGTGCTCCATGCAAGCTGTGCCCTCAATAATACCCACCACCTGGTACCCCAACCTCCCACCCCCCGCCACTTCAAACCCCTCAGACTGTTTTTCAGAGTCCATAGTGTCTCATGGTTCACCTCCCCTTCCAATTTAGCCAAATTCCCTACTTCTCTCTAACGTCCCTTGTCCTCCATGCTATTTGTTATGCTCCACAAATAAGTGAAACCATATGATAATTGACTCTCTCTGCTTGACTTATTTCACTCAGCATAATCTCTTCTAGTCCCGTCCATGTTGCTACAAAAGTTGGGTATTCATCCTTTCTGATGGAGGCATAATACTCCATAGTGTATATGGACCACATCTTCCTTATCCATTTCTTAAAGTATGGGTGGATTTGGTTGGCTAATATTTTGTTGTCTGTGTTGATCAGAGCTATGGGCCTGTCGTTCTCCATTGGCTTTTTGTTTTGTTTTGTTTTCGTTTTTGTTTTTACGTTTTGTTCATCTAGATTTGCTTCCAGAGTCATTCTAAGCCGGTAGAAGGACTTTGAACTTTTTTTCCATTCTTTTTTATTTTCTGGAAGAGATGGAGAAGAATAGATATCAACTCCTAAGAGTTTGATAGACTCCACTTTTGAAGACCTCTGGATTCTGCAGTTTTGTTGGGAGTGTTCTGATTACTGATTCCACATCGTTGCTGGTAGTTTTCTCAAAATCTTTCTTTCTTGCTGTTTCAGTGTTGGGCGGTTCCATGTTTCTACAAATTTGTCCATTTCTTGTAGGTTACCCAGTTTCATAGCATATAATTTGTATGACAGTCTTTCATCGTACTTTCTTTTTCTGTGGTCTCAGTTATTGTTTTCTCTGTTTCATTTCTCAGTATGATTCCCCGCCCCTTTTTTTGAAAGTCTAACTAAAGGCTTATCCTAGTTGGGGATCTTTTCAAGGAATCCCTTCCTAGTTTCAAAGATTCGTTGTTGTATTGTTGTGCGTTTAGTCTATATTTTCTTTATTTCTGCTGTGTTAGTGAAGCTCCCTGTAATGGTGTACGTTCCATATTTTCTCCTGTGGTTGATGGCTAGTTTCATAAAGTTTTTGTAAGAAAAGATGCATGATACGACTTGAGTTGCCGTCAGTTTGGTGAGACTTGTTTGTGGCTTTCAAAGTGATCTGTTTTGGAGAATGATCTATCAGTACTGGAAAAGAATGTGTATCTTCCTATTCTAGGCCAAATGTTGGTATATATCGTTGAGAGCCATCTAGTCCAATATGTCCTTCAAAGGCACAGTTTCCTCCAGGATTTTCTGTCTAGATGACCTCTCCATGGATGTAACCAAGGTGTACGTGTCCCCTGCTCTTATTGATTACTTTGATAAAGTTCCTTGTATTTTTTTGAAAGATTTTATTTATTTATTTGACAGAGATCACAAGTAGGCAGAGAGGCAGGCAGAGAGAGAAGGGGAAGCAGGCTTCCGACTGTGCAGAGAGTTCGATGCAAGGCTCGATGCCAGGACCCTGGGATCATGACCTGAGCCGAAGCAGATACTAAACCCACTGAGCCACCTAGGTGTCCCCAAAGTTCCTTGTTTTTAATAGCTTCTTTATGTATTGGGAGGCTTCCATGTTGGGTGTAATAATATTGGCAACTTTTGTATGTTCTTCTTGATTAACTGCTTTGGAATTATCGTACTGTCCTTCTATGTTTCTTGTTTCAGTCTTTGTTTGAAAGACTATTTTGTGTCTGCTGTAAGTATTTCTACCCTGGCTCTCTTTTCACTTCTGATTACATGGCCAAAGTTCTTTCCAAACCTTCCCTTTATATTTACATCTGCCTGTAGGTCTGATATGTGACTATTGTGTGCAGTATATAGAGGGTCTACTTTTATCCATCCTGTCACCTTATGTCTCTTGTTTTTAGGGTATGGCCCATTTACATTTAAAGTAATATTTGATATCTCTCTCTGTCTCTCTCTCTCTATCTATCTATGTTTGTGTGTATTTTTTTCCACTTTCTTTTTTGTTTTTAGATTGTCTGTACTGTTCTTCATTATTTCTTCTCTTGAACTTTCTCTCATGAATTGCTTGATTTCTTTAGGCTATACTGAGCTTCCTTCTTGTGTGTTTTTTGCAGATGTGTTACCAGTTTTTGGTTTGTAGTTACCATTCTGTTTATATAGAGCATCCTATGCACATAGCAGTCTATGGTGAGTTGATGACTGCTTAAGTGTGAATCGAATATTCACGCTTGTCTCTTCCACGGTTTAGGTATGGTGTGTGATACATTACAACGTTTTATGGTATGCTTCCCTTGACCTATTATTAGAGATGTAGTTCCTTTTATTGCTTTTGTGCTGCTTTCATTTGTTCCTCCTATATATGCTCTTTCTTTTCACCTCAAAAAGTCTCCCTTAATGCTTCTTGTACAGACGGTATAGGGATCCTAATTCCTTCAACTTTTGTTTGGGAAATTCCCTCTCTCCTTCTCTTCTGAGTGACAGCCTTGTAGGATAGAGTGTTGTTGGCTGGATTTTGTATGTTTTTGTCTTTTGTTTAGGTTTCATTTTTCTTCTTTGTGTACATTAACTGTATCATCTCACTCAATTACAGACTGCAAAATTTCTGCTGAAAAGTTTGTCAAAACACTTCTTTTCTCCTTTTGCTTTTTTGCCCCCTTTTTTATTAATTACTTAAAATTTTTAGCTTAACTGTCTTCATTATTTTTGCATCACACCAAGTGCTCCATGCAAGTTGTGCCATCTCCAATACCCACCACATGGATCCCACCAACTCCCACCCCCAGCCACTTCAAAACGCTCAGATGGATTTTCAGCGTCCATAGTCTCCCGTTGTTCAACTCCCTTTCCAATTTCCCTCACTTCCCTTCTCCTCTTCATCTCCCCTTGTATTCCATGCTATTTGTTATGCTCCACAAATAAGTGAATCCTTATGATCATTGACTTTCTCTGCTTGACTTATTTCACGCCGCATAATCTCTTCCAGTCCTGTCCCTGTTGCCACAAATGTTGGGTATTTATCCTTTCTGATGGAGGCATAATATTCCATAGTGTATAGGGCTCACATCTTCCTTATCCATTTGTCCGTTGAAGGTCATCTTGGTTCTTTCCATAGTTTGGCGACCGTGGCCATTGTGGCTATAAACATTGGGGTAGAGATGGCCCTTCTTATCACTACATCTGTATCCTTGGGGTAAATACCCAGTAGTTCAATGGCAGGGTCATAGGGAAGCTCTATTTTTAATTTCGTGAGGAACCTCCACACTGTTCTCCAAAGTGGCTGCACCAACTTGCATTCCCACCAACAGTGGAAGAGGGTTCCCCTTTCTCCACATCCTCTCCAACACTTGTGGTTTCCTGTCTTGCTCCTCCTGGCCAGTTTTAGTGGTGTAAGGTGGTATCACAAGGTGGCTTTGATTTGAATCTCCCTGATGGCAAGTCGTGATGAACATGTTCTCATGTGTCTGATAGCCCTTTGTAAGGCTTCATGGCAGAACTGTCTGTTCATATCTTCTGCCCATTTTTTGATATGATTGTCTGTTTTGTGTGTGTTGAGTTACAGGAGTTCTTTATAGATCCTGGATATCAACCTTTTGTCTGTCCTGGCATCAAAACAGACACAGACCAATGGACAGAGTAGAGAGCCCAGATATGGACCCTCAGCTCTATGGTCAATTAATCTTCCACAGCACAGGAAAAAATATACAGGGGTTAAAAAAACATTCTCTTCAATAAATGGTGCTGAGAAAACTGGAGAGCTATATGCAGAAGAATGACACTCGACCATTCCTTACACCGTCCACAAAGATAAACTCCAAATGGATAAAAGATCTCAACGTGAGACAGGAATCCATGAGAATCCTAGAGGAGTATATAGGCAGGAACGTCTTCGATATCAGCCACAGCAACTTCTTTCAAGATATGTCTCCAAAGGCAATGGAAACAAAAGCGAAGATGAACTATTGGGTCTTCTTCAAACTCAAAGGCTTCTGCCCAGCAAAGGATAGAGGCAAGGAATCAAAGATGCAACCTACGGAATGGGAAAAGGTATTTGGAAATGACGGGACACACAAAAGGTTGATATGCAGGATCTCCTTCTGCTTTGAAAATGATTTCTTTTCACCCCCTTTTTGCCATTTGGATTATGAGGCATTTTGTGGTGGACTAGCTTGGGAAGATTTTGTTGGGGGCTCCTTGTGCATCCTGGATCTGGACTTTGGTTTCCTTCCCCAGATTCAGGAACGTTTTAGCTACGACTCGTGCAAATAACTTTTCTTGTCCCCTTCCCTCTCTCTCCTCCTTCTTCATCCCTGTAATGCCCACGTTACTAAAGTTGATGGTGTCACTGACTTCTCCAATCGTATTTCATTTTTTTTTCTTTTTTTTCTTCCTATTTTCCCAATTTATTTATTTTCAGAAAAACAGTATTCATTATTTTTTCACCACACCCAGTGCTCCATGCAAGCTGTGCCCTCTATAATACCCACCACCTGGTACCCCAACCTCCCACCCCCCGCCACTTCAAACCCCTCAGACTGTTTTTCAGAGTCCATAGTGTCTCATGGTTCACCTCCCCTTCCAATTTACCCAAATTCCCTACTCCTCTCTAACGCCCCTTGTCCTCCATGCTATTTGTTATGCTCCACAAATAAGTGAAACCATATGATAATTGACTCTCTCTGCTTGACTTATTTCACTCAGCATATTCTCTTCTAGTCCCGTCCATGTTGCTACAAAAGTTGGGTATTCATCCTTTCTGATGGAGGCATAATACTCCATAGTGTATATGGACCACATCTTCCTTATCCATTTCTTAAAGTATGGGTGGATTTGGTTGGCTAATATTTTGTTGTCTGTGTTGATCAGAGCTATGGGCCTGTCGTTCTCCATTGGCTTTTTGTTTTGTTTTGTTTTGTTTTTTGTTTTTTTTTTACGTTTTGTTCATCTAGATTTGCTTCCAGAGTCATTCTAAGCCGGTAGAAGGACTTTGAACTTTTTTTCCATTCTTTTTTATTTTCTGGAAGAGATGGAGAAGAATAGATATCAACTCCTAAGAGTTTGATAGACTCCACTTTTGAAGACCTCTGGATTCTGCAGTTTTGTTGGGAGTGTTCTGATTACTGATTCCACATCGTTGCTGGTAGTTTTCTCAAAATTTTTCTTTCTTGCTGTTTCAGTGTTGGGCGATTCCATGTTTCTACAAATTTGTCCATTTCTTCTAGGTCACCCAGTTTCATAGCATATAATTTGTATGACAGTCTTTCATCGTACTTTCTTTTTCTGTGGTCTCAGTTATTGTTTTCTCTGTTTCATTTCTCAGTATGATTCCCAGCCCCTTTTTTTGAAAGTCTTACTAAAGGTTTATCCTAGTTGGGGATCTTTTCAAGGAATCCCTTCCTAGTTTCAAAGATTCGTTGTTGTATTGTTGTGCGTTTAGTCTATATTTTCTTTATTTCTGCTGTGTTACTGAAGCTCCCTGTAATGGTGTACATTCCATATTTTCTCCTGTGGTTGATGGCTAGTTTCATAAAGTTTTTGTAAGAAAAGATGCATGATACGACTTGAGTTGCCGTGAATTTGGTGAGATTGTTTGTGGCCTTCAAAGTGATCTGTTTTGGAGAATGATCTATCAGTACTGGAAAAGAATGTGTATCTTCCTATTCTAGGCCAAATGTTGGTATATATCGTTGAGAGCCATCTAGTCCAATATGTCCTTCAAAGGCACAGTTTCCTCCAGGATTTTCTGTCTAGATGACCTCTCCATGGATGTAACCAAGGTGTACGTGTCCCCTGCTCTTATTGATTACTTTGAAAAAGTTCCTTGTATTTTTGAAAGATTTTATTTATTTATTTGACAGAGATCACAAGTAGGCAGAGAGGCAGGCAGAGAGAGAAGGGGAAGCAGGCTTCCGACTGAGCAGAGAGTTCGATGCAAGGCTCGATGCCAGGACCCTGGTATCATGACCTGAGCCGAAGCGGACGCTGAACCCACTGAGCCACCTAGATATCCCCAAAGTTCATTGTTTTTAATAGCTTCTTTATCTATTGGGGAGCTCCCATGTTGGGTGTAGAAATATTGGCAACGTTTGTATATTCTTCTTGATTAACTGTTTTGGGATTATCGTAGTGTCCTTCTATGTCTTGTTTCAGTCTTTATTTGAAAGACTATTTTGTGTCTGCTGTAAGTTTTTCTACCCTGGCTCTCTTTTCACTTCTGATTACATGGCCTAAGTTCTTTCCAAACCTTCCCTTTATATTTACTTCTGCCTGTAGGTCTGATATGTGACTATTGTGTGCAGTATATAGAGGTTCTACTTTTATCCATCCTGTAACCTTATGTCTCTTGTTTTTAAGGTATGGCCCATTTACATTTAAAGTAATAGTTGATCACTCTCTCTGTCTCTCTCTCTCTCTATCTCTATCTCTCTATCTATGTTTGTGTGTATTATTTTGCCACTTTCTTTTTTGTTTTTAGATTGTCTATACTGTTCTTAATTATTTCTTCTCTTGCTCTTTCTCTCATGACTTGCTTGATTCTTTAGTCTATACTGAGCTTCCTTCTTGTTTGTTTTTTGCAGATGTGTTACCAGTTTTTGGTATGTAGTTACCTTTCTGTTTATATAGAGCATCCTATGCATATAGTAGTCTATGGTGAGTTGATGACTGCTTAAGTGTGAATCAAATATTCATGCTTGTCTCGTCCACGGTTAGGTATGGTGTGTGATACATTACATCATTTTATGGTATGCTTCCCTTGACCGATTATTAGAGACGTAGTTCGTTTTATTGCTTTTGTGCTGCTTTCTTTTCTTCCTCCTATATATGCTCTTTCTTTTCACCTCAAAGAATCTCCCTTAATGCTTCTTGTACAGACGGTATAGAGATCCTAATTCCTTCAACTTTTGTTTGGGAAAATCCCTCTCTCCTTCTCTTCTGAGTGACAGCCTTGTTGGATAGAGTGTTGTTGGTTGGATTTTGTTTGTTTTTGTCTGTTGTTTAGGTTTCATTTTTCTTCTTTATGTACATCGACTGTATCATCTCACTCAATTACAGACTGCAAAATTTCTGCTGAAATTTTGCCAAAACACTTCTTCTTTTCTCCTTTTGCTTTTTTGCCCCCTTTTTTATTAATTACTTAAAATTTTTAGCATAACTGTATTCATTATTTTTGCATCACACCAAGTGCTCCATGCAAGGTGTGCCGTCTCCAATACCCACCACCTGGATCCCACAAACTCCCACCCCCAGCCCCTTCAAAACCCTCAGATGGATTTTCAGCGTCCATAGTCTCTCATTGTTCAACTCCCTTTCCAATTTCCCTCACTTCCCTTCTCCTCTTCATCTCCCCTTGTCTTCCATGCTATTTGTTATGCTCCACAAATAAGTGAAACCTTATGATCATTGACTTTCTCTGCTTGACTTATTTCACGCCGCATAATCTCTTCCAGTCCTGTCCCTGTTGCTACAAAAGTTGGGTATTTATCCTTTCTGATGGAGGCATAATATTCCATAGTGTATAGGGCTCACATCTTCCTTATCCATTTGTCCGTTGAAGGTCATCTTGGTACTTTCCATAGCTTGGCGACCGTGGCCATTGTGGCTATAAACATTGGGGTAGAGATGGCCCTTCTTATCGCTACCTCTGTATCCTTTGGGGTAAATACCCAGTAGTTCAATGGCAGGGTCATAGGGAAGCTCTATTTTTAATTTCGTGAGGAACCTCCACACTGTTCTCCAAAGTGGCTGCACCAACTTGCATTCCCACCAACAGTGGAAGAGGGTTCCCCTTTCTCCACATCCTCTCCAACACATGTGGTTTCCTGTCTTGCTCCTCCTGGCAGTCTTAGTGGTGTAAGGTGGTATCTCAAGGTAGCTTTGATTTGAATCTCCCTGATGGCGATTGATGATGAACATGTTTTCATGTGTCTGATAGCCCTTTGTAAGGCTTCATGGCAGAACTGTCTGTTCATATCTTCTGCCCATTTTTTGATATGATTGTCTGTTTTGTGTGTGTTCAGTTACAGGGGTTTTTTATAGATCCTGGATATCAACCTTTTGTCTGTCCTGGCATCAAAACAGACACAGACCAATGGAACAGAGTAGAGAGCCCAGATATGGACCCTCAGCTCTATGGTCAATTAATCTTCCACAGCACAGGAAAAAATATACAGGGGATAAAAAACATTCTCTTCAATAAATGGTGCTGAGAAAACTGGAGAGCTATATGCAGAAGAATGACACTCGACCATTCCTTACACCGTCCACAAACATAAACTCCAAATGGATAAAAGATCTCAACGTGAGACAGGAATCCATCAGAATCCTAGAGGAGAATATAGGCAGGAACCACTTCGATATCAGCCACAGCAACTTCTTTCAAGTTATGTCTCCAAAGGCAATGGAAACAAAAGCGAAGATGAACTATTGGGTCTTCTTCAAACTCAAAGGCTTCTGCCCAGCAAAGGATAGAGGCAAGGAATCAAAGAAGCAACCCACGGAATGGGAAAAGGTATTTGGAAATGACAGGACACACAAAAGGTTGATATGCAGGATCTCTTGCTGCTTTGAAAATGATTTCTTTTCACCCCCTTTTTGCCATTTGGATTATGAGGCATTTTGTGGTGGACTAGCTTGGGAAGATTTTGTTGGGGGCTCCTTGTGCATCCTGGATCTGGACTTTGGTTTCCTTACCCAGATTCAGGAACGTTTTAGCTACGACTCGTGCAAATAACTTTTTTTGTCCCTTTTCCCTCTCTCTCCTCCTTCTGGCATCCCTGTAATGCCCACGTTACTAAAGTTGATGGTGTCACTGACTTCTCCAATAGTATTTCATTTTTATCACAGGTTTTCCCCCTAGACTTTAGTTTGAATTTTTTCCGTCATTCTATCTTTCGGATCACTGATCCTTCTGCTTGCTCTCGCCTTTTGTGTGTTCCATGTAATGTGTTTTTGGCCCATTTCCTGTATTTTAGGTTTAACAGATAGAACTAAGAAAGGGGGTGGGGGCATGGAAATTTAGACAGTCATGGAGACGAGCATACGAACCTCCCCCCACCACCCCTCCCCCAGACCCTGCCATATACCTGACTCCATGGGAATGCCGGTTGCTGGTTGGGTTCCAGGCGGAATGTTGAGGGTGTGTTGTGACTACCGGATCCACGGTGACCATCACTTGTCCTGTGGTCGAGCAGTACAATGGAGCAGCTGCCAGGCTCTCTGGAGCATGGCTTTGAACTGATCCTGGGGAAGCTGGATGAGATGATGGCGAAGCTGCTGCCAAGTGACTCGAGTCCTCGGCTGATGTTCCACAACCTCCAGTGGGAGACACTGCTTTGTCCGCCTGTCATTGGCTTCTTGGTGGGCCTCCTCTTTCTATGCCTACTTGTTCAGTCTGTTAGAAGTCACTCCTACGAGAAACGTGAGAAGCAGCTGGCAGAAGCACTGGCTGCAGGGATCGAGGAGAAATGCCATCTAATTGACAAGGTTTTTGTAGCTGAGAAGGAGCATGCAGCCATCGAATCATCTGTAGAAAAGGCCAAACTGGAGAAAGAGTCATTCGATATCCCCAGCCTTGCAGACACTTACAGAAAGGGGAAGAGGACCACCGTGATGCTGATGAAGGAACTCCAATCCCTGTGTCGAGACCTGGAGGAAGAGAGAGCCAAAAGATGCCAGCAGGAAGAGCAGATGATGGAGATGCTCAAAGACCTGCAGGCCCTCGAAGACATGATGACTTTCGCTAAATCACAGGGAGCTTTTCCGAACCTGCTTGGAGACTAAGAGCCAAGCCCTGGTGCTCCTTGGCCTGGGAGTGGGCCTAGGGCTTAAAGCGGTGCTGTTGCCTCCCCTCCACTCCGGCCTCCCACCTCCCACCTGGAGGCTTTGTTCCTCCACTTCGACATCTACCTGTGGGTCACGGGGGCCAGTGGTTGCAAGGCTTGTCCTCCCCGGACTGAGTTCTTCCATCTTCACTTGCTAGGCACAGCACACAGCTCCTTCATGATTGACTCCCCCAAGTCGAAACACTATTACATGTCCTTGAACCACACTCAGCACTCTGGGACTTTCTTTGTCTTCACAGATGTGTGGATTTGCTTTCAGTACCTTCGAAAGACATACTTTCCTTAGAAGCGAATTATCTTTTACTCGGATGCCTTAGGAGTCTCATGTTCTTACATTGCCAAGGCTATTGATGGTAGTCTTTGATAGGGGAACTATTTTTTTTTATTCTCTCTGTAATATTGTATTATAGTTTAAAAATAGATGTAATGTAGCAATAAAGACTTGTAATTATTAACAGCAGTATTGTTTTGGTTTTGTTTTCCAACATTGTCCCGTCATACATAAGGGAGTCACACCTCCCTCAAGTATGTATTATTTTAATTTAAATCCAAATAGCCAACTTGGAGCCTATCACAGGTGTCTGCTGGAGTGCTCAATGATTGCTCCATTGCGGAGAATACCCAGTGCTCATCACATCCCATGCCTTCCTTAATGGCTATCACCCATTGACCCATTCCCCTGCCCACTGCCTCTCCAGGAACAAAAGAAAGCTAGCCTATGACCCTAGGTATTTACCTTAAAGATACAAATGGAGCGATGCAATGTGACACCTGCCCTCCAAGGTTCATAGCAGCCATGTGCCCAGAAGCCAAATTGTGGAAAGAGCCAAGATAACCACTGATGGATGCACGGGTAAAGGTGATGTGGAGTCTGCCCGTGCAGGCATTTATACACACACACACACACACACACACACACACATCACACACACACACACACACACACACACACACACACAAAGGAGTACTCCTTAGCCCTCAGAAAGGATGAATACTTACCATTTACATCAAGATGGATGGAACTGGAAGGGATTTTGTTAAGTGAAATAAGCCAAACAGAGAAAGACAAGTATCATATGGTTTCACTCCTATTTAAGACAGGGGAGGGAGCTTCGGGAATGGGAGGGAAGACAGAATGGCAAGTGGTTCGAGAAGGAGAGACACCGTAAGAGACTTCAACTTGTAATGCATTTTTAATTCCAGTTATTAAGTTTTTCATTTTTGGTTCTTGTTTTCTATCTCTTGTGTGAGGGTCTTATGTCCTGCACTCTTTTCTCGTGGACCGAGTGTTTTTAACCATTGCTTTAATAAGTGTAGCAGGCATATTGCTTATCTCTGCTTGACTTAGCTCCCTTGATGGGATGTTGTCCCGTTCTTTGTTTTTGGATACATTCCTGTGTCTGTTGGTTTTCTCTAACTCTCTCTGTTTCCATGCTTTAAGCAAGTCACCTAGATTTCCTGTTCTTGAACATTTTGACGATGTAGAAAGGAGTTCCTGTGATGCTCTGCAGTGGCCTGTTCCCTCCTCAGGAAGGCTGTGTTCATGTCACTTGAAGGCTGTCTCTAACTTGTGTTTTGAGAGCAATACTCTTGTGGCTGAGCTGCCTTTGCCCACAGGCAAGTCCTGTGCATTGGTTTGGTTGGTTGTGGGCAGGGTTCAGTCCCGCTGTGTTTAGTGTGTCAGTCTGGGGCTCCCTTGGGCTCGAGGTGACCCAGACCAGGCGTTGGCCAAAGATACAGTAGCCCCACACTGTAGGGCTGTTCTCTTGTCTTGGTCCCTGAAAAGCTTGCTTTGGTGGGAGGGGCCTGCTGTCAGAGCAGATATCGGCTTCCAGCCCATGCTACGGTTTGACATATTTCATATGTGTGGGTATCTTCTCGTTTCCTTAGGTCAAGAGTCACTCTAGAGTGCTGGACTGACCCCTGTGACGGTTGCTTGCACACTGTCAGGCACTGTTGCAGAGGGGCTCTGGCCAAGAAGTATTGGTGGGAGCCGTTCCACAGAAGGAAGCATGGAGTCCTAGTGCTAAGAAGATTGTGCAGATCTCTTTGGGGAGGCGACCTGTAGGTGCTTTGGCAGGGCTGGATAGGATGACCTTGCAGGTAAATAGTAGTGCAGAATAAGCAGTAGCAGTAAGGCCCATTGTGGGAGGTAACCTGTAGCCACGGAATACTCCTCCTCTGAGCACACTGGTATAGAAGGCGGACAAGTTGGCAGAAGGGAGCCAGCTGGGTTAAGAGTACTGAGCTGGTTTCCACAGGCCTCTGGGTATCTCAGCTGGTGGGCAAGGATGGGAAGTGGCACTAGTCAGCTCCTTTGTTCCTGGAGAAGCCGCTCCACAATCCCCTCCAGCACATGCTCTGGGATTAGTCCACCAATCTCCATTTTGTGGATCTCCGTCATTTTTCAAACCACTCTTCACTGCTTTCCTTCTGAGGCCTGCTTATTTGATTGTCCCTTGAAGGGCAGGTGTGTAGGACTCAGGTTCCTCTTATCCTCCTGGCTCTCCCACAGCTGAGCCTACTGATGCCAAAATGACAGGTATTCCCCCGCTGGAGATTGGAAGAACTCACAGAATTTGGCTCCTCTGGTTGGCAAAGCCAAATGGGATGGGGATTTGTCTTCCTTGCTGGCACCCCCATGACTGGAATGCCTCGTGTGTCTGTCAGCTTTTCTCTACCCTCTTCATCCATGGCATCTCTCCCTCCCAAGCACAGGTAGACAGGTCCCTTTCGATCCTGATGGCATCTCTCACCTTTCTCCTTTCTTGATCTAGCCTCTTTGGGGCATTTCGCTGTAGAGAGTCTGTTGTGCCAGTTTTGGGGTAATTTTCTGGGTTATTGACTCTGCTGTGGGTGCTGTGTAGATGGATCCATGGGACAGGGTCACCTTAGGATCCTCCTCCTCCACCATCTCCCTCGAAGGTGTTCCTCCGTTCACTACAGCATAATGTTGTTGTGGACACCGTCCACATTAGTTTTCAGAGCTAGAGGTTTACAGAGGTTGGTCTCTCCAATGGGAGTCTTCAAAGGTGGTGAACCGGATGTGGAATTCACATCTTTCCCTGCTCAAGAAGACGTTGGCAGTTCCCACTTCCTCCTGAGTATGTGACTCAGCCTCTACTAACTGTTTCAAAATGCGTTTTTCTTTTGTATCAGATGTATACCAGCAGCTCAGCTAGTTTGGGTTTCTTTCAGAGCTCATGGATCCATATGGAGCTGCATATTCAGCGTGTCCTTGGAGGAGGTCATTTCCGGAGTGTCCCATGAAGCCATCTTGAGCTGGTACCCACTCTTGTATCTTCTCATTTTTTCTCCCTGGACGTGTTATATTCAAGAGATCTATATCTTCCGTTCTGGGGACTTGCCATTTAGTCTGCTATTGAAGTTTCCTTTTATATTCTTAAATTCAATTCGTGGCTTCTTCATATCCAGAACTTGTTGTGTTTTTCTTTGTTTGTTTGTTTCTTTCAATGACTTCTGTTTCCTGATCTTCTCCTTTTTGTCATGCATTGTTTCTCTGTTTATTGAGTTGTCTGTGGTCTCTTGAAATTCACCGAAGTTCCTTCATTATTTTGAATTCTTTGTCAGGCAACTAAGAGGTTGCCATTTTTTGGTGGTTATTTCCTGAATAATTAGTGTGTTGTTTGACAGTATCCTACTTCCTGTACTAATTTTTGATAGGTTTCTCTGTATGTTCAGTAGCAGCAATACTTCCTACGAAGGCCATTTTGTTTTCCAATTTCTCAAATACTTTTGGAATAGTTACTATGCACTGAGCCTTGTTTATTGTTCTTTCAGGTAGCAATGTGTCCAAAACAAGTGTCCCCGCCCCCTCACCTGAAGTCCAAATACCATCTTATAAGGAAAGGTGGCCTTTTTGGAAATAGGCTATATGCAGTTATGGCCAAGTTAAGATGAGGTCCGTATTACAGGGACTGATTCCAAATGACTGTTTTCCTTCAAAGAAGAGAGGAATTTGGACAGACAGACAGACACACACACACACACACACACACAGAGAAAGGATACAACGGCCCAAGTGAAGACAAAACAGACTTTGAGAAAGCCATGTGCTATAGATGCAGAGATTGGATTAAAGGAGTTGCCAACCCAGCAAGTCCAAGGATAGATGGCCTTCACCAGATGCTAGGAGAGGAAGGAGTTCTCCATTCCACATATGAGAGAAAGAATGGCCCAACTGACTCCTTGTCTTGGCCTTCTTTCCAGAACTGGGAAAGAATAAACTTCTGTTCTTCTGAGCCATCCAGTTGGTGGCACTTACGCATAGCGGCTCTAGAAAATGCATCCAGAACTCTGTATTGTAACACTGAAGTACAGGTATATAATTTAACAGGCTCTGGAAAAAGGTCTACCATTTGATCAATTTGGGAAGTAAGATGATGCCGCAGCTCGTTCAGCTCTAGGTATATAATTAGTGTATTTAGAACAGGATTATAAGTATGATTAATGTGGGGACCTTTATTTACTAGTGAAACCAGACTCTGTCCCAGGACAGACAAGTAAGGAACTTACAATATTCCTGAGACGGCAAGACATATACCATGCCCACCCTGCAAAACAAGTGCAATCAGTATAAAAGAATTTTTTTCCAGTTGGTGACACTGGTCCAGGTATGATGACCTACCTACTAATTTCTAGTGAAGGAGTGGCTATATTTGATTGGAAACACTTCAGGGCAGAGGCATGAGCTTAGGATCATTTGGATTTGAGAGTTTAAAAGACTACAGACTTAAGGAGAAGGGCTTGCCTAGGTAACCATGTGGATAGAGCCTCAGAGGCAAAAAAGCCCGTGAGTGTGGGCTATTAAAGACCCACGCTTGGGACGCCTGGGTGGCGCAGTTGGTTGGACGACTGCCTTCGACTCAGGGCGTGATCCTGGAGCCCCAGGATCGAGTCCCACATCAGGTTCCCAGCTCCATGGGGAGTCTGCTTCACTCTCTGACCTTCTCCTCGCTCATGCTCTTTCTCACTGTCTCTCTCTCAAATAAAAAAATAAAATCTTTAAAAAAAAAAATACTAAAAAAAAAAAAAAAAAAAAAAAGACCCACGCTCTTGTCTATGCTAACATTCTTCAGCACTGGCAAGTGCCCTGGGCAAAGTTCTGACCTTGGAACCCTATTTTTCCAGGCTTTTTCGAGGGGATGCAGCCTCTGAAGCAACAGAGAAGGGTTTCTACAAACGGTATCCTCAGGACAGACCAGGTAAGAGGAAAACAAAAGAAATAACAAAACAGGGCTTCAAGTACTTCACCCCACCCTGAATATCTGCACAATTTTAAACACTCACTCTCACGAAACTTATGCTTGAGACAGAAAAGTCTATTTCGTTTGTTTTCACTGCTCAGTTAAGACTCCAGTTGGACTTATAGAGTGGGAAACTGAGGTTGAGACTGCTGAGCCTATGGGAAGAAAGATCACAAGGGAATGTGACTAGACCTTAGAAACAGTGGTTCTTTGGGAAGTGCCCATCCCCTGTTTCTTTGGACGAAGCCCAAAGACTGGAGAAGGGGAAGTAAAGCCCTAGATATGAGGAGAAGAGAGTAGTGCTTGGCTTCCCGCAGGTGATCCAAAAACTGGCAAGAGGCCCGATGGGGAAACCGATGAACCAAAATGGCATCCAAGAGAGACTTATTTAAAGGAGTATGAGGTCAAGCATACCAAGTCATGAACCGCCAGAGGAGTGTGGCAAGATAACCAAGGTTCCTGAGGACCCAAACCCCACCAAAGTTTCTGAAGTGTTGGGCGCATCAAGGCCCTCTAATAGAAATCAATCCTACTTGCTTGAGGGGAACGATGTTTCTTTTTTTTTTTCCAATTTATTTATTTTCAGAAAAACAGTATTCATTATTTTTTCACCACACCCAGTGCTCCATGCAAGCTGTGCCCTCTATAATACCCACCACCTGGTACCCCAACCTCCCACCCCCCGCCACTTCAAACCCCTCAGACTGTTTTTCAGAGTCCATAGTGTCTCATGGTTCACCTCCCCTTCCAATTTACCCAAATTCCCTACTCCTCTCTAACGTCCCTTGTTCTCCATGCTATTTGTTATGCTCCACAAATAAGTGAAACCATATGATAATTGACTCTCTCTGCTTGACTTATTTCACTCAGCATAATCTCTTCTAGTCCCGTCCATGTTGCTACAAAAGTTGGGTATTCATCCTTTTGATGGAGGCATAATATTCCATAGTGTATATGGACCACATTTTCCTTATCCATTTCTTAAAGTATGGGTGGATTTGGTTGGCTAATATTTTGTTGTCTGTGTTGATTAGAGCTATGGGCCTGTCGTTCTCCATTGGCTTTTTGTTTTGTTTTGTTTTCGTTTTTGTTTTTATGTTTTGTTTATCTACATTTGCTACCAGAGTCGTTCTAAGCGGGTAGAAGGACTTTGAACATTTTTTCCATTCTTTTTTATTTTCTGGAAGAGATGGAGAAGAATAGATATCAACTCCTAAGAGTTTGATAGACTCCACTTTTGAAGACCTCTGGATTCTGCAGTTTTGTTGGGAGTGTTCTGATTACTGATTCCACATCGTTGCTGGTAGTTTTCTCAAAATCTTTCTTGCTGTTTCAGTGTTGGGCGGTTCCATGTTTCTACAAATTTGTCCATTTCTTCTAGGTTACCCAGTTTCATAGCATATAATTTGTATGACAGTCTTTCATCGTACTTTCTTTTTCTGTGGTCTCAGTTATTGTTTTCTCTGTTTCATTTCTCAGTAGGATTCCCCGCCCCTTTTTTTGAAAGTCTTACTAAAGGTTTATCCTAGTTGGGAATCTTTTCAAGGAATCCCTTCCTAGTTTCAAAGATTCGTTGTTGTATTGTTGTGCGTTTAGTCTATATTTTCTTTATTTCTGCTGTGTTACTGAAGCTCCCTGTAATGGTGTACGTTCCATATTTTCTCCTGTGGTTGATGGCTAGTTTCATAAAGTTTTTGTAAGAAAAGATGCATGATACGACTTGAGTTGCCGTGAATTTAGTGAGACTTGTTTGTGGCCTTCAAAGTGATCTGTTTTGGAGAATGATCTATCAGTACTGGAAAAGAATGTGTATCTTCCTATTCTAGGCCAAATGTTGGTATATATCGTTGAGAGCCATCGAGTCCAATATGTCCTTCAAAGGCACAGTTTCCTCCAGGATTTTCTGTCTAGATGACCTCTCCATGGATGTAACCAAGGTGTACGTGTCCCCTGCTCTTATTGATTACTTTGATAAAGTTCCTTGTATTTTTTTGAAAGATTTTATTTATTTATTTGACAGAGATCACAAGTAGGCAGAGAGGCAGGCAGAGAGAGAAGGGGAAGCAGGCTTCCGACTGAGCAGAGAGTTCGATGCAAGGCTCGATGCCAGGACCCTGGGATCATGACCTGAGCCGAAGCAGACGCTAAACCCACTGAGCCACCTGGGTGTCCCCAAAGTTCCTTGTTTTTAATAGCTTCTTTATCTATTGGGGAGCTCCCATGTTGGGTGTAGAAATATTGGCAACTTTTGTATATTCTTCTTGATTAACTGCTTTGGGATTATCGTAGTGTCCTTCTATGTCTCTTGTTTCAGTCTTTGTTTGAAAGACTATTTTGTGTCTGCTGTAAGTTTTTCTACCCTGGCTCTCTTTTCACTTCTCATTACATGGCCAAAGTTCTTTCCAAACCTTCCCTTTATATTTACATCTGCCTGTAGGTCTGATATGTGACTATTGTGTGCAGTATAGAGAGGGTCTACTTTTATCCATCCTGTAACCTTATGTCTCTTGTTTTTATGGTATGGCCCATTTACATTTAGAGTAATAGTTGATCACTCTCTCTGTCTCTCTCTCTCTCTCTCTCTATCTCTATCTCTCTATCTATGTTTGTGTGTATTATTTTGCCACTTACTTTTTTTTGTTTTTAGATTGTCTATACCCTTCTTCATTATTTCTTCTCTTGCTCTTTCTCTCATGATTTGCTTGATTTCTTTAGGCTATACTGAGCTTCCTTCTTGTGTGTTTTTTGCAGATGTGTTACCAGTTTTTGGTTTGTAGTTACCTTTCTGTTTATATAGAGCATCCTATGCATATAGCAGTCTATGGTGAGTTGATGACTGCCTAAGTGTGAATCGAATATTCATGCTTGTCTCGTCCATGGTTTAGGTATGGTGTGTGATACCTTACATCATTTTATGGTATGCTTCGCTTGACCGATTATTAGAGATGTAGTTCGTTTTATTGCTTTTGTGCTGCTTTCTTTTCTTCCTCCTATATATGCTCTTTCTTTTCACCTCAAAGAGTCTCCCTTAATGCTTCTTGTACAGACGGTATAGAGATCCTATATCCTTCAACTTTTGTTTGGGAAATTCCCTCTCTCCTTCTCTTCTGAGTGACAGCCTTGTTGGATAGAGTGTTGTTGGCTGTATTTTGTTTGTTTTTGTCTGTTGTTTAGGTTTCATTTTTCTTCTTTGTGTACATCGACTGTATCATCTCACTCAATTACAGACTGCAAAATTTCTGCTGAAATTTTGCCAAAACACTTCTTCTTTTCTCCTTTTGCTTTTTTGCCCCCTTTTTTATTAATTACTTAAAATTTTTAGCATAACTGTATTCATTATTTTTGCATCACACCAAGTGCTCCATGCAAGTCGTGCCGTCTCCAATACCCACCACCTGGATCCCACCAACTCCCACCCCCAGCCCCTTCAAAACCTTCAGATGGATTTTCAGCGTCCATAGTCTCTCATTGTTCAACTCCCTTTCCAATTTCCCTCACTTCCCTTCTCCTCTTCATCTCCCCTTGTCTTCCATGCTATTTGTTATGCTCCACAAATAAGTGAAACCTTATGATCATTGACTTTCTCTGCTTGACTTATTTAACGCCGCATAATCTCTTCCAGTCCTGTCCCTGTTGCTACAAATGTTGGGTATTTATCCTTTCTGATGGAGGCATAATATTCCATAGTGTATAGGGCTCACATCTTCCTTATCCATTCATCCGTTGAAGGGCATCTTGGTTATTTCCATAGCTTGGCGACCGTGGCCATTGTGGTTATAAACACTGGGGTAGAGATGGCCCTTTTTATCACTACATCTGTATCCTTGGGGTAAATACCCAGTAGTTCAATGGCAGGGTCATAGGGAAGCTCTATTTTTAATTTCATGAGGAACCTCCACACTGTTCTCCAAAGTGGCTGCACCAACTTGCATTCCCACCAACAGTGGAAGAGGGTTCCCCTTTCTCCACATCCTCTCCAACACATGTGGTTTCCTGTCTTGCTCCTCCTGGCCAGTCTTAGTGGTGTAAGGTGGTATCTCAAGGTGGCTTTGATTTGAATCTCCTTGATGGCGATTGATGATGAACATGTTTTCATGTGTCTGATAGCCCTTTGTAAGGCTTCATGGCAGAACTGTCTGTTCATATCTTCTGCCCATTTTTTGATATGATTGTCTGTTTTGTGTGTGTTGAGTTACAGGAGTTCTTTATAGATCCTGGATATCAACCTTTTGTCTGTCCTGGCATCAAAACAGACACAGACCAATGGAACAGAGTAGAGAGCCCAGATATGGACCCTCAGCTCTATGGTCAATTAATCTTCCACAGCACAGGAAAAAATATACAGGGGATAAAAAACATTCTCCTCAATAAATGGTGCTGAGAAAACTGGAGAGCTATATGCAGAAGAATGACACTCGACCATTCCTTACACCGTCCACAAACATAAACTCCAAATGGATAAACGATCTCAACGTGAGGCAGGAATCCATCAGAATCCTAGAGGAGAATATAGGCAGGAACGTCTTCGATATCAGCCACAGCAACTTCTTTCAAGTTATGTCTCCAAAGGCAATGGAAACAAAAGCGAAGATGAACTATTGGGTCTTCTTCAAACTCAAAGGCTTCTGCCCAGCAAAGGATAGAGGCAAGGAATCAAAGATGCAACCCACGGAATGGGAGAAGGTATTTGGAAATGACAGGACACACAAAAGGTTGATATGCAGGATCTCCTTCTGCTTTGAAAATGATTTCTTTTCACCCCCTTTTTGCCATTTGGATTATTAGGCATTTTGTAGTGGACTAGCTTGGGAAGATTTTGTTGGGGGCTCCTTGTGCATCCTGGATCTGGACTTTGGTTTCCTTCCCCAGATTCAGGAACGTTTTAGCTACGACTCGTGCAAATAACTTTTCTTGTCCCCTTCCCTCTCTCTCCTCCTTCTGGCATCCCTGTAATGCCCACGTTACTAAAGTTGATGGTGTCACTGACTTCTCCAATCGTATTTCATTTTTTTTTCTTTTTTTCTTCCTATTTTCCCAATTTATTTATTTTCAGAAAAACAGTATTCATTATTTTTTCACCACACCCAGTGCTCCATGCAAGCTGTGCCCTCTATAATACCCACCACCTGGTACCCCAACCTCCCATCCCCCCGCCACTTCAAACCCCTCAGACTGTTTTTCAGAGTCCATAGTCTTCCATGGTTCACCTCCCCTTCCAATTTACCCAAATTCCCTACTCCTCTCTAACGCCCCTTGTCCTCCATGCTATTGGTTATGCTCCACAAATGAGTGAAACCATATGATAATTGACTCTCTCTGCTTGACTGATTTCACTCAGCATAATCTCTTCCAGTCCGTCCATGTTGCTACAATAGTTGGATATTCGTTCTTTCTGATGGAGGCATAATACTCCATAGTGTATATGGACCACATCTTCCTTATCCATTCATCCGTTGAAGGGCATCTTGGTTCTTTCAATAGTTTGGCGACTGTGGCCATTGCTGCTATAAACATTAGGGTACAGATGGCCCTTCTTTTCACGACATCTGTATCTTTGGGGTAAATACCCAGGAGTGCAATTGCAGGGTCGTAGGGAAGCTCGTATTTCATTTTTATCACAGGTTTTCCCCCTAGACTTCAGTTTGATTTTTTTCCGTCATTCTATCTTTCGGATCACTGATCCTTCTGCTTGCTCTCGCCTTTTGTGTGTTCCATGTAATGTGTTTTTGGCCCATTTCCTGTATTTTAGGTTTAACAGATAGAATTAAGAATGGGGGTGGGGGCATGGAAATTTAGACAGTCATGGAGACGAGCATACGAACCTCCCCCCACCACCCCTCCCCCAGACCCTGCCATATACCTGACTCCATGGGAATGCCGGTTGCTGGTTGGGTTCCAGGCGGAATGTTGAGGGTGTGTTGTGACTACCGGATCCACGGTGACCATCACTTGTCCTGTGGTCGAGCAGTACCATGGAGCAGCTGCCAGGCTCTCTGGAGCATGGCTTTGAACTGATCCTTGGGAAGCTGGATGAGATGATGGTGAAGCTGCTGCCAATTGACTCGAGTCCTCGGCTGATGTTCCACAACCTCCAGTGGGAGACACTGCTGTGTCCGCCTGTCATTGGCTTCTTGGTGGGCCTCCTCTTTCTATGCCGACTTGTTCAGTCTGTTAGAAGTCACTCCTACGAGAAACGTGAGAAGCAGCTGGCAGAAGCACTGGCTGCAGGGATCGAGGAGAAATGCCATCTCATTGACAAGGTTTTTGTAGCTGAGAAGGAGCATGCAGCCATCGAATCATCTGTAGAAAAGGCCAAACTGGAGAAAGAGTCATTCGATATCCCCAGCCTTGCAGACTCTTACAGAAAGGGGAAGAGGACCACCATGATGCTGATGAAGGAACTCCAATCCGTGTGCCGAGACCTGGAGGAAGAGAGAGCCAAAAGATGCCAGCAGGAAGAGCAGATGATGGAGATGCTCAAAGACCTGCAGGCCCTCGAAGACATGATGACTTTCGCTAAATCACAGGGATCTTTTCCGAACCTGCTTGGAGACCAAGAGCCAAGCCCTGGTGCTCCTTGGCCTGTAAGTGGGCCTAGGGCTTAAAGCGGTGCTGTTGCCTCCCCTCCACTCCGGCCTCCCACCTCCCACCTGGAGGCTTTGTTCCTCCACTTCGACATCTACCTGTGGGTCACGGGGGCCATTGGATGCAAGGCTTGTCCTCCCCGGACTGAGTTCTTCCATCTTCACTTGCTAGGCACAGCACACAGCTCCTTCATGATTGACTCCCCCAAGTCGAAACACTATTGCATGTCCTGGAACCACACTCAGCACTCTGGGACTTTGTCTTCACAGAAGTGTGGATTTGTTTTCAGTACTATCGAAAGACATACTTTCCTTAGAAGCGAATTATCTTTTACTCGGATGCCTTAGGAGTCTCATGTTCTTACATTGCCAAGGCTATTGATGGTAGTCTTTGATAGGGGAACTATTTTTTTTTATTCTCTCTGTAATATTGTATTATAGTTTACAAACAGATGTAATGTAGCAATAAAGACTTGTAATTATTAACAGCAGTATTGTTTTGGTTTTGTTTTCCAACATTGTCCCGTCATACATAAGGGAGTCACACCTCCCTCAAGTATGTATTATTTTAATTTAAATCCAAATAGCCAACTTGGAGCCTATCACAGGTGTCTGCTGGAGTGCTCAATGATTGCTCCATTGCGGAGAATACCCAGTGCTCATCACATCCCATGCCTTCCTTAAGGGCTATCACCCATTGACCCATTCCCCTGCCCACTGCCTCTCCAGGAACAAAAGAAAGCTAGCCTATGACCCTAGGTATTTACCTTAAAGATACAAATGGAGCGATGCAATGTGACACCTGCCCTCCAAGGTTCATAGCAGCCATGTGCCCAGAAGCCAAATTGTGGAAAGAGTCAAGATAACCACTGATGGATGCACGGGTAAAGGTGATGTGGAGTCTGCCCATGCAGGCACGTATAGACACACACACAGATACACACACACACAATGGAGTACTCCTTAGCCCTCAGAAAGGATGAATACTTTCCATTTACATCAAGATGGATGGAACTGGAGGTTATTTTGCTAAGTGAAATAAGCCAAACAGAGAAAGACAAGTATCATATGGTTTCACTCCTATGTAAAACAGGGCAGGGAGCTTCGGGAATGGGAGGGAAAACAGAATGGCAAGTGTTTCGAGAAGGAAAGACACCGTAAGAGACTTCAACTTGTAATGCATTTTTCAGGCATTTTTAATTCCAGTTATTAAGTTTTTCATCTTTGGTTCTTGTTTTCTACTTCTTGTGTGAGGGCCTTATGTCCCCCACTCTTTTCCGGTGGACAGAGTGTTTTTAACCATTGCTTTAATAAGTGTAGCAGGCATATTGCTTATCTCTGCTTGACTTAGCTCCCTTGATCGGATGTTGTCCCGTTCTTTGTTTTGGGATACATTCCTGTGTCTGTTGGTTTTCTCTAACTCTCTCTGTTTCCATGCTTTAAGCAAGTCACCTAGATTTCCTGTTCTTGAGCATTTTGACGATGTAGAAAGCAGTTCCTGTGATCTCTGCAGTGGCCTGTTCCCTCCTCAGGAAGGCTGTGTTCATGTCACTTGAAGGCTGTCTCTAACCTGTGTTTTTTTTTTTTTTTTTCCCAATTTATTTATTTTCAGAAAAACAGTATTCATTATTTTTTCTAACCTGTGTTTTGAGAGCAATACTCTTGTGCTGAACTGCCTTTGCCTTCAGGCAAGTCCTGTGCAGTGGTTTTGTTGGTTGTGGGCAGGGTTCAGTCCCGCTGTGGTTACTGGGCCAGTCTGGGGCTCCCTTGGGCTCGAAATGAGCTAGATCAGGCGTTGGCCAAAGATACAGTAGCCCCACACTGTAGGGCTGTTCTCTTGTCTTGGTCCCTGAAAAGCTTGCTTTGGTGGGAGGGGCCTGCTGTCAGAGCAGATATCGGCTTCCAGCCCATGCTACTGTTTGAGATATTTCATATGTGTGGGTATCTCCTCGTTGCCGTAGGTCAAGAGTCACTCTAGAGTGCTGGACTGGCCCCTGTGACGGTTGCTTGCACACTGCCAGGCACTAATGAGGAGGGGCTCTGGCCAAGAAGTATTGGTGTTGGCTGTTCTGCAGAAGGAAGCAAGGAGTCCTAGTGCTAAGAAGATTGTGCAGATCTCTTTGGGGAGGCGACCTGTAGGTGCTTTGGCAGGGCTGGAGAGGATGACCTTGCAGGCAAATAGTAGTGCAGGATAAGCAGTAGCAGCAAGGCCCATTGTGGGAGGTAACCTGTAGCCACGGAAAACTCCTCCTCGGACCACACTGGGATTGAAGGCGGGCAAGTTGGCAGAAGGGAGCCAGCTGGGTTAAGAGTACTGAGCTGGTTTCCACAGACCTCTGGGTATCTCAGCTGGTAGGCAGGGATGGGGAGTGGCACTAGTCAGCTCCTTTGTTCCTGGAGAAGTCGCTCCACAATCCCCTCCAGCACATGCTCTGGGATTAGTCCACCAATCTCCATTTTGTGGACCTCCGTCATTTTTCAAACCACTCTTCACTGCTTTCCTTCTGAGGGCTGCTTATTTGATTGTCCCTTGAAGGGCAGGTGTGTAGGACTCAGGTTCCTCTTATCCTCCTGGCCCTCCCACAGCTGAGCCTAGTGATGCCAAAATGACAGGTATTCCCCCGCTAGAGATTGGAAGAACTCACAGAATTTGGCTCCTCTGGTTGGCAAAGCCAAATGGGATGGGGATTTGTCTTCCTTGTTGGGATCCCCATGCCTGGATTGCCTCGTGTGTCTGTCGGCTTTTCTCTACCCTCTTCATCCATGGCATCTCTCCCTCCCAAGCACAGGCAGACAGGTCCCTTTCGATCCTGATGGCATCTCTCACCTTTCTCCTTTCTTGATCTAGCCTCTTTGTGGCATTTCGCTGTAGAGCATCTGTTGTGCCAGTTTTGGGGTAATTTTCTGGGTTATTGACTCTGCTGTGGGTGCTATGTAGATGGATCCATGGGACAGGGTCACCTTAGGATCCTCCTCCTCCACCATCTCCCTCGGAGGTGTTCCTCCGTTCACTACAGCATAATGTTGTTGTGGACACCGTCCACATTAGTTTTCAGAGCTAGAGGTTTACAGAGGTTGGTCTCTCCAATGGGAGTCTTCAAAGGTCGTGAACCGGATGTGGGATTCACATCTTTCCCTGCTCAAGAAGACTTTGGCAGTTCCCACTTCCTCCTGAGTATGTGAATCAGCCTCTCCTAACTGTTTCAAAATGCGTTTTTCTTATGTATCAGATGTATACCAGAAGCTCAGCTAGTTTGGGTTTCTTTCAGAGCTCATGGATCCATATGGAGCTGCATATTCAGCGTGTCCTTGGAGGTGGTCATTTCCGGAGTGTCCCATGAAGCCATCTTGAACTGGTACCCAATCTTGTATCTTCTCATTTTTTCTCCCTGGATGTGTTATTATCAAGAGATCTATATCTTCCATTCTGGATACTCACCCTTTTGCCTGCTTGAATTTTCCTATTATATTTATTTATTCATTTAGTGGATTCTTCAGATCCAGAATTTGTCGTGTTTTTCTTTGTTTGTTTGTTTGTTTCATTGACTTCTGTTTCCTGATCTCCTTTTTCTCATGCATTGTTTCTCTGTTTATTGAGTTTTCTGTGGTCTCTTGAAATTCACTGAAGTTCATTATTTTGAATTCTTTGTCAGGCAACTAAGAGGTTGCCATTTTTTGGTTGTTAGTTCCTGAAAAATTATTGAGTTGCTTGACAGTACCATGTTTCCTGTACTTATTGTTGATAGGTTTCTATGTATAAACGAGGTACTGTTCAGTAGCAACAATAATTCCTTTGAAGGCCATTTTGTTTACCAATTTCTCAAATATATTTTCAATAGTTACTATGCACTAATTATTGTTAATTGTTCTTTCAGGTAGAATTGTTTCCCTAACAAGTCCCCCCTCACCCAACGCTTGAAGTGCAAATCCCTTCTTACAATGGGAATGTGGCCTTTCGTGGAAATAGGGTATTTGTAGAATGGCCAAGTTAAGATGAGGTCAGGAGGGTAGTGTCTTATTCCAAATGACTGTTGTACTTCAAGGAAGAGAGGAATTTGGACATGCACACACACAGACACACACACACACACACACACACACACACAGGAGCCAACGGCTCAAGTGAAGACAAAACAGACCAGGAGAAAGCCACGTGACAATCGACGCAGAGATTGGAGTAAAACCGTTGCCAACCCAGCAAGTCTAAGGTTAGATGACGTTCACCAGAAGCTAGGAGAGGAAGGAGATCTCCATTCCATATATGAGAGAAAGAATGCCCCAGCTGAGTCCTTGTCTTTGTCCTTCTTTCCAGAACTGGGAGAGAATAAACTTCTGTTCTTCTGAGCCATCCAATTGGTGGCACTTAGGCACAGCAGCCCTAGAAAATGCATACAGAATTCTGTATTCTAACACTGAAGTATAAGTCTATATTTTAACAGGCTCTGGAAAAAGCTCAATGATTTGATCAATTTAGGAAGAAAGATGATGTCACAGCTTTTTCAACTCTATGTATATAGTTCATATATTTAAAACAGGGTTATAAGTATGACTAACGTGGCACACTTTATTTACTACTGAAACAAGACTCTGTCCCAGTAAAGACGTGTAAGGAACTTACAATATTACTGAGAGGGGAAGACATATACCATGCCCACCCTGCAAAACAAGTCCAATCAATATAAAAGGATTTTTTCCAGTTGGTGACACTGGTCCAGGTATGATCCCCTACTAATTTCTAGTGAAGGAGAGGCTATATTTGATTGGAAACACTTCAGGGCAAAAGCATGAGCTTAGGGTCCTTTGGATTTGAGAGTTTAAAAGACTACAGACTTAAGGAGAAGAGCTTGCCTAGGTAACCATGTGGATAGAACCCCAGAGGCAAAAAGCCCATCAGAGTGGGCTATTAAAGACCTACGCTCTTGTCTATGCTAACATTCTTCAGCAGTGGCAAGTGCCCTGGGCAAAGTTCTGACCTTGGAACCCTATTTTTCCAGGCCTTTCCAAGGGATGCAACAAGGTAAGTGGAAAACAAAAGAAATAACAAAACAAGGAGTAAAATACTTCACCCCACCCTGAATATCTGCAGACTTATAACCACTCACTCTCATGAAACTCATCTTGAAACAGAAAAGTATATTTATTTTGCTTCCACTGCTGGAAGTTCCAATAGGAATAGCCAGAGCCTTTTAGAAGTTAAGACTCAAGTTGGTCTTATAGAGTGACAAACTGAGGTTGAGACTGATGAGCCTATGGGAAGAAAGATCACAAGGGAATGTGACTAGACCTTAGAAACAGTGGTTCTTTGGGATGTGCCCATCTCCTGTTTCTTTGGACGAAGCCCAAAGACTGGAGAAGGGGAAGTAAAGCCCTAGATATGAGGAGAAGAGAGTAGTGCTTGGCTTCCCACAGGTGATCTAAAAACTGGCAACAAGCCCAATGGGGAAACCGATGAACCAAAATGGCATCCAGGAGATTCTTAGTTAAAGGAGTATGAGGTCAAGCATACCAAGTCATGAACTGCCAGAGGAGTGTGGCAAGATAACCAAGGTTCCTGAGGACCCAAACCCCACCAAAGTTTCTGAAGTGTTGGGCGCATCAAGGCACTCTAATAGAAATCAATCCTACTTGCTTGAGGTGAACGTTGTTTCTTAATATACGGGTGGATTTGGTTGGCTAATATTTTGTTGTCTATGTTGATCAGAGCTATGGGCCTGTCATTCTCCATTGGCTTTTGTTTTTGTTTTCGTTTTTGTTTTCACATTTTGCTTATCTAGATTTGGTACCAGAGTCATTCTAAGCTGATAGAATGACTTTGAAATTTTTTCCATTCTTTTTTATTTTCTAGAAGAGATGGAGAAAAAGAGATATCAACTCCTTAAATGTTTGATAGACTCCACCTTTGAAGACCTCTGGTTCTGGAGTTTTGTTGGGAGTGTTCTGCTTACTGATTACACATCGTTGCTGATAGTTTTCTCAAAATCTTTCTTTCTTGCTAATTCAGTGTTGGGCAGTTCCACGTTTCTACAAATTTGTCCATTTCTTCTACGTTATCCAGTTCATAGCATATAATTTGTATGATAGGCTTTCATTGTACTTTCTTTTTCTGTGGTCTCAGCTATTGTTTCCCTTGTTTCATTTCCGAGTATGATTCCCCCCCCCCTTATTTCTAAATTTTGGCTAAAGGCTTATCCAGGTTGGGGATCTTTTCAAGGAATCCCTTCCTAGTTTCACAGATTTGTTGTTGTACTGTTGTGCTTTTAGTCTATGTTTTCTTTATTTCTGTTTTAGTCTGTTATTTCCTTCTTCCTACAGGTGTTGGGTTTTGTTGTTGTTCTCCCTCTGTTTGGTGGAAGATTTGGGAGTTCATTTGAGGTTTTTCTTGCTTCATGAGGTAGGCCTGTGTTGCTCTCCAGTTTCCTTTTAGTGCAACTTGGGCTGCATGCCAAGGATTTTGGACCATTGTGTTTTCACCTTTTCATGTGTCTCCATGTATGTTCTTGTTGCCCCTTTGAGTTATTGATTGACCCACTCAGTCATTCAATGTTACTGAAGCTCCCTGTAATGGTGTTCGTTCCATATTTTTTCCTATGGTTGATGGCTACTTTCATAAAGTTTTTGTAAGAAAAGATGCGTGATACGACTTGAGTTGCCGTGAATTTAGTGAGACTTGTTTGTGGCCTCCAGTGTGATCTGTTTTTGAGAATGTTCTATCGGTACTGGAAAAGAATGTGTATCTTCCTGTTTTAGGCCAAATGTTGGAATATATCTGTGAGAGCCATCTAGTCCGAAATGTCCTTCAAAGCCACAATTTCCTCATGGATTTTCTGTCTAGATAACCTATCCATGGATGTAACTGGGGTATGTGAGTCCCTTGCTCTTATTAATTACTCTGAAAAAGTTCCTTGTTTTTAATAGCTGCTTTATGTATTGGGGAGCTCCCATGTTGGGTGTAGAAATATTGGCAACTTTTATATGTTCTTGTTGATTGTCTGCTTTAGGATTACGTAGTGTCCTTCTTTGTCTCTTGTTTCAGTCTTTGTTTGAAAGTCTATTTTGTGTCTGCTGTAAGTATTTCTACCCTGGCTCTCTTTTCACTTCTGTTTTCATGGCCAAGGTTTTTTCCAAACTTTCCCTTTAAATTTACATCTGCCAGGAGGTCTGAAATATGTCTTTTGTGTGCAGTATATAGACGGGTCTACTTTTATCCATTCTGTCACCCTATGTCTCTTGATATTAGGATTTGGTCCATTTACATTTAAAGTAATAGTTCATCTCTCTGTCTCTCTGTCTCTTTATCTCTCTCTATCTATGTTTGTGTGTATTTTTTGCCACTTTCTTTTTTTTAAGATTTTATTTATTCGTCAGAAAGATAGAGGGAGAGCGAGCGAGCACAGGCAGACAGAATGGCAGGCAGAGACAGAGGGAGAAGCAGGCTCCCCATCGAGCAAGGAGCCTGATGTGGGACTCGATCCCAGGATGCTGGGATCATGACCTGAGCCGAAGGCAGCTGCTCAACCACTGAGCCACGCAGGTGTTTTTAGGTTGGTTGCACTATTCTTCATTATTTCTTTTTTTGCTCTTTCTCTCATGGTTTTCTCGATTTCTTTAGGCTATACTGAGCTTCCTTTCTGTGTGTTTTTTGCAGATGGGTTACCAGTTTTTGATTGGTAGTTTCCTTTCTGTTTATATAGAGCATCCTATGCATATAGCAGTCTATGGTGAGTTGATGAGTGCTTATGTAAATTGATTCTTCACACTTGTCTCATCCATGTTTTAGGTGGTATGTGATACTTTACATCTTTTTTGGTATGCTTCCCTTGACCAATTGTTAGAGATGTATTTCGTTTTACTGGATTTGTGCTTCCTCCTTTTCTTCCTCCTCCATATGCTCTTTCCTTTCCCTCAAAGAGTCTCCCTTAATGCCTTTGTTATAGACAGTTTAGTGATCCTAAATTCCTTTAACTTTTGTTTGGGAAATGCTCTCTCTCCTTCTCCTCTGAGTGGCAGCCTTGTTGGATCCTGTTCTTGGCTGGATTTTGTTTGTTTGTGTCTGCTGTTTTGGTTTCATTTGTTTTCTTTGTGTACATCGACTGTATCATACTCCACCCTCTCCCTCGAAGGTGTTCTTCCATTCACTACAGCATAATGTTGTTGTGGATACCATCCACACCGGCTATCAGAGCTGGAGGTTTACCAAGGTTGGTCTCTCCAATGGGTGTCTTAAAAGGTGGGGAACCGGATGTGGGATTCAAATCTTTCCCTGCTCACAAAGATGTTGGCAGTTCCCATTTCTTCCTTGTATGTGTCTCAGTCTCTCCTAACTGTTTCAAAATGGGTTTTTCTTATTTATCAGATGTATACCAGCAGCTTAGCTAGTTTGGATTTCTTTCAGAGCTAATTGTTCCAGATTCAGCATGTCCTTGGAGGATGTGATCCAGAGTGTCCCATGTTACCCTCTTGAACTGGTACCCTCTCTTTTACCTTCTCATTTTTTCTCCTTGTATGTGTTAATATCAAGAGATCTGTCTTCAATTCTGGAGACTCGCCCTTTTGCCTGCTATTAAAGTTTCCTATTATATTTTTAATTTTACTTCCTTGTCTCTTCACATACAAAAGTTTTTTGTTTTATGACTTCCGTTTATTAAACTCTCCTTTTGCTCATTTTTTCCCTGTGTATTGATTTGTCTGTGTTCTCTTGCATTTAATTGAAGTTTCTTAATTATTTTGCGTTTTTTTAGACAACTAAAGGTTGCCATTTTTTTGTTTATAGTTATTGAGAGATTATTGTGTTCCTTAGCCTTATTATTTTTCCCTGGTTTTACTTCATGTTTCTAATGGTTTTACATTAATGTCTGTGCTTTTGAGGGTGTCACCTCCTCTTTTTTTTTTTTTTCAGACTGTCTCCAGTGGGTAAAGAGGTTTACCTAGATAAAAGTGGCTATGAGGTGGCAGTTTAGTGAAGTGCCGCATCTTGATTCCTGGGAGGACACATTGGCTAAATCTTGCAGCTCTGTCATTTGAAGTCAGCATCAGCAAAGACAGACTCTTCTGTGGTCAAAGATGTACAAGTCCTTTGGGTAGCATTTCTGGCTACTACTAAAGTCCTCGGAAGTGAAGGATCTTGGAGTCCTGTTGTTCTTTTTTTCTTTAAGGAGGAAGTCTAGGCAAGGGAATTCTTCTTGGTACCAGATATGGCATGCTTGCACTTAAACTAGCAGTGGCACCAGGATCTGATTAGGCACACACAAAAAATGCCAAATCCTCTCTATTTTGGAGCACAGAAGCTAGTACTACTAGTATCTGAAGTGTTGTGTGCAGATCTCTTTTGGAGCTTGGTTCTCGGCCTATAAGGCTCTATGCAGTAATTGAGGCCCTGTAGGCAAGATGACTAGCAGTATTAGCTCTGAAATGATGGGGTGCAGCAGTGCCTATGGCCCAGTGGTCAGTGCAAGAGCAGCACATCCTAGAAATCGTGTGTCAGTGTCTCAAATCTGGCCCTTGGGGACAGAGCCTAGAGAGCAGCAGTGCAGGCTTTGGCAGTGTAACATCGTAGTTATTACTGAGAATTCTTGGACTGGAGCAAGGTGCTTCTGCAATGCAGCCTGCTGATGGTAGAACAAAGCCTCGACTTAGGACCAAGAATGGGGTGTTGAGGAATGGAAGCTTAGTCTAGTAATGGCCATTGAAAGTGAAAATTTCAGAGCTGGGGGCTGGGTGCAGTGCAGCAGCACCTATCATCTGACAGATGGCTACTTGATAGTGGAGTTGGTCATAGCAACAACTAGGGCACCTGGGGACAGGTCTCATGCAACTGCAGCTCCAGCTCTGGGAGGAGACATACCAGCAAGTACTCTGTAGTTTTGTCAGCTGCATTCAATGTTGATAAATACTATGGGGTTGCTCAATAGCAAACGCTTCAAGTGTCCATGACATTGAGTCTCCTGGGGATTCTACTGGTCTCCTTTTCTTCGTGGAGTAAAATCCCTCTAAGAATATCCTTCTTGGCATTGAGCTACTTTGGAGCAGGGAATAGGATTTAAAGTGCATTTTAAATGCTTTAAATGGCATTTAAAATGCTTCTTGTGTTTTTCTGTATGGCCATTCACAGGTTTGAGATTCAAAAATAATTACTGATGATGCTTTCTTAAAGTCCAGAGTGTTCCAGAGCTATTTTCTTCAGTTTGTCATTGTTTATTTATTTGGGCAATGCAAGTATTGCTACGTCCTAGATCCTCCATCTGCTCAAATATGACTCTATTTTATAAATCTCTGCACATTTCTGTTTTAAATAAGATTATAAAATATTACACTTATTTTCTTTTTAATCTCTGAACCACCTGGTTTGATAGGTTTTTGTTTTATAGATTTGGATTTTGCTTCTTTAATATCCAAAGCAATATCTCAATCCCTTCCTTCCCCATTTCCCTCCCTTATCTCTCCAGTTTTAAAGTGTTCAATTGAGTTCATTTGTGGTTTTAAGACAACTATATTTGTATTAGTTCTGAAATACTTTTTTAAAATAAATATACATTTTCTCGGGGCGCCTGGGTGGCTCAGTGGGTTGGGCCGCTGCCTTCGGCTCAGGTCGTGATCTCAGGATCCGGGTATCGAGTCCCGCATCAGGCTCTCTGCTCAGCAGGGAGCCTGCTTCCCTCTCTCTCTCTGCCTGCCTCTCCATCTATTTGTGATTTCTCTCTGTCAAATAAATAAATAAAATCTTTTTAAAAAAATAAATAAATAAAATAAAATAAAATAAATATACATTTTCTCTATTTTAAGATCTTTATAATAAAAATGTTGTGTTTTTTTTTTCCTCAAAGGTTACAGAAAAGATTGGTAGCCTAAGAGAAAGGTGTTCTTTCTTTTATCTGGTGTTTATTTAGTGAATATAAACTATTCTTTCCTCAACAATACTCTTCTCTGAACAAATGTAGAAGGATCCTTCTTTTGTGGCAGACATGACTTTTTCTTAGTAGGACTAATGTTAAGCCTATTGATTATGTAAACTATGTAGTTAGCTTGTGGATAATATATGGTATGAAACACAAATAGAGTGTGATAAGAGAAAATCATGAAGAGTTTTGAACTAATATGTTACAGGTTTCAGTTTTAAATAGGAGCATCCAGGCAGAACTCATTCACACCAAAATGTGAAAGAGAGGAGAATTTAGCTCTATAGATATTAAGGGAAGGGCATTCTGAGCAAAGGGATTCCAGTATAGTCACCTACTCCTCTGAAGAAAACAAATGAAAATGGTTAAGAAAGAGATGGAATTTTGAGGTAGAATGTGCATGCCCAGTTTTATTGGAAAAATGGAACATGGGCATATCATTTGAGAATGGGTTGAAGACATATGGGGGTTGACCAAATATGGGACATTTTGGGCAAGTAAAAGGGGAAAGGAAAACTAGAGATGAGTAAGGGTTGTGTTCAGGAACCACTTGGGCTAACAAGAGAATGAATGTTTTTCATTTTCAGTAGAGTCATTCAGTGCAAATAGGCAATTTTCTATGAAATGCTGTTTGCACTAGATGTAGCTAAGAAGAGGGCTCTTGTTTGTGCATTATGTACTATATGCTAGCCTTTTGTAGGGTGCTTTGTAATATTTCAATACTACTGCACAAGTGATTACTTTTACATCTGAGGTAACTTAGACTCAAGCAGAATAAGCCGTATGATGTTCACATGTAATAAACACCCAAGTCATCATTAAAACATAGTATTACTTAGGAAAGGAAATAAATAAAAAAAATGTACTGGTTGATTTTTAGGTAATGGTTATATTTCGTAAGGTAAAAGAAGCATGCTGATGAAAGTGATAATTTATACCCACTAGGCACAAACGCAAGTGTGCCAGCAGGTACTGGACCTAGAGATAGGGCACAGACAAGGGGGGAAAGCAAGTCCCTTCTTCACAGAACAAAAGATTTCAGTAGTTTTTATCACTAGGGTTTCAAATTTTATACTGCTTATGAACAATATATACTTTGTGAAATGAAATGTTTAGAAATCTTACAGTCACTTATTTTTGTATTGTAGTATGAAAAAAAAAGAGTTGTTATAAAACTGTGTTTAAGTGTAATTCCTCTTTTTTCACTCTTTGCTAAAATATTTTTTTCACTGAGGTTGAGCATTAATGTGAAAATCCAAGGTACTATATTTGTGGATTTTTTCCAAGGTTTATATTATACTTACAGGTGAAAATGCTTTTAAAATTATTTATATCAAACATTATCTTCGTGCACTTTCTCATGCATTGCTATGTTGTAAATGCCATTATGGATATCTTGCAGTGAGTATAAAGCATTTTGAATACATCTTAAAAGTAATACCAAATATAAATGATACAATTGGATAAAATATAATATTTTGGGAGTTTAGTATTTTGTAGTGGGAAGGTGGTAATATTCTAATCATTCACTCTTGTTGAAAGCAATTCTGATTGAGATAACAAATCATGTATCATTGGGTTTGCAATATTGATGACTCACCCTTGAATTTTTATATCATTATCAATAACCACACATATCATTTATGTGGTACAGTGCTGCTTCAGTGTTCACAGCTAGATTTTTAATATTTTTATGTCGATATAGTGGCATATTTCATAGAGATGCTTCAGCAACTATCTAGACATACTGTATGGTTGATAAATAGAAATTATTGTAAATTCATTTGCAATGAAATTGAATAGCTGACCTAAGAGCTTAGGTTAAGAGAGGTAAGTGAATGTATTGTACAACATCATTTTTTATTTCTTTTGGGTTTGATTTTTCTCTGTTATTTGTAATGAAATAGATTAATGGGCCCAATTTTATTACTGATTAAATGGATTTGACTGGGACCTTTAGCAGGAAAGTGACAATACCAGTTAGCTTCATATCAAAAGCTTTGAAATAAAAACGAAGGACTGTTTCAGGGAGAAAAAGAGCTAGGCAGTAATATAGAGGGAGACTTATTTAAGTTCAAATGGGTCATTTGATTAAATGCAAGGATAACACTGCTACATGTTGTCGATAAGTTTGTATAAACTAGGTATTGTTAAGTAACAAAAATACATCATGTGTAGACCAATTTTTTTCCATTTTTCAAAAATATTTTCAATAGTTACTGTGGACCAAGCATTATTTCTTGTTCTTACAATTTAATTGTGTCCCACATCACCACTCCCCCCCACACAAAATATATATTGACGTCCAAACCCATCTTACCTGTACAATGCAGCCTTCTTGGAAATAGGGTATTTGCAGATATGGTCAAGTTAAGATGAGGTCAGCAGGGTAGGGTCTGATTCCATATGACTGTTGTCCTTCGAGGAAGAGAGGAATTTGGACATGCACACACACACACACACACACACACACACACAGAAAGGAGCCAACAGCCTAAGTAAAGACAAAACAGACCAGGAGAAAGCCATGTGACAATACACGCAGAGATTGGAGTAAAGGCGTTGCCAACCCAGCAAGTCCAAGGATAGATGGCCTTCACCAGAAGCTAGGAGAGGAAGGAGTTCTCCATTCCATATATGAGAGAAAGAATGGCCCAGCTGACTCCTTGTTTTTGGCCTTCCTTCCAGAACTGGGAGAGAATAAGCTTCTGTTCTTCTGAGCCATCCAATAGGTGGTACTTAGGCATAGTGGCCCTAGAAAAAGCATACAGAATTCTGTATTCTAACACTGAAATATAAATATATATTTTAATGGGCTCTGGAAAAAGCTCAACAATTTGATCAATTTGGGAAGTTAGATGATACTGCAGCTTGTTCAGCTCTATGTATATAGTTTGTATATTTAAAATAGGATTATAAGTATGACTAACGTGGGACACTTTATTTACTAGTGAAACAAGACTCTGTCCCAGTAAAAACATGTAAGGAACTTACAATATTACTGAGATGGCAAGACATATACCATGCCCACCCCGCAAAACAAGTCCAATCAATATAAAAGGATTTTTTCCAGTTGGTGACACTAGTCCAGGTATGATGCCCTACTAATTTCTAGTGAAGGAGAGGCTACATTTGATTGGAAACACTTCAGGGCAGAGGCATGAGCTTAGGATCATTTGGATTTGAGAGTTTAAAAGACTATAGACTTAAGGAGAAGGGCTTGCCTAGGTAACCATGTGGATAGAGCCCCAGAGGCAAAGAGTCCGTGAGAATGGGCTATTAAAGACCCATGCTCTTGTCTATGCTAACATACTTCAGCGGTGGCAAGTGTCCTGGGCAAAGTTCTGACTTTGGAACCCTATTTTTCCAGGCTTTTTGAGGGGATGCAGCCTCTGAAGCAACAGAGAAGGGTTTCTAAAAACGGTATCCTCAGGACAGACAAGGTAAGAAGAAAACAAAAGAAACAACAAAACAAGGAGTCAAGTACTTCACCCCACCCTGAATATCTGCAGACTTATAACCACTCACTCTCAAGAAACTCATGCTTGAGACAGAAAAGTCTATTTCATTTGTTTTCACTGCTGGAAGTTCCAATAGGAATAGCCAGAGCCTCTTAGAAGTTAAGACTCAAGTTGGTCTTATAGAGTGGCAAACTGAGGTTGAGACTGATGAGCCTATGGGAAGAAAGATCACAAGGGAATGTGACTAGACCTTAGAAACAGTGGTTCTTTGGGATGTGCCCATCTCCTGTTTCTTTGGGTGAAGCCCAAAGACTGGAGAAGGGGAAGTAAAGCCCTAGATATGAGGAGAAGAGAGTAGTGCTTGGCTTCCCACAGGTGATCTAAAAACTGGCAACAAGCCCAATGGGGAAACCGATGAACCAAAATGGCATCCAGGAGAGTCTTAGTTAAAGGAGTATGAGGTCAAGCATACCAAGTCATGAACTGCCAGAGGAGTGTGGCAAGATAACCAAGGTTCCTGAGTATCCAAACACCACCAAAGTTTCTGAATTGTTGGGCCCATCAAGGTACTATAAAAGAAATTATAGTTGGGACAAATAAGATGCAGACTGTTTACTTCTGAAATTTAAAACTAGGTATGGGGACATAAACTCAGTCAGTAAAGGGAATGGAAATAGTGAGGGCCAGATGGAAATGATCTACACTTTGATGTAAATCAGAGTAGTCAGAAAGTGGCATGAGAACCAGGGGTCTTCCTTCTAATGTGGGGATGATATATAACTCCATCCTGGATTTATATAACTCAGAGAAATTAAGAAGAACCATGTCTGTGTATATTTGTGTCTGCCTGGCGATGGTATGTGTGGGAGGTGGAATTCTAAGAGACTTGTTTTTAAAAAAAGAAGTAATTTATTTACTGTATATTGGTAGAGTTGAACATTTTTGACATCTACAAAATTGAGATCTCAAGAACACTAATTGCAGTCACAAAGTTATATTTGACATCTATTCACATGTTTATATTTGATTTTGTGTACTGTTTTCACTATATAATTGATAACTATTGAAAGAAATTGAAACATGGAAGTTCAATAAATTATAATTTTCCCTATGTCTGCACAGAGTCATATTTATGAAATACCATGTTGCTGCCAGGTTTAGGCTAAATAATTTCATATTAATCTTTTATACTCTTTAAAAATTTTTTGGGAATGCCTGGGTGGCTCAGTTGGTTAGGCAGCTGCCTTTGGCTCAGGTCATGGTTCCAGCGTCCTGGGATCGAGTCCCACATGGGGCTCCTTGCTCGGCAGGGAGCCTGCTTCTCCCTCTGCCTCTGCCTGCCTCTCTGTCTGCCTGTGCTCGCTCTCTCTCCCTCTCTCTCTGACAAATAAATAAATAAAATCTTTTTAAAATTTTTTTTTTACTGAAGCATTGTTGATACATAATGTTATGTTAATTTCAGGTATAGTACATGGTGATTCAGCAAGCCTATACGTTAGGCTGTGCTTACAATTAAATCTACCATCTGTCATCTTTCAGTGCCATTAAAATAACATTGATTATATTCCCTGTGCTGTGCTTCTTATCCCCATGACTTATTCATTCCATAACTGTGAATCTGTGTCTCCCATTCTCTTTCACCCATTTAGTCCACCCTCCATGCTCCTTCCTTCTGGCAACAGTTTTGATGGGTCTGTTTCTGGTTTTTGTTCATTTTGTGTTTTATATTTTGCATTTAAGTGAAATCAATGTTTTTGGTCTTTGATTTATTTCATATCGCGTTCACTCCGCCCGCAGAGAGACACGACACGTAGTTAAGGAGAGCTCTTTTATTTCTGCATGCTAGCTTCTTACACTCCGGAGGATGCTTCTTCCCTGCTGGCTGGCGCGGGGCTTGCCCTGGGGCGCTCTCCCTGGACAGGGAGCCAGCGGCGAGCAGGAGGCGCGGCGAGGCGGCGGCCCTGGTCCCCTTGGCTCCAGTACGGCGGCGCGGGCAGCGATGGAGGTGGCGGCTCCTCGCGCTTTCCTTTCTCCAGGCTGCTGTAGCCGCTGCTCATGCTGCTGGTCCCGTCGCGCGTGGGCCGCCTTCCCCCCAGGTGCAGGCGGCCAGGCAGGGGGTGCTGCGCCCGCCTGCCCCGCTAGGTTCCCGGTAGGCCGACCAGAGCCGCCCGCCGTCCTGCTGCAGCTGCGGCCGCCGCTCACTCTCTCCCCGGTCCTCCCGGCCCCTCCCAGTTATATGTTCATGGTCAGCCAATCACAGCAGGGTACATGAGTTAGGCGCGTGGACACTGCACTAAAGCATACAGGGCATGCAGAGATCACGCAGAGAGCATGCAGGCGCCCGGTCCAATGAGGATTGCTTTCTCATTCGGATGAAGCTTGTTCATTCTAAAGCCTGACCGCACTGGCTGATTGCCAGCCGCCATCCCGTCCGGCCTGCCTTGTGGGGTCCCGGACACCCCGACAATTTCACTTAGCATAATATCTTCTGCATCCATTTATTTTTCATAAATGGCAAGATCTTATCTTTTTTATGGCTGAATTATATTCCATTGTGTGTGTGTCTGTGTGATACACCACCTTTTCTTAGTCATTCATATATCAATGGCTATATGGGTTGTTTTCAGATCTTCGTTATTGTAAATAGTGCTCAATAAACATAGAGTCACATACATCTTTTTGAATTACTCTTTTCATTTTCTTTGGATAAATACCCAATAGTGGAATTACTAAATTGTAATTTGGGGAACTTCCACACTGATTTCCACAGTGGCTATGCCAATTTCCATTCTCATCAACAGTGCAAAAGGGTTCTTAATGCCACATTCTCACCTACACTTGTTATTTCTTGTCTTTTTGACTCTAACCATTCTGATAGGTGTGAGAGGATACCTCATTGTGGTTTAGATTTACATTTCTCTGATGATAAGTGACATTGAACATCTTTTCATGCATCTGTTGGACATTTGTATGCCTTCTTTGGAAAAATGTCCATTCAGCTCCTCTGCCATTTTTAATTGGATATTTTTTTTGGTATTGAGTTGAATAAGTTAATTCTATATTTTGGATATTAAAATTTTATTGAATATATCATTTGTAAATATGTTCTCCCATTCAGTAGATTGTCTTTTTGAGTTGATGGTTTCCTTTGCTATGCAAAAGCTTTTTAGAGTAGTCCCAATACTTTATTTTTGCTTTTATTTTCCTTGCCTCAGGAGATACATCCACAAAAATGTTACTGCCTCTCTTTTCTTTTACGACTTTTATGGTTTCGGGACTCACACTTAGGTTTTTAAGCCATTTTCAGTTAATTTTTGTGTTTGGTATGAGAAAGTGGTACAGTTTTTTTCTTTTGCATGTAGCTGTCCACTTTTCCCACTACCATTTTTTGAAAGGACTAACTTTTTCCATTTGTATATTTTTGTCTCCTCTGTTACAATCATGTTTCAGTAATCTATTTTTTGCCAGTACCATACTGTTTTTATTACTATAGCTTTGTAGTTTATCTTGAACTCTGGGATTGATACCTCTAGCTTTATTGTTCTTTTTCAAGATTACTTTGGCCAGCCATTAGGTTTTGATGATACTATAAAAATAAGTGATTTTGAGTTATTGATAATGAAATGCTGAATATAAAGAGTCATGTAATTAGCTCATACTAAACCTATTAGTACTAATTACAAGCTGAAATATAACATTCCCTATACTGTTTCCTATCAACTCTTTATCTTTTGACCACAAGCCCATTTATGTATCTATAGCATATTAGACATATTTTCCAAATTCAGTCAATGCTCGAGTAAAGTTTAAAATATTATAAAATACTGTAGGCTTCTCTTGGGAGAAAAATAAAATTTAAGAGATTGATATTTTGAAAAATGGAATCAGGGTAGGTTTTCTCACATTATACATATTGCTTATGATAAAGTATGGATAGTTTTATATCGTATAGCAGAATTATTTATATTGTTGAGATTTATGATTCTACTTTAAACTGTTTCTGTTTCTGCTTGGTACAAAACTCTTATTTTAATTAAGGAAATTGTGATATGACATGTGATTTTTTTTCTATTCAGGAATAAGAAACATTTGGTGGTAACAATATAAAATAATTGGAAATGTACCCATAAGAGGATATAGGTCTAGCTTGCTCTTCTCCTTACAGCTAAAACATTGATTTGAATGTTCTTTTTGAAACTTTTTAAATCTATTTTTTCAGTCAATATTTTCTTTGCTCAAGTTCTGCATAAATGAATATATGGAATACTTTGTCTTATTTACATAGCCTTAGATCAGATCTATTAGACTAATTCTCAAGTTTTCAGTTATTTTTTAAAACATGTCAGTATTAAGGCTTAAATCAGTATGTTCAAATACTAGGAGAAGAGTAATTTTTTTTTTAATATTTTATTTATTTGTTTGACAGACAGAGATCACAAGTAGGCAGAGAGGCAGGCAGAGAGAGAGGAGGAAGCAGGCTCCCTGCCGAGCAGAGAGCCCGATGCGGGGCTTGATCCCAGAACCCTGAGACCATGACCTGAGCTGAAGGCAGAGGCTTTAACCCACTGAGCCACCCAGGCACCCCTAGGAGAAGAGTAATTTAATAGATATACTTTATATCTATAAATGTACTCATAATCAAAGCTCTCTACTCAATTTGTTTTTAAAAAATTGTCTAATCTTTATTCATCAGTCTGGAGTGAGGGGCCACAGCAGGCATAGTTCAATGGAGCAGAATGAGTCAAATTTGAAAAAAATAAGGTCAGTACTAGTTCAGTAATGTTTAATGTCAGATCTTAAAGGTGAATATAGAACAATCAATAATACATAAAACAAATGATAGGGAATTAAGTTGATCAGAAATTTCAAGAGCTCAAAGGAAAAGAGAAAATATCAGGCCATTCTATTTTGAAGCAAGGGTCCATGTCAACCAGGTGATAGGCAGATTTTGGATAGAAGAAATATTTGGGTAAGGAGTCTTTAAAAGCATATATATATATATATATCTCCCTAGATTTATTTAAAAGCATATATATATCCCTAGATTCTATACCAATAATGATGACTATTTAAAAATGTTCATGTTACTATTCTGGCTTTGTGAATTATGTTTCTGTTTTCTCAAGTTAAAAACTTTAATTCTGCATTTTCCTTTGCAAAATTATCTAGAATTACAAAAGTTGATAATATAGGAATTGGGAGTATATAGTCCATTTCTCATAGGTAAGTTACAGTGTGTTGCCCTGATTATTCTGTGCCCAGCTATTTGAAACTGAGTCAAAAAGTTAGCTCATGGTCACTCATCAGTTTTTTGTTTTGGAATAGCAAAATCTTCTAAGCTTTTCAATCAAAAGATTGCCAAGAATTAGATTATTGGAGACAATTAGAAAATATGCTCTGAGTTGCTGAACCTAATTGAGATTACATAAAATAAGGACAGCAATGTATTTTTTATTCTATTTATTCAGTAATCCCACTGATATTTTTAGTGACCACAGTATGTCACTAATTATATATTTTGGGATATTCATAATATGTTTAATTAGTACCCAAGTATTTCATGCAAACACAGCTAGGAAATTTAATAGAACCTCTTTCAAAAATGAAAACAGGACTCTTTATTGAAAACATAATTCTAATTTATATGACTAGTCAATGTTTTATGATTTTCCCTATTTAAAGTAAATTTTTGATTAAGATATATTTAAATCCCCATAAAATATGATTTATATTTCTTCATGGACTGCTCTTTGCTGGTATTCAAAACAAAGTTTATTTCTTCAGCAAATGGTAAATAATGGGATGTAAGCACATAGCAACCCAGGAAGATGCTTTACATTAATTTTTTAATACAAGGAAGATGTTTTCCTCAGTGGCCAAACTACTTCTGGTAACACAGTGGTGCTTTCAGATCTCAGAGGCAGTGTGGTGAAATTTATTCTCTGGTACATCCATTTATTTCATTATTCAGTGTTAACTGAGTAGCAATAAGCATTGAAGAAATTGTAACATTGATGCTATGAAAACAAATAAGAGAAGGCATATTGTTCCAAGGAGTTTAGAATATAGTAGAGTGGGTTATCATGAAAAACTTTATATGGATTAACATATTCCTTATAACAATTCAAAATAGGGAACCTTTTAAATGTGATCTTCACTTTACAGAGGGGGAAGAATGAGTCACAGAAACAAAATGACTAGCTTAAAGGCACACAACTAATCAATATCAGAGTTAATATTTGAAACTAGTTCGTTTAGCTCCAGTGCCTGGGCTGTAACTCACTACATAAGAAAAATGCACAAGAAATGTTGGAGCACAGAGAAAATCCTCACCAATCAGGTTTGAGAAAATCTTTACAGTAGAGCTTACGTTTAGTTTTGATGAAGAAATAGGAAGAACTCCCTGAACAGTAGGGACTATTCTGTGTGATAGTTTGAGGAATAAAGTTTGTATGTTTTTGTGGATGTGTTCATTCATGTAGAAAAAAGAAAGGGAATAGAGCTAGGATTTGAGGGCAAGCATCAAGACTTGATGGATATAGGATAATAATCAGAAAAATCTGAACTTTATTCTAGAAGCTAAGGGTAAGTACTGAAATATTTTATGGGCAGAAAGCAAAACAATGGTAATAATTGCCTTTTAGAAAGTTCATCCTGGCCACTGTGAGGTAGATGAAGAGGTCAATTGAAGGAAACCATGAAAAGGTTGGTGAAAACCCAAATATAAGTATGACAGTGGGAGAAAAAGAAGACAAAGGATGTCTATTTTTAGTATTTTAGATGGCTGTCATTTAATAAGCATTTTTGTGTGCTAGGCATTTTATGTGTAACCTAATTCCTAAGCAGTTCTAGGAGACAGATTTTATTACTGATGTTTTATATTGAGGTAATAAGGGCTTAGAGAGGTTAAAAAGCTCACTCAAGGTTTAAAGCTAGTCAGTGATAGATTTGAGATTTAAATCCACGGCTTATATTCTTTCTAGTCTATGATGTTAGTTGTTAATCTTTAAGGACAAAACTGCGGATTTCAAAGCAAAGTGGTAGTAGGATGGTAAGTTAGAAATCTGAATTTATATTAACACTCATACTTCTGGTATTGCTGTGAATTTTGGCATCATTTCACCACAATGTGAAAAAATGAAATTCTAATACAATTTTCTCAAAAGGATTTCTAATTACTGCATTCATTTTCTATCTCTTACTCCTCAAACTCTAATTTGGCATCAGGCACTTCATTTGGTATAAGATCAGCAATCATCTTCCTGTCTCTAAATCCAAAGAATGCTTTTAGTGTTCTTCTTAGTCTGCTTTTCAGTAACATCCATCTCTATTTTCTAATTTCTTACATTGACACATTCTCACCATTGAATTTATCACAACAATGTCATTGATTCCTTTTTACTTCACTGTATCTTTGTCAAGCTCATCCCAGTGAGCTATTAAATATTGAAATTTGTTAAGCTTAGTGATAGTCTCTCTTGTATTCAAATCTCTTGTTTTCTTTCACTTTTAGGACTTCTATTATTAGTACCTATTCAGAGATAACATGCACTTAGCCAGGTCCCTTCTTTAATATACCTCCTTAGCAATCTCAAAAGCACCTCAAATTTAGAAGTCAAGCAAACAAACAAACAAAAAATCATGATATTCTCCTTCAATTATGTTTTATTTTCCTCAACTTTCCTGCTCTCTATTAATAGCACCATAATCCATTTAGTTTCATATGAATTTAGGAGTCATCTTGGACATAGCTTTCTTCCTTCCCTTTCATATATAAAGCAGCACCACATCCTGTCAATTGCACTTCCTAAATATTTCTCGGATCATTTTTTTCATATTCATGAAACACAATAGTCTCTGTTGCACTTAACAATATCATGGGATTCTCAATAGCCTACAGACTGGTCTCCCCAAACTTCTCTGAACTTTCCTTCAGTCCATTCTCCATACAACATTGGAAGGTGATCTGCCAAAGTATATTTCTGATCACGTTCCTCCTTTGCTTAATACCCTTTTATGATACATATTGCGCTTAAGATAATGGCTGAAACTTAGCATGGCCCTCAGGACCTTCCATCATCCAACCTCTACTTCCTGCTCTAACTTCATCTTGTACCAGTATTCCTCTACTTTATCTCATCCAGTCTCACTGACTATCATCTGATCCTTCATATTCACTATTTGTATATATTCTTCCTGTAGGTTGGAACACTCTTTTTCCTCTTCTTAACTATAGCTTTGAAGTTCACATATCACTTTCTCTAAAAATTTTTCTCTACCTTATGTTATGTCCCTCTAGCTTTAGAGGTCTTTATCTGTTATGATTTTAGTTGTCCAACTGATAAATTAATATGTCAGTGGATTACATTTACAGATCTTGTTTTCTTGAACATATGATTGTTTGAAGCTAAAAAGTGTATTGGTTTTCTACTAAGATTGTCTGCTCTTTTAGAATGGAATTTTGTATGAATTTATCAATACAAATGTATGTGTGGGATGGTAGTTTGCATAGTTATATGTGCATATTTATGCTTAAAGATAATGAATTCAGATTTTGTTATATCTTATGGGCCAGGTCAGTGGCAGAAAAATATGACACATATCTTCCTTCTCATATTTGGGGAAGGATATGTTTCTGTCTAAGAGATTTGGAAAAGACTAACTTGTACAACTGAGGAGGAAAAGTAAAAATGAAGTTGAAGTAATGAAAAGCAGAATAACTCCAATCTCATTCAATATGAAATAAAATATTTCAAGTCTGTGGGGCTACATATATGATTTATTACAATTATATTTAGGCTTGATTTGGTAGAGGGAGGCCTTCCTAGATAGTAGTTCTTTCATGTCCTGCCTCGTGACTTTGAATTGCCTAGCTAACTTCACAGAAATGCCCTAAACTTGCTCTCATTCTCTTTTATTAATTTAAAATAAAAAAAAAAGTTTTTCTTTGACTTGCAAAAAATTTTAGAAACGATAAACACAACTAGACATCTTCCTCAAAACTCAGAAGCCAAATAAACTTTTAGTTGAGAATTTTTTTGTTGTTGTTAGGGGTATAAAAGATGATATAAGATGAGTATATGGAACTTTTAGCATCATGAAGAAAGAGATAAAAATATTGCAGATAAATGTTTCATTCAAATTAATGTTATCTAAATGGCATGGGTAATTTTCAGAGAAAACTTAGTTTGCTTCTCAATTAAAATTACAATACAAGTCATACTCAGATGACAACAACGGACTCTTGTATCCTATCTGCTAAGCACATTTGAATTGTAATCAAATTCCAAAAGCTTTAACTTTGCAAGGCTCCTGACTGCTACCCCAACTGGGTTTTCCTCAAACTATGGAGAATGTAACTTGCATTAGGAAGGAACATGCAAGGCCTGAGACACTAAGGTGAAGCATAATACATCTTGCCAGAGGTATCTGCTTACTTGTTGAAAATAAAATTGTATGCTAATAGAATATAGACATATTGTGAAATAAAATGGAAGTCTACATGCATTTTTAAGATCAAACATCAATTTGAAGAAGTTTAGTACTTTAGGTCCTGGGTTTACCTTTTTACTCTCCTTTGATATATCAATGTTTTGATGGAAAGGTTTAAGAAACCACCAATAGGCAATCTCCCAGATTTTTTTTAACATTTAGTATATAATTTGTTTAAATATTTTTAATAGAACAGCAAAAAGTATAAATATGGTGATTCGCACTTTCTTAATTCATGACTTCTTCCTGATACAGTCAACTGAATGACATCTTTTCTTCTCAATGTGTAGATTCACATTCTGAGTAAAGAGGGATGTGACATAGCAGAGAACATAGGTTGAGATCAGAGAGATCTGGCTCCAAATCTTCATTCCATTACTTCCCATCTTGGATAGTTACTTAACTTCTATGCCTCTTCCTTTTCCCATTAAATGGGAACAAACTTCTGGTATTTTCTTTTATGATATAACAGAGACAGAGTATGTACTTTGTAAAGGAAAAGGCTATTGCTACACATGAGGTGATCATCAGCCTAAATATTTGTTCTCTCTTTTCTGAGTGAATTGAAATCCTGTTGATAATAACCCATGTATCTAATTCATTTAGATATCCTTAAGCTATAAAATATTTATAAATTGTGTTCAGCACATTCTCTGAATTAGTCTCTGGTTATGTCAATTGTTTTTATTCCACCTTAAAGATTTTTTTTTAAAAGATTTCATTTATTTATTTGACAGACAGAGATCACAAGTAGGCAGAGAGGCAGGCAGAGAGGAGGAAGGGAAGCAGGCTCCTTGCTGAGCAGAGAGCCCGATGCGGGGCTCGATCCCAGGACCCTGGGATAATGACCTGAGCCGAAGGCAGAGGCTTTAACCCACTGAGCCACCCAAGTGCCCCTACCATCTTAACCATTTTAAAATGCATAGTTTGGGGGTGTTAAATATATTTTCATTGTGCAAACATTACCACCATCCATCTTGTAAAACAGAAACACTATACCCATTAAGCAATAACTCTCCATTATCCTCTCCCTCCAGACTCTGACAAGTACCATCATGCTTTGTCTTTAAAAACCTCTTATAAGTGGAATAATGGAGTGTTGGTCTTTTTGTGATTGACTTATTTCACTTAGCATAGCATCCTCAAGTTTCATTCATATTGTAGCATATTGCAAAATTTCCTTTTAAGGCTACATAATATTCTATTGTAAGTGTATACCAAATTTTGCTTATCCATTCATCTGTCAATGGAAACTTGGGTTGCTTCCATATAACTCTTTAAGACCCTACTTTCAATTCTTTTGACCCAGAAGTGGGATTAATAGAGTATATGATAATTCTATTACTAATTTTTTTGAGGAACTACCATAGTGTTTTCCATAGTAGCTGTACTATTTTTCATTTCCATCAACGGTGCTTCCAACTTTTCAAAACTTACTGTTTTTTGTGATTTGATTGTAGGTGTAAGGTGGTAATTCATTGCACGTTGTTTTAAAACATTTTCTTCATTGTATTGAGAAATAATTGATATACATTAATGTGTAAGTTGAAGGCATTCAGCATAATAGTTTGATTTATAATGTTGTAAAACAATTACAATGGGCTTAGTTAACATCTATCATCTCATAGAGATAAAAATTTTTAAAAATGTGCTTTAGATTTGCATTTCTCTAATGATTAGTGATGTTAAGCATCTTATAGGCTCATTTGTCAATTTGTATATCTGCTTTAGAGATATGTCTAAGTCCTTTGCCTATTTTTCAAGTGGTTTTTTTGTTGTTGAGTAGATCTCTACATACATCCTACATAAGCACATTTAAAATTTTTTCATGAAGTCCAATTTGTGTTATATTCAAGAATTAATTGCCAAATCAAATGTTGTAAAGCTGTTGTCCTTGTTTTCTTCTAAAAGTCAAATAGTTTTTAGTATTAAATGTATGTTCTCAACCGATTTTGAGTTAATTTTTCTGTATTAGGTAAGGATCCAACTTTACACTTTACCTCAATATCCAGTTTTTCCTAGCACCATTTGTTGGAAAGACTCAGTGATTTGGGTACCCTTGTAAAAAATTATTTGATCATATATATGAGGGTTCATTTCTGGCCTCTCTTCTTTTCCAGAGTCCTATAGACTTGTCTTTATGCCAATACCAAAGTGTTTTGATTACTGTAGCATTGTAGTAGGGTTTGAAATCAGGAAGTCTGAGTATTCATGTTTTGTTCTTCATCAAAAGTATTTTGGCAATTTGGAATCTCTTAAGATTTCTTACAGATTTGAAGATGCGTTTCTCTACATCTGCAAAAAAGGTCATTGGGATTTTGATTAAAAATATTGCTGATAATCCAATAACATGGGGTATATTTTGATTGATTTCTATTTTTTTCTTTCAGCAATGTTTTATAATTATCATTGTCTAAGTCTTTGTCATAAGTTTATTCCTAAATATTTTCTTCTTTTTGATGACAGTTTTCAGAATTTCCTTTTCAGATTGTTCATCATTCTTGTCTAGAAATGTAACTGATTTTTGCATTTTGACTTTGTATTCTGCTAGCTTTCAAAATTCATTTATTCTAACTTTTTTGTTTAGCTTTTTAGGACTTTCTATATATATAAGATCATATAAACTGTGGAGATAAATTTAGCTCTTCCTTTCCAATTTGAATGTCTTTTTTTTTTCTTGTCTAATTGCCCTATCTAGAACCTCCAGTACTATATTGAATTTAAGTGGTGAAAGTGGGCATTTTCACGTCATTCCTGAACTTAAAAGTAAAGTGTTTCCTCTAAGTATGAGTTCAGCATGAGTTTTTTATATGATTTTTATTATATTGAGACAGTTTCCTTCTATTCCTTGTTTATTCCTTCCTTCCTTTGTCATGAAAGGTGTTGGATTTTCACATTTTCTTCTGCAACTGGGATAATTTTTTCCCTTTATTCTGTTGATATGGCATTTTATATGGTCAATTTTCATATGTTGAAATATATTCTAGAAATAAATCTCATTCTATCATGGTGTTTAATCCTTTTAATATGCTGCAGAACTCTGCTTGCTAGTATTTTTGTTGAATATTTTTGCATCTATGATTATAAAAGATAATGGTTTGTAGTGTGTTTTTTTTCTTGTATCTTTGCCTCACTTTCACATCAGGTTAATTTTGGTCTCATAGAATGAGTTAGAAAGTGTTCTCTTTTGCTTGTTGGAAAAGTTTGGGAAGGATTGGAATTAGTTTTATAATATTTGGTAAAATTCAAAAGTGAAGCCATCAGGTCCAGAGTTTTTCTTTGTTGGGAGATTTTTGATTACTGGTTCAATATCCTTGCTAATTATATGTCTATTCAGATATTCTATTTATGATTTCATCTACAAAGGATCTGTGTTTTGTTGGCATATAATATTCATAATAATCTCATATTCCCTTTTATTTATGTATTATGATTTTAATGGATTCCTTTCTCACATTCAAGTCTTTCATCCATTTTGCATCTATTTTTGTGTGTTTTGTAAGGAAATGGTCCAGTTTCATTTTTCTGCATGTGACTGTCCAATTTTCCCAACACCATTTGTTGAAGAGACTTTTTCCCACTGGGCATTCTTTCCTGCTTTGTCAAAGATTAGTTGACCATAGAGTTGATGGTCTGCTTCTGGGCTCTATTCTGTTCCATTGATCTATGTGTCTGTTTTAGTGACAGTACCATACAGTCTTGATGATGACAGCTTTGTAATAGAACTTGAAGTCTAGAATTGTGATGCCACCGACTTTGGCTTTATTTTTCAACATTTCTCTGGCTGTTCGAGGTCTTTTCTGGTTCCATATTCATTTTAGGATTATTTATTCCATTTCTTTGAAAAAATCGATGGTATTTTGATAACGATTGCATTAAACATGCAGATTGCTTTAGGTAGCATAGACATTTTCACAATATTTGTTCTTCCAATTCATGAGAATGGAACATTTTTCCATTTCTTTGTGTCTTCCTCAGTTTCTTTCATGACTCCTTTATAGTTTTCTGAGTACAGGTTCTTTGCCTCTTTGGTAAGGTTTATTCCTAGGTATCTTATGGTTTTGGGTGCATATGTAAATGAGATTGACTCCTTTTCTTTCTCCTGTCTTTTTGATGGTGTATAGTGGTGTAACGGATTTCTGCACATTGATTTTATATCCTGACACTTTACTGAATTCCTGTACAAGTTCTAGAAGATTTAGAGTGGAGTCTTTGGGTTTTCCACATAAAGTATCCTATCATCTACAGAGAGTGAGAGTTTGACGACTTCTTTGCCAATTTGGATGCCTTTAATTTCTTTTTGTTGTCTGATTGCTAAGGCTATGACTTCTAGTACTATGTGGAATAGCAGTGGTGATAATGGACATCCTGTATTATGATTTTAATAATTTAAGTCTTTATTACATCTATCTATAGGGTTGACAATTTTGTTGATCATTTTTAAGAAGCAACTTTTGGTTTCAGTGATTTTTTTCCATTTTTCTATTCTCTTTTGTTTCTGCTGTAATCTTTTTCGACTTTTTGCAAACTTCTTTTTAAATATATTTATAGCTATAAAAAATTTACCATGTCTTCATTTAAAATTTGCAAGCTTTTGACAGATTTCCAAAATTGTTATATAAAACATGTTCTTGATAGTGGATTATTGTCAAGATTGGGGGACAGATTACTAAAGCTACAAATTCTGCCAACTTTTGGTATCAGGCTAATGCTGGCCTCACAAAATGAGCTTGGAAGTGTTCCCTCCTCTTCTACTTTTTGAGGAGTGTGAGAAGGATTGGTATTTTTCTCTGGATGTTTGGAATAATTCACAAGTGAAGACTTCTGATCCTAGATGTTGTACCTGTAATTGAACAGCCACATGCAAAAGAATGAAATTAAACACCTATCTTACACTGTACACCAAAACCAATTCAAATAGATAAAGACTTGAGGCAATACTTGAATCCACAAAACTCCTAAAAGAATATATAGACAGTAAGACTTTTTACATGGGTCGTAGTCATGAATTTTTGGACTTGACATTTTAGAACCAAAGATAGCAAAAGGGAAAATAAACAAATGAGGCTACATCAATTTAAAAAGCTTCTGCACAGCAAAGGAAAACATCCATCCCCACCTATGGAATGGGAGAAAATGTTTGCAAATGATATATCTAAAATATTAATATGAAAAGCAAACTCAGAACTCACAAAATTCAATAGCAAAAGTCTAACAGTCTGGTTTTAAAAAAATAGACAAAGTGTCTGAACATTTTCCCAAAGAAGACAAAGATACCTAAAAAGTACATGAAGGTACCTTCAATATCACCAATCATTAGGGAAATGTAAACCAAAACCACAGTGAGAAATAACCAGTATGAATGGCGAGTATTAAAAAAAAAAAAAAAAAAACAAAAACCAAGAAATAACAAGTATTGATTGGCAAGGATGTGGAGAAAAAGAAACACTATACACTGCTGGTGGGGATGTAAATTGTTATAGCCACAATGGAAAGAGTATGAGGTTCTACAGAAAATTAAAAAATAGAATAACCAGATGATCCAGCAATTCCCTTCTTAGTGTTTTCATTGTCTTCACATAAATACTAACTCAAACATATATATGCATATCTATGTTCATTGCAGTATTATTTACAACTACCAAGATATGGAAGCCATCTAAATATCCAGTGATGGATAAATGGACAAGGAAAACATGCTATATACATATACACACATATATGTACATATACATACATATACACACACCCATATACAAAATGGACTATATTTAGCCATGAAAAAGAAGGAAATCTTGCCAATGTGACCACAAGGATGGACCTTGAGGACAATAGACTAAGTGAAATAACTCAAAGAAAGATCTTCACTCATATGCAGAATCTAACAACAAAAACAAAAAGTTGTACCGAAAACAGAATTGTAGGATTGGAGGATGTAGAAATCAAAGGGTATAAACTTCCAATTATAAAATAAATGTCATGGGGATGTAACATATAGTATGCTGTGTAGTTAATACTAACTTTTGCCTATTTGAAAGTTGCTAGGAGAATAGATCCTAAAAGTTCTCATCACAAGAAAAAAACCTACATTAGTGATGGATGTTAACTGGACTTATTGTAATCATTTGCAATATAAATAATATCAAATCATTATGTTGTATAATACCTGAAATTAATATAATTAATATGTCAATTATATCTCAAAAAGATAAAGCTAATTATTTTTAGTTTTTTGTCCACGGATGGGTTCTTGGTACTGGTGCTTTAGCCAGGACAGTGTTTCAAGGTAGTGGATGATCCTATTTATGACACTATTTGACATTCTACAACAAACCAGCAAATATTCCTTCAGTCACTGTGACAATCAAAAAACCCTGCTATATTTGCAGTCACTTTCCTAGTTTAAGACCATTCCTTTTAATGAAAGAGGATGGTTATAAGGGTAGTTAAAAAAAATCTTGTTTTGAAAATAATAAAGAATGCATTTTAGAAGAATTGAGAATAAAGGAAAAATAGATGAACTTCATAGGAAACTTCATATTAATGCCAATGAATTCTATTTAAAAAAATAACAAAAGTTACATGTTTTAAAAACACATACCCAGACATAATTTCTTTTAAAAAGAATACTAGAAAGACATATGTTTTAATTATTACTAGGCTAAAAAACGTAACTCGAAGAGATCCAACACAATCAGAAAAAGGAGATCTCATGGGAAGCCTGGAATTAATAACCTAGAGAACCAAGATAAAAAAAAAGTGTCATTTATCCTTCCAGCTGCACATAGAAGATTAACAAAAAAGCCAACTGGGAAACCACTGTTTAAAGATTGGGACAACTATAGAATAAAATTGCATGTAATCTGGACAGCTTAAATACTGAAATAATTATTGAGTAAATTTCAAGTTGATTCCGTTATTAAAATGCAGATGTTGTTTGTGTCCTGGGGAAGGTACTTAAGAAATATATGGAATTAGGAATCTAAGAGAAGTTAAAGGGGTATGATATAAAACTAAAGGGAAACAGGGAAGGCCACAATTAGTAGAAACAAATCACAGCCTGGATATTGGAACAAGGGAATTTCCTCTAGATGGAATAACTTTACTCAGGAAAAGTAAGATCTTTTTGAACAATAAGTGGTAGTTCATGGCCAGACCAGCTGTGTGACAAATGCATAAGAAATAAAACAAAGAAATTTTAACATGATAAAAGAACCCTTAAGCACTGAAGTGGCCTATAACCAAGTTTAATGGTATAAATGGTAGTGGCCTTTGTTGTTCTTTGTATTTCTGATGTGTTTACTCAGAGCAGATGGTGCTTATCTCCGAATTTTAAGCACACATCTCTAAAGATGGGGGAAACACTGGGGAGCTGTGTTCACATTTTATATATTATGTGTTTTGCTTGCTAACGGTTCAGTAGTTAACCAAGATAACTTAAACCAAATCTGAGTTATCAGTCTTCTAACTTTGCTCAAAATGAATACTCTCAGCTAATGCATAACTCTTAAGTTTTAAATCCTTCACTTTTGCCAGTTCTATAAAGTTACATTTGGAGATGTACCCTGAAATGCTAATACTAGCATGTTTAAGTTTCTAGATAGGGAGCAAGAATATGAATAATAGAAACCCAAAAAGTAAACACTCTTTCCAAGGGACAGAAAAAAAGTAGAATAAATTTGATGGAAAACAGGGGCTTTGAGAAACTGAAGATAGTCATGAATGACTGGATGGGTTAGAACACCATTTTTTTTTTTTTAGAATTTGTTTTTTTGATTTAAAGATTTTATTTATTTATTTGACAGACAGAGATCACAAGAAGGCAGAGAGGTAGGCAGATATAGAGGAGGAAGCAGGCTCCCCGCGGAGCAGAGAGCCCGACGTGGGGCTCGATCTCAGGACTCTGGGATCATGACCTGAGCCAAAGGCAGAGGCTTTAACCCACTGAGCCACCCAGGCGCCCCTAGAACACCATTTAGTTGGAGGAAATCACTGGGATTATTCATAGTACAAAGCTATGAACATTGCCAATGGAATTATCTGTTATAAATGCAAATTACTCCACTCTCAGGAGAAATCAGAAATTAAGACTAATTATATAACAGATAAACCTGATTCAAGAGAGAGCAGAGTATGGGACAGCTAGATGACTTGGTAGATTGAATGCCTGACTCTTGATTTTGGCTGAGTTCATGATCTCCTGAGCCTGGGACCCACATTGGGTTTCATACTCAGTGGAGAGTCTGCTTGAGTTTCTCTCTCCTTCTTCTTCTGGCCCTCCCCCACACTTTCCCTCTCCCTCTCTCCCTAAAATAAAACTAAAAAAAGAGAGAGAGAGAGAGGGAGCATAGTCCTATGGTTCTGGAACTTTGCTTGGTCAGGGGTATGTACCTCATACTCAGAGGATGGGGAACAAATAGGACAGATGAGACTTCATTATTGATACTGGAGTTTTGTTTTCCACTGTTTAAGGTATCCCTCCTTTTAATATTGAAAAATCTGAGAGGTTGTGAATTCTGGGACTATCTACTTCAAAGCAATCACTTTAAATTTGATTGTGGAATAAGTACATTTGTGAGATCATCTTAGCTTAATGAGTGTTATGAGTCTGAATTAAAAATTATCATAGTTTTGAGCAATAGACAAATCGAGAGAAGTTGAATTATGTCATATCCATTCTCTTGTGGATCCACAATTATTAAATCTCTGGGCAGTTAGGAGAGATTTTAGATGAATACCATCTGAAAAAATGCTGAGTCTGGGCCCCATATTTAGGTAGTTGGTAAACACCTGTATAAGTGGAACTTCTAGGAGGTCCTCTAATAAACCAAAAACAGTATAGTACATCTTAAGAATTAATAATTAAAGTAGATATTAAGAAAAAGACTGCTATGCCTTCTTCTCGACTATATATTGACTCAATCTATCTATATAAAAGCTAGATTGAACAGTAGAGACTTATGGTCAATTTTAGGTAGGGTAATCATAAATCCCAGTTTGTCTGGACTATCTTGTTTTATTTATGTTGTTTCCATATGACTATAATTATAGCCATGTTTTGCTTTTAGAAGGGTCCCTCTCTGGGAAAAAGATCATATAGTTACCACATAATTATAGAGGATGTAAAGCAAATGTCAAACATAATTTCCTCCATGGTAGCTGGAGACTTTTATAAAGGAACTTTATAAAAATGTTAGATTTTTATAAATGAGAAAAAGATTTTAGATTTAGAAAATAAAATTTGTGTGGCAGTACAAAATCACACTTTGGGGCAATTGCATGTATCCCTGAAAGATATAGAGTAGATGTACTTGATATTGTCCAAATTTTCTTATGCATGTCAGGAAAGTCTCAATAGATGTTGGAGAATACCATGAAGGATAATTTTTTTTAATTAATGTTCATATTGAAGGATAAAGACTAAAAAATGGAACTTAAACTTAGGTACTTAAAGATGGTTCTCTGAAAGTAAATGGGAAAGAGGCAAATGATATCTGAGAATTAACTGTCCTGGAGGAAAAAAAGACCAGGACAAAGAGAAGTTAATTAGGTCAGTGCTTAAGCCAGTAGTGAAATATCTACCACTATTTCTGTTTTTGCTAGATTCTGTGAGGAATTTAAACACAACACAGTGAAATAACTCTGCCTAAAGACCCAGGTTATATATGATACAAAGATTGGACAATCCATTGTAGAATAATGGAAGGCAGTTTTCTTGGACAAGTGTATATACTTTTTAGAACCAAAATATGCCTCAGCTGAGATAGACATCCTGACGTTTATTTCTTTAGATTCAGAGGATGTTATAGAAAGGACCTTTGGATAAAACTTTAAGCTATCTTCTCTCACAGTTAGAAACAAAATGGAAATTCTGTCTTCTTTCTATATCTGAATTGGTTTTAAGTTTAAAAGGGGGGAAATTGGCATACTTACTACACCCCCTCAAATACAACATTGACCCACATGTATTTTTTTTAAATCCTTGTCTCTAGAATATTTGTCCTTGCAGCCACAATGCCTAGTGTAGGACTGGGAATACAGTACTGTTTATTGGAATACTGCATTTATTTCACTACATTTTAATTTATTTTAATCCTTCTAATAGCTTTCTAGAAAAAAAGCCTCCTTTAACAAAATGGCAAACTGTGGTTTCATAAGTTAAGTGACAGAATTAAATCCATGTCTTCTCCCAATTTTTAATCGCTCTTCTCCATGCCAGGCTCTGTCTCCACAGAGAAAGGAAGCACTATAATCACTTGCTAAATAAGCCAGCAATGGGAAAGTTTTGGACTTTTTTTTAAGTTTTTATTTTAATTCCATTTAGTTAATATATGGTGTTATATTAGTTTCAGGTGTATATTTTGGAAAGTCTTAAACACCAGATTAAGAAGTCTGACATTACATTGATTCTTTATTCAGAGTCACTGAGGTAAATCACATAACTTAGAATATAATATATTAAAGTTTAGAGGCCATTTGGAAGGCTGATGCATACTGTTCTGGAGGTTATAGGGAACCTGAATTAGGTTGGTGACAATAGAAATGGAAAATGATGAGAGTTCTAAGATATTTTTAATTAAATATTAAAATATTGTCTGTGTATTAATTTTAGTTTGGATTTACATTCTTTGTTACCAAGAAATCCATCCAAATAATTATACAGTCCCAGATTACCCATAAAACACCTTACAGATGCCAGTAAGTGATCCATTTACTCACTAGAAATCTATAGTGAAACCATGGAGTAATGTCAGTTCTCAAAGGCAACCTTAGTTCTCCCATTTCTAAAATAGTGCCAATATTATAGTTTAACAGTGATTTAAAATTAACATCAACCATTAATCTCCTTTCTCCATAAGGTACCACTTTGGTTTTGCTACTCCTCTGCTAGAAAGCCATCCAAGGTCCCTATTATCTTCTAAAACCTGTAATTGTTTATCATAATCTGGGCCCAACTGACTTTTTATAACTGTTAATTCTAGTCCCTTTTACAAAGTTGATAAAACTAACGAAAAAAGAAAGGGATCATCATATTATATTGTATCCTAACTTCTATCTTTATATCTTTTCTAATAGGTATCCCATTTTTAGTCCTATATCTGAAGTGAATGTGCCCAGGTTTCAATCTCTGTGACCTTGAACAAGGTACTAGGATTTCCTTGTGCCTTGACTTCTTTTTCATTTTTTTTAATGTGTAAGAATTAAATAGGTGATAAATAGAGAGACACAATAATTTCTGACATATTAGGCATTCAAATACTACCTATTATCAGTATTGAGTGGTAGGTCTGATCCAAAAAGTAGTATTTCTTAAAGTACAGAAACTACAGAGTTTTCCTTTGAGTATTTTGTAAGTGAATTAACTAAGTTATTGCAATACCATATCTTTCTGTGTGAGGTGTCTGAAACAAGAGACAGACATGGGTAATTTAGTTTTAGAGCAGCTAAAGATATTATCCCTGATTTCTGTAAGCAACACGTCAGTGAGTCAGAGGGAATTCCATTCTAACAGCTATTTAAGGTATGTAAAGGAGAAGATAATTCTAAATCTTAAGGTCTTTATTCATGTTATACAAGGAAGCTTAAAGACACATCCTAGCTGACATAAATTTACTCCTGCTGACTTGACAATTCCATATTAGAAATGAAATTCAGTAGCTCACACTAATTTTTTAACACTAAAGATAGTAACTAAACCAGTAGATAAAGTAGTCTGATAATAAAGATCCTTAAGAATAATCCATTGAATATAATGGATATATCTTGAGCAGAAAGATTGTTAACTGGGCAGTGAGGTATTTTATAAATTATCTACTGGAATGTAACCTTCTCATTTCAAGTTAAAAAAAAAAAAAAAAACCTTGCTTTTTTTTTTTTTAATTTGCAATTTTTTTTCCAATTTATTTATTTTCAGAAAAACAGTATTCATTTTTTCACCACACCCAGTGCTCCATGCAAGCCGTGCCCTCTATAATACGCACCACCTGGTACCCCAACTTCCCACCCCCCCGCCACTTCAAACCCCTCAGATTGTTTTTCAGAGTCCATAGTCTCTCATGGTTCACCTCCCCTTCCAATTTACCCAAAACCACATACCCTCCCCAATGTCCATATCCCTACCCCCCTTCTCCCAACCCCCCTCCCCCCAGCAACCCACAGTTTGTTTCGTGAGGTTAAGAGTCACTTATGGTTTGTCTCCCTCCCTATCCCATCTTGTTTCATGGATTCTTCTCCTACCCACTTAAGCCCCCATGTTGCATCACCACTTCCTCATATCAGGGAGATCATATGATAGTTGTCTTTCTCCGCTTGACTTATTTCGCTAAGCATGATACGCTCTAGTACCATCCATGTTGTCGCAAATGGCAAGATTTCGTTTCTTTTGATGGCTGCATAGTATTCCATTGTGTATATATACCACATCTTCTTTATCCATTCATCTGTTGATGGACATCTAGGTTCTTTCCATAGTTTGGCTATTGTGGACATTGCTGCTATAAACATTCGGGTGCACGTGCCCCTTTGGATCACTACGTTTGTATCTTTAGGGTAAATACCCAGTAGTGCAATTGCTGGGTCATAGAGCAGTTCTATTTTCAACATTTTGAGGAACCTCCATGCTGTTTTCCAGAGTGGTTGCACCAGCTTGCATTCCCACCAACAGTGTAGGAGGGTTCCCTTTTCTCCGCATCCTCGCCAGCATCTGTTATTTCCTGACTTGTTGATTTTAGCCATTCTGACTGGTGTGAGGTGGTATCTCATTGTGGTTTTGATTTGTATTTCCCTGATGCCGAGTGATATGGAGCACTTTTTCATGTGTCTGTTGGCCATCTGGATGTCTTCTTTGCAGAAATATCTGTTCATGTCCTCTGACCATTTCTTGATTGGATTATTTGTTCTTTGGGTGTTGAGTTTGTTAAGTTCTTTATAGATTTTGAACACTAGTCCTTTATCTGATATGTCGTTTGCAAATATCTTCTCCCATTCTGTCAGTTGTCTTTTGATTTTGTTAACTGTTTCCTATGCTGTGCTAAAGCTTTTGATCTTGATGAAATCCCAATAGTTCATTTTTGCCTTTGCTTCCCTTGCCTTTGGTGATGTTCCTAGGAAGATGTTGCTGCGGCTGAGGTCGAAGAGGTTGCTGCCTGTGTTCTCCTCAAGGATTTTGATGGATTCCTTTCTCACATTGAGGTCCTTAATCCATTTTGAGTCTATTTTTGTGTGTGGTGTAAGGAAATGGTCCAATTTCATTTTTCTGCACGTGGCTGTCCAATTTTCCCAACACCATTTATTAAAGAGGCTGTCTTTTTTCCATTGGACATTCTTTCCCGCTTTGTCAAAGATTAGTTGACCATAGAGTTGAGGGTCTATTTCTGGGCTCTCTATTCTGTTCCATTGATCTATGTGTCTGTTTTTGTGCCAGTACCATGCTATCTTGATGATGACAGCTTTGTAATAGAGCTTGAAGTCCGGAATTGTGATGCCACCAACTTTGGCTTTCATTTTCAATATCCCTTTGGCTATTCGAGGTCTTTTCTGGTTCCATATAAATTTTAAAATTATTTGTTCCATTTCTTTGAAAAAGATGGATGGTACTTTGATAGGAATTGCATTAAATGTGTAGATTGCTTTAGGTAGCATAGACATTTTCACAATATTTATTCTTCCAATCCAGGAGCATGGAACATTTTTCCATTTCTTTGTGTCTTCCTCAATTTCTTTCATGAGTACTTTATAGTTTTCTGAGTATAGATTCTTAGCCTCTTTGGTTAGGTTTATTCCTAGGTATCTTATGATTTGGGGTGCAATTGTAAATGGGATTGACTCCTTAATTTCTCTTTCTTCTGTCTTGTTGTTGGTATAGAGAAATGCAACTGATTTCTGTGCATTGATCTTATATCCTGACACTTTACTGAATTCCTGTACAAGTTCTAGCAGTTTTGGAGTGGAGTCTTTTGGGTTTTCCACATAGAGTATCATATCATCTGCGAAGAGTGATAATTTGACTTCTTCTTTGCCGATTTGGATGCCTTTAATTTCCTTTTGTTGTCTGATTGCTGAGGCTAGGACTTCTAGTACTATGTTGAATAGCAGTGGTGATAATGGACATCCCTGCCATGTTCCTGACCTTAGTGGAAAAGCTTTCAGTTTTTCTCCATTGAGAATGATATTTGCAGTGAGTTTTTCATAGATGGCTTTGATGATATTGAGGTATGTGCCCTCTATCCCTACACTTTGAAGGGTTTTGATCAGGAAGGGATGCTGTACTTTGACAAATGTTTTTTCAGCATCTATTGAGAGTATCATATGGTTCTTGTTCTTTCTTTTATTGATGTGTTGTATCACATTGACTGATTTGCGGATGTTGAACCAACCTTGCAGCCCTGGGATAAACCCCACTTGGTCGTGGTGAGTAATCCTTTTAATGTACTGTTGAATCCTATTGGCTAGTATTTTGGTGAGAATTTTTGCGTCTGTGTTCATCAAGGATATTGGTCTATAGCTCTCTTTTTTGATGGGATCCTTGTATGGTTTTGGGATCAAGGTGATGCTGGCCTTATAAAATGAGTTTGGAAGTTTTCCTTCCATTTCTATTTTTTGGAACAGTTTCAGGAGAATAGGAATTAGTTCTTTCTTTAAATG